>NC_082689.1:2003750-2334375 GCF_949987515.2 Delphinus delphis
GGGAGCTGGGGCCTGCTCGGGTGAGAGGAGGGGTGATGGGCCAAGCAGAGGGAGGTGAGGGAGAGGAAGCCCCCAGGCCTCTGGGACACACCGGCTCTGGGTTGCACGGGAGGCGCCCCGGGAGGTCACAGAGCAGTTTGCTTGGGGAACAAGGTAAGACGTGTGTGGCTGGGGGCGTGGCCCACCCCGCGGAGAGCTGAGACTTCACCCCGCTCCTCCTCGGCCCCTGGCTGTTCTTTGTGAGCAGCCTGGGCACCTGGTCGTGGGTGGGATGGAGACGCAGCTTCCCCAAGGCCATGGGTGCTGTGGAGGCGTGCCCTTCTGCAGCCCTCCTTGGACTTCCGGGCCAGAGTCACACAGAGCCATCTCTGGTTCTTCCTCTCCAAGCCTGGCCCCTGGGATGAGACATCCGAGCGGTTCCCTCCCCTCTGTCGTTTTCCTTTCCCCCTGCAGAGATAGCAGTGCAGGAAAACAAGCCAGCACTCCTCGTCCTTGTGATTTGTCACTTATCCCGAGCCTGGGCTGGGTCCAAGCTGCTCTTGTATTCCTCTGGGGCCCGGTCTGCAGCCCTGGGCTGAAGCGCTTGTCCTGCCGGGCTCGTGCTGTTCCTGGAAAGCCGGGGCCGTGGGGTGCGTCCTGTCTCCTCTGTCGCCATCTGTTTGGGAGCAGAAGTCGGCTCTGGGCGGCCGGCGGATGTGCTGCTCATTCCTCCTCATTCTGGGAAGCGGGTGGGGACTCCCAGGAAAGGACGAGCCAGGAGACGGCAGACCCGGCACAGCCCATCTGACTCGGTTGCTAATCACCAAGTGTGTAGTTAAGATGGAAGCACTGGCTTTTTCCTTGTCTGCCAAACTTAGGCCTCACTTTGTTTACTCTGATGGGTCCTGATTTCTTCCCTTTAAAAGACAGGTAACCAGCTTCCAGTGGAGTTTTCCATTGATGCGGCTCCTGTGGGTGAGACGGCACGGGGAGGCGGGAGCGGGGTGGGGTGGGGAACGCTGAGTTGTGCTGGCGTCGGTTCAGGCATGGCGGACACTGTCAGCCTTCCCAGACCTGGAGTGTATGTCGTGCCGCTGAGGCCAGTGGAGGCCCCAGGTGCACCTGATGGCGGTGTCTTCGGAGAACTGCTGTTTGCCCCACTCCCTCGGGGCTCTTTGTGTGACAGCTCGCTGTTCAGTACAACTGGTGCAGTGGAATGAGGGTGTGTTCATTCTAGGCTGTGAATTTCAAATACATTTGTGTATATGCAGAATGGCGCTTTACCCGTGGGATCTTCCTGCCCTGTAAACCCAGTCTCAGCATGAGAAAGACATCCATTTCCAGGAGAGGCGTACCTTCTGATAATCCCTGCCCAGCCCCGCGAGCCTGTCAGGGACGTCTGAGAAGCGTCACCGCCCAGGGGAGCCTGAGGAGACTTGAGGACTACATGCAGCGTGGGGTCCTGGGTGGGACCCTGGGGTGGAGAAAAGACATCAGGGGAGACAAGGGGATCTGAAGCAAGTGGTGACCTTAGTTAATAACCCTGTATCAGTATAAAGAATGGAATCATGCCATGTGCAGCAACAGGGATGGACCTAGAGATGATCACCCTAAGTGAAGTGAGTCAGATCAAGAAAGACAAACATCCTCTGACATCACTTAGGTGTGGAATCTAAAATAGTGACACCAATGAACTTATCTGTAAAACAGAAATAGACTCACAGACAACAGTCTTGTGGTTACCAGAGGGGGAAGGGGGGGCAGGGATAAATTAGGAGTTTGGGAGTAACAGATACACACCACTATTGACAAAATAAGCAACAAGGACCTACTGTATAGCACAGGGAACTCTATTCAGTATCTTGTAATAACCTATAAGGGAAAATAATCTGAAAAAGAATAGATATGTATACATGTGTAACTGCATCACTTTGCTGTACACCTGAAACATTGTAAGCTGACTATACTTCAGTGAAGGATATATGTATATATCAGTATAGGATGTACCGTAGTGGTGTCAGATGTTACTAACAGCAGAAGCTGAGTGCAATGGTTGTTGGTGGAGTACATAGGAACTCTGTACCGGCTACTCAATTTGTAATAAAGTCTATTGATAAACTTTGAACTAAAAAAAATAAATCTGTACATATTCTCTCTTGCTCAGTCTCTATTTATGAATGATAGTATACTGTAGATACTTAGGCACCCAGCTTTTAAATTTTTTTCATTGGGGGATTATTCTAAATTAGTACACACCAGTTTCCTATTCTTTTATGGTTGTACGTGGATGTGATATCATTCATTCAACAAGTCACTCTTGGTGGAACCTGGGTTTTGTTTCCAGCCTTCCCACTGTTGCTGCCCCAGACAGTGCTGCCCTGAGGGTTCCCATTCCTAAGTGGACTTTACTGGAGTGTGATAGGCATCTTTTTCTAGATGCACCAACCATCAGTGCTTAGCTTGAATTATGACAAGAGGAAGACACCTGTGACTGCTACACAGAGCGAGAAGAGGAGGACCCCGGCAGCCCAGCAGCCTTTACGGGGCCCCTCCCCTGCCCCCGGGAATCTCCTTTCCAGCTTCTGACACCTTGGATTAGTTTTTCCTGGTTTTGAACTTTATATTAATGTAGCCACAGAACATTTACTCTTTCTGTCTGGCTTCTTTCTCTCAACAATATGTTTGTGAGATTTACTGAGGTCACGTGACCCAGGGTTGTTTGTTCATTTACCTGGGTGTGTAACATTTCCTTGTATGAACAGATCACAATTGATCTATTCAATTGTTGATGACACCTGGGTGGTTTCAGGCCGGGGTTTTTACATATAATGCTACTGTTACATTCTGGAGTGTCTGCCGGGCCACATTTCTTTTGATAAGGTATGTGTGGGCCAAACAGATTCTCAGATTTCTCCTACCAGTTTACACTCTGAGAGACCCACTGGCTGCACCCTTGCTGGTGCTTGGGACGCTCATTACTCTTTGTTCTGGCCACTGTGACTTACCTCGTATTTCCCCTATTACCGAAGCTGCTGAGCATCTTGTCGTATGTGTATCAAACAGTGAGATATCCTTTCTGGTGAAGTGCCTGTTTAAGTTTTTTGCTCATTTAAAAACTTGGATTGTCTTTATTTTTCCTCCTGATTGGTAGGAGTTATTTTTATAGGAGAGAGATGAGTCCTTTGTTGGTTATTTCCTTGGATGCCTTCTCTAAGTCTGTGGGTTGCCTCTTCACTTTCTTAATGATGCTCTTTGATGAACAGATGTTCTTAATTTTAACACAGCCCAACTACTGGTCATTTTATTTATGCCTGCTTGAATGCCATGGAGATAGCCTATTATCTTCTAGAAGCTTCATTGTTTTACCAGGTGGATCTATGGTCTACCTGGAATTGATGTTTTAAAAAAATACGATGTGTGGTAATAACTGAGGGTTAATTTTCCCATTTGGATAGTCAGTTGGCTCAACAGTTCGTTAAACAGCTCTGTCCTTTCTCCACTGCTCTGTGATGCCACCTTGTCCTCAGTCATGAACATACATCTGGGTCTGTTCCTGGCCTTAATCTGTGTGCCAGTGAACATGGTCATAACTAACGGAGCTTTATAATTAGTTATAACAGCTGGTAATGTGTGTCCTCCAGCTTTTTTTTTGATCATTTTAAAGACTGTCTTGGTTTTTCTTGGCCCACTGCATTTCCATGTGAATTTTAAAATCAGCTTTTCAATTTCAACAGCATAACTACTGGGATCTCGATTGGGACTGCATTGATTTGCATATAAAATCAGTTTATTTGAATCTTCCAATCCATGAATATGATATTGCTTTCTATTTGTTTGGGTCTTCTTTAATTTCTTCTGTAACATTTTTTGTAGTTTTCAGTGTAGAATTCTTTCATTTCTTTTGTTAGATTTACTTCTAGGCATGTTTTGGGATGCATTTTAAAATTTTTTATTTTTTTTGTTTGTTTGTATTTAGAAATACAATTAATTTTTGTGTAGCCACTTTGTAAGCAGCTTTTAGACTTGGCTTATTACTATACTAGTTTGTAGATTCTTTGGGATTTTTATGTATCCTGTCTGTGGATAGTAGACATTTTATTTTTGTTGCTAATTTTTAAAACTTTTATGTGTTTTTCTTGCTTTATTGCATTGTCTAGGACCTTCAGTCAAATGTTAAACAGAATTGGTGATTGTGAACATCTATGTCTTATTAGAATATCAAGGGAAAATTTGGCAGCATTTCATCGTTATGTATGAAATTTGCTATAGGTTTCCTATAATAGTCTTTATCAGACTAACGCAGTTCTCTTCTGTTCCTAGTTTGCTGCATTCTCTCACGAGTAGGTGTTAAGATATTAGGCTGCACCATATGGTGTGCAGATATTTGATCTTTTTCAGTCTACAAAAGTGGCACTTTCATTTGGTTCAACTTAATATACTTTGTTCTGCATCTGTTAATCAAATGATTTTTCCCCTCTGTTGGATTAATGTGATGAATTTTCTTGAATGCTTTTTGAATGTCAACCAGCCGTACATTTCTTAGTAAATCCAACTTGGTTCTAATATATTCTTCTTCTTTTATACTACTGCATTCATTTTGCTTATATTTGGCTTAATTTTTTTCATCTAAATTCATGAGTGAGATTGGCCTGTGGTTTTCTTTTCTTGAAATGTCTTTGTTAGGTTTTAATATGAAGGTTATACTGGCCTCTTAAAATGGAATGAGATTATCCTCTTTTTTATTCCTAGAGTTGGCAGAATTTTTCTTTAAAGAGTCAGATGGTAAATATTTTAGGTTTTGTGGAACACATATGGTCTCTGTTGCCTATTTTTCTTCTTCTTTTTTTTTTTTAAACAATCATTTAAAAATGTAAAAACCAGTCTAAATTAGCAAATTGTACAAAATGAGGCCACAGATTGATTTGGGCCATTGTTTGCTGACCCCTGTTGGATTCTCTTGAAGAGTTTATATAAGGTTGATGCTGTTAATTTCTTTTTTTAAATATCTGGAAGAACTCACTGGCAAACCTACATTGGCATTTTCTTTGTAGGAAGATTTGTAAATTACACCGCCAACTGACGTAGGACTATTCAAATTTTCTATTTTTTCTCGTGTCAGTTTTGATGTGTTTAGTTATTCTCAGAATTTTTTTCATTCTATCTAAAATTTCAAATGTATCGATACAGTTTTTAAAATAACTCTCGTTATCTTTTACTGTTTGTAGGATTTGTACTGACATCTTTTTCATTCATATTATTTGTTTTTTTTCTCTTTTTCCCTGCTGGACTTGCTAGGATAGTTGTATTCATATTTTTAAACAACCATATTTGATTTTCTTGATTCTACTGGATTTTTAAAAACTCAATTTCTGATCTTACTGCTGTTATTTCCTTTTATTCTCTGGGCTTACTTTGCTTTTACTTTTAGCTAATTGAGGTAAATATTTAGGTTATTGAATTTTTTTTTCAGATTTTCTTCTTTTGTAATACATGCACTTAAGGTTATGATTTTCACCTATGCGTGACTTTGCTGGGTTGCACAGGTATTTAAATGTCATTTTTCATTATAATTCGGCTTAGAATAACATCTGATTTCTTCTTTGACCCATGGGTTATTTTATTTCTTTATTTAAGACTTTTGTGAATTTCTTAGTATTTTGCTTTTGTTATTGACTTCTACTTTAATTTCACTGTGGTCACAGAATTTACTGTATATAATTTCAATTTTTGAAAATTCTTTGAGTTTTGCTTTATCATTGTATGGTCAGTTTTATAACTATTTTATATATTTGAAGAGGATATATCAATTAAGATTGTCCGTTCTGTATATGTCAAGTCAAATTTATTAATCATGACGCTCAGATCTTCTGTTACTTTACTGATTTTATTGTCTGCTTTTTCTCTCAGTTACTGAGAATATTTTAAAATCCCTTTTTGTAATTGTGGATTGGTATTATTTCTCATTTTAGTCGTCAGTTTTTGCTTTTGTGTATTTTGAAGCTATTTTAAGCCCATGCAAATTTAGAACTTTATACTTTCTTGTTGGAATAACCACCATTTTATTATGAAGCGTCTGGTTTCAGTTTCCCTGAGGGCCGGTCTTCCCCTTGTACTTACTCCTAGTATGTAAGGATCTCAGCTGGGAGCCCCGGGTGTTTACGTGAACCATCCCCCTTGGCAGGCTCTGAACCCATTTCACGTCCCAGGGTTGGCTTCTCACCCTCCTGGTGGAAGCTTATATGTCAGCAAATGCCTCTCGGGGGGAAAATGGACTCAAAATATGCCCTCCTCTCTCTTTCCTTCTCTCTCTTGTTTTGGCCCGTCAAGTCCTGGCTGCCTTGGTAGCTCTCTGACTCCAAAGCCTTCATAGTACCTACATATGTTTTTCACGTTAACCAGTCTGCTGCAGCGCTGGCCCGACATGAGCTAGTTTGCTGTAGCCAAAGTGGAAGATGAGGTTTACTTAGCGGTGCCACGTAATGTGTGTAAGGTTTCCCAGGTGACTGTCCGGGTTTGCGCTGACCTTTACATTTCAGTGAAATAACTGCTGGGCGTATTTTAAAGTGGACTGAAACATACCTGCAGCCTCTAGCTGCTCTTGTAGCACTTTTCCTCGGATATTTTATGAGGTGATGGATGTCGCACCTTACAAATGTCAAGTGCCCCTATCTGAATGCAGCGCACTCGGGGAGCGCCTTCCTGCCAGTCTGCCTTCTCCTCCTCCTCCCCTTGGTTTTCACCAAGTTGTTTTCCCTCCAATGTGAATGAAAAATTCATTCTAGATTTAGCTTGAGAAATATTTTGTAGGACATTGCTTTTCATGCCATTAATGTTATGACTACACCAGCAGTGGTTTCCCCGCTCGGCAGAGCAGAGCTGAGACGCAGCACCAGGTCTCTCTTGGCCTCCTTTTCATCATGTGTCAAGGGGGGGGGGGCGGGCGGTATTAAATGATATTTTAGTTCCTTCTGCCTCTGAGATTCCATGATTCTCACATTCACGTGGCAGCCAAGGCTGGAAAGGTTGGAAGTAAGCCACAGGTCAGCAAATAACTGCCTGGGAATTTTTATATGTAGGGGCAGGGGTGTAAGACAGCTTCTCTTCTTTAATGGCTTTTTGGGGCCGGGGGAGGCTGTGGGTGGAATCTGCTTTTCCACATTAAAATTTACCTCTTCTGTTTTGTAACCCATGCTTTTCATATAATATAGTCAGGTTATAAGTGCCATGTTTGGTTTATAACATTTGGTTTATAACAAAGAAGTACATTTTATTCCTATAGTTGCTAATTTAAATCACTTAAAAATAAATATGATTTTACCTGCAAATAATTGAATTACAGAGTGCTAGTTTTAAGGAAGCCAGCGTTTTCCTCCCCACAGGAGGTGAGGCTCTATGACCATCTCAAACAGCGTTGCAGTCAAACAGTTATTTTGCCTTTCTGGAATGCGAGTCCTCCCTAGAGATAGCAAGTGCCGATTAGCGGACGTGGGAACCCTTGCCCCTCCTCAGGGTTAATGGCAGTCCGTGTCTACTTTGTGGTGGAGAACAGACACCTGGAAGGGTGACTGAGTGTGGTGGTCACAGAGGGCCAGGGCCCAGGCAGACCTGCGTGGCTACACTCCTCCTGGTGGCCTCCTGCAGCCCTGGATGCCCAGCACGGGCGCTGAGGCCCGTATCCGGGCAGCTGGTGAGGGCCCCCTGTGGTCCTCGTTCAGGCCCTGGGAACCAGGCGGGATGTGCCACTTCCGCTGGCCAAGGTGGCTCCTGCTCTCGCACGGGAACTCCTCCCTTGCCATGGCCTCCTGGAGTACCTCGTCCAGGTCCCCGGAGTCCCCACAAACAGGCCTCCACGTGTGGTCTGGGAGGTGCCGAAGCCAGCGCCCACGGTGGCGGGTACACGCCATCGTGACACGGGGGGGGCTTCGCTGGAGGGGTTGGCAGTTGGTAGGTCGTTTGTTCGTGAAGGGGCGGTGGTGCCTTCCGGGGGGCAGCACGGCAGTGGCCTGGCTGCCCTTGTCCCTCTCACTGTCCCCACCACAGCCGGAAGGATGGCAGCACTTGGGTGACAGGGGGGCCCGAGTCGGGGCCCGGTACGCCGCACTCAGGCCCTCACAGCATCCTTCTGCCAGCTCCGCTCTGCTCTGTGTGTGGCCTCTGGCAGTGGGCTGTGGGGACGCAGACCCTGGCCCTCCCTGGGTGGCTGGCGCCCCTCCCTCTGCGCTTGGTTTCTCTCTGAGGGTTGAGGACCTGCGGAGAAGAAGCTTTGGCCCCGGGGGTGGGGTGGGGGAGGATTAACAGAGGCAGGTGTGCAGCCCGGGTCCCGTGTGCGTGTGCCCGGGATGGGAGCGGTCGTCCTCATCAGGGCACCCAGAGCCCTCGGGGGCCCAGCGCCCAGCCCGGAGCATCTGGCAAGTTTCACTTTAGTCACCCTTGTCAGACTCAGGCCCTTTTTGATAAACATAAATACCCGGTGTCTTTTAGTGTTTAAAACTTCAGAATAGCTGACATCATTTCTCAAAGCAGATTCCAGCGAGGGTGTTTGCATGTCAGGCCAGCGGCCTCCCATCCCCCAGCTAGAGCCAGCTGCCCGCCTGGACCAAACCGTCCCAGGGCACGGGCGGCACAGAGAGGGGCTGTGAGCTGCCGGGGAGCCCAGCGAGAGGAGGGGCACAGAGAGGTCCGCGGGACGGCGGCTGGTGTGGCCTTGCTCCCCCTGCCTGCCTGGGCGCACGACTCTCAGGTCCGCAGGAAGACCTGCTGCACTGAGACCAGGGACCAGGGCCAAACGTGTGTATTTGAACGTTTTTCTCTTTGGTGATAGGATCGTAAGGTGTAAAACCCACCTCTTGAGAAAGGCATTTTGCCAACATGACAAGCTCTGAATGGGAGAACCCGCTGCAGGCTCTGCTTAGCCAACAGCGGTCTACTTGGATGTCAGGATGCGGCCTTCCGGAGTGCCTGGGCCCAGAGAGGCCGGTGCGCAGCCCTGCTTCTGTCTGGGGAGAAGTGGCTAGTGGTGGGCAGGGCCAGCCACGCAGCAGGACTCTCCACCCGGTGCCGGGGCCCTTGGTTTCCCTGCCCGTGAGCTCCGCCCAAGCTTGACCCTGTGGCCTGTGGGTGCTGGGTGGGCTGCTGCTCCCTGGCGGCCCGGGGCCTGGAAGAAGAGCTCAGCTTACAGTCTCAGCCCATCAGGCAGGGCGGCGGCTGCCAAGTGGTTTCTTAAAAAGAATTCCTCCTCCCCTGATTAATTTCTGGCACGCAGCGTCGGGGAGCTCTTGCGTCAGTAAATCGTCATAAACCCTGCGTTGTCTGGAGCCGACATAAACAGCAAGCCCAGCGCCACCGCTCCTGACACCCGGCCAGCTCAGGCCACTGTTGGAACTGCAGGGGGGGCGGCTGGAGGAGAGGAGCCAGCACCTCTGTGCTCGTGGCGAGGCCCTTTCTCCGAGGGCACCGAGCTCCACAGACGCACGTTCTGTTGTTGAGGCGTGTGCCGGGCACACATGTGATCTATGCACTGGAATGTTTGTGTTTCTTCACCCCGTTCTTCTGTCTTATTGACACGACGGCTTCATCATCAGGAATATTTACCTCCCTCCAGTGGGTCGTCTGTGTGTGAGGTTTCAGGGCGTCATTTCAGCCTCTGAAACCCTCACCCTTCGGATCCTAAGGCTTCCTGTAGCGTTCTGTAGACCTCATTCTAAGGCGTTTTCATCGGCACTAGAGATCTTCCGAGAGTCCCTGGGCTGAATTCATCCTGATATTCTTTTTGTGGAGCACTTTTCAGCTGGGGCGCCCCGGCAGTGCTCCTCCTGTGTCATCAGAAGGGGCCGGAAACAAAGGAAATGCTGTCCCCAGTCCCCGGTTTACTCGCTGGCGGGCTCGGGCCTGTGTCACGGCTCCTCCGGGCTTACTAGAAGAAAGCGCTTGGGCCTCCAGTTTTTTCATGGGTGACTCGGGCAGTTGGCCGATAATATTTGAGCCCTGCTACAGGTGGGCGATGCAAAAATCGTGGCCTCCAGGAAGTCTTCAGGGAGCTTGCATCCCTAGTGGGCACGTGAGAGGATGGCTTGGGAAGGTGGCAGCCGCTAAGGGATGTGCAGTGAGGGGTCCGATGGACGGGCCTGGGGTGGGCCTGCATTCACCTTCAGGAGAAGAAGTGATGGGCGATCTGGGCCCCTGGGTGGTGGACGTGCAGGTGAAGCAGTAAGAAGGCAGTGCTGGCCACCCAGGCGGCCTGTGGGATGCTTGCTAGCAGAGGCAGGAGGTGTGGGCAGGGTGTGGCCTGCCCTTGAACTTGGGCCGTGGGTCTCTAGGCGCCCGCAGGGCACAGAGTGCGCTCTGGGGAGTTGTGTCCAGGCCCGGTATCCTGATTCCCGTCCTGTGAGCCAGGCGCAGTTCCCTGCAGGATACCCTTAGATAGAACAGCAGCCCCGAGGTCAAGTCCACAGCAGCCCAGAAGCTGAGCCCATCTTGATTTCAGGGTCTTCAGTTTCTGCCTGTGCACGCAAGCTGGGGTAAGGACCGTGCTTTTAAGGAGGGTCTGTAAATGAAAAACAAAGGCGAGGTGTCCATAACACTGACTTGTGGAGCGCTGATAAGAGACTGTTCCAGGTGCGCAGCGGAGTCGAGTCTTGCTGCCTGAGCGCCACGCCCCACAGAGCAGCCGGGGAGCAGGGGTCTGGAACCCCGTGTGCCTTCCGCTGCAGGAGGGAAAGGCCACACTTCTCTGCTGTGTCCTCCGGCCCTTCGCGAGGGAGGAGATGCTTCTGAGCCTCATTTATGCATCAGCTCACCCAAGTGGGATGGCTGCTGCTGCTGGGCCGTGTGCTCAGGGACACTGGCGGGCTGGCGTGGGCTTCCTTGGGGCTCCGCGCATCAGAGCTGGGAGACATTTGCCCAGGAAGGACGTTAGTTCATCGCTGGAGTTAAGCGTGGCGATCTCCAGAGACAGGGGCAGGCTGCTAGGAACCATTGGTGAGTGATGTGGTCGCCCTTGTTCTCTGTGTCTTGTGTGTGCCTCTGGGTTTGTGTCGTGTGTCGCTTTAGGAACACAGCCGGGAGTGTCTTCCGTGTGGTCGGAGTTGGTGTGCGGACTGCTCACCTGCCCCAGGTGGCCATTGGGAGTGTCCTCCCGTGTTGTGGACGCAGTGCTCTGGCTGCAAGCTGCTGGCTTCGGGGAGGCCCAGTGGAAAGGCCCAGGAGCTCTTGAGAAAATCACAGAGGTCAAAAAAAATACTGCATCTGTTTCCTTTCCCCAACCCCTTGCTTTGTTCATTCGTTACATCCTGAAGATTATTTCATATCAGTTAATAAAATGGTCCCTTATTCTCTTTTGATGCTTGGGTATTATTTCAGTCTTTTTATCTATAGACTGTATACATGCATAAAACAGATACACCAGTTTCTTTGTTCACTGTGGTTTTTTAATTGTTGTGAAATATAAATGACATAAAATTGACCATTTGAACCATTTTTAAGTGTACGGTTCCATGACGTGAAATGCCTTACGGTGTTGTGTGATCATGACCACCATCTGTTTCCAGAACTTTTTCCTCATCCCAAAGAGAAACTCTTTCCCCATAAACAGTGACTCTCCGTTCCTTTCTCCTCTTCGGCGCTAATAACCTCTGGTCTGCTTTCTGTCTCTAAGAATCTGTCTGTTCTGGGGATCCCATACAGGTGGAATCCTACATTATTTACCCTTTCGTGTCTGGCTTATTTCACTTGGTATAGTATTTTGAGGGTTCATCCATGTTGTACCATATGTGAGAATTTCATGCCTTTTTTAAGGCTGAATAATATTGCATGGTGTGTATCGATAACATTTTGTTTATCCATTCATCCATGGATGGACACTTGGGCTGTTTCCACTTTTGGGCTATTGTGAATAGCACTGCTGTGAACATTGATGTGCACCTGTCTGTCAGACTCTCTGCTTCTGCATCTTTTGGGTAGATACCTAGGAATAGAACTGCTGGGTCCTAAGGGAATTCTGTTTAACTTTTGAGAAACCACTGAACTGTTTTCCAAACAGTGACTGTATCATTTTACGTTCTCTCCAGCAATACCAGAGGGTTCCAGTTTCTCCGTATTTCCCCCAAATTTGTTATTTTCCTTCTTGGTTTGTTTGTTGGTTTGTTTGTTTGTTGATAATAACCATTCTGGTAACGTGAAGTGGTATCTGACCGTGGTTTTAATGTGCACTTCCTTGATGTCTGATGAGTTGAGCATCTTTTCCTGTGCTGGTTGGCCATGTGTATCTCTCCTTTGGAGAAATGTTTATTCAAGTCCTTTGTTCCTTTTTGAATTGAGTGGTTTGTTATGTTGTTGTCGAGTTGGAGTTTTCCATATATTCTGGATTTATGTTTTGCATATATTTCCTCCCATCCTGTGGGCTGTCTTTTCACTGTATAGTGAGTGTCCTTTGATGCACAAAAGTTTCTAATTTTGATGCAGTCCAATTTATCTATCTTTTTCTTTTCTTGCCCATCCTTTTCCTGTCATGTCCAAGTTCCCACTGCCAGTCTAATGTCATGAAGCTTTCCCCGTTTTCTTCTAAGAGTTTTATGGTTTTAGTTCTTATATTTAGGCCCTTGATCTGTTTGGAGTTCATTTTTGCATATGGTGTGAGGTAGGGGTCCAGCTGCATTCTGTGTCTTTTGGATATCCGGTTGTTTCAGCACCGTTGGTTGCAGAGGACGTGGCTTGTTTAAGGTTTTTCTTTGGAAGCATCCTGAGCTACAATCCCAGGTCAGTATAGATCTTGCTTTTCTTAAACGGGGGTGTTGTACCCACATTTATAATTTCTCCTTCTCCGGCTCCAGTCCCTGCCACTGTGTACCTGAGTCCACACCTTATCCACACCTCCCACCCGCCTTATGTTTTGCCCACCTCTCCAGGGATGGAGTGTTTGAGAATGGCTGACACAGCTTCATATAGAAGACAGAAGAGGCGGAGTTCAGCTTAGGCTCGCTGCCGATGCCAACTGTTACCCATTGCCTCCCAGAATCGAGGCTCTGCAGGCCACTTTCTCAGTTTGCGCATATGGGATCTGATTGGTATCTGCCCAGGGACCCAGGGCTTGTGGCCAGTACACGGTGGCAGGTGGGCTGCTGGGCGGGGAAGCTGCGGGGTACACACACAAACCCCTTGGACTTGCCCAGTGCCTGCCAGGGCAAGCACGCGATAGCAACGGCCTTCACAGGGAACTTTATTTATACAGGATTTATTTATTTTATTTGTATACAGGATTTATTTATTTTATTTATTTATTTTTAATTTAAATGAGATACAGATGGCTGTTCTTATATTTAATTGAAACTATTTAAAGACCCAAGTTGTTATGTCCTCTTGGCTTTCCTTTTCCTTCTTCTGCTAACCTTTCCGTTTCCGAGAATGTGCAGAGCTGATCTCTCTTCACTGTGGGGATTTGTAGCAGGATTGGTTTTCTTGTCGGGTGCCTCCGGGCTGTGTTTCTTTCCGCTAATTGTGGTTAAATTTTGGGCTTTGCATGTCCTATTTGGGTTTGAAATTCAGGATCTTCTGAGTACTTTCTGTCTGAAAATATTCCTCAGATACCAAAAGTTTCCTGTTGTTATACTACAGCTATTTCTTTTCCTTTTTTTTTTTTTTTAGCTTCCATCTAATTTCACACTTTCAATTGTGTTAGTCCTTAGCCTTTAACAGGTTGCATCAGCCTTTGTCAGTGCTTAATGAATGCACGCCATTGTGTGTGTCCCCAATCGTACAGACATTTTGTAGCTTAGATCATAGGGAAGCTACAGAAAATTTATTTTGTTCTGAAATTGTCACTGTTTCTTATAAGTGAAACCTTTTAAGAGCAATGCATGTTCTTGCCTTTTTTTTAAACTGAGTTTTATGACACTTCAGCCTGCCTGGGAGGCCCGGTGGGTGTGTGACCTGGCTGTCCCCGAGCACGTCCCTCTCTGGCACTGGGCCCGAGCTCTCGTCCTTCAGATGCTTTCCGTTCTCCTGCCAGATCTGCCTTCCCTTCCAGTCCCGCCTGGGGAGGAGACAGAGAGAGAGGTGTGGACGCAGGCCTTCCTCCCCCGCTTCTGCACGACGTGTTGCACTGTCAGGCTGCACATGCTTGAAGTCGGGAAGTGAGCTTTGTGCCTCTGTGAGCTTACCTCGCACCCAGCAGAGGCCCTTCTACAGAGCAGCCTCTCAAAGGATCGTCCAGATAGATCTTATTGTTTCTGTTTTCCTGAAAGCATTTTATTTAATAAATGGGAAGAGGGGTCCCCAAGCCCCTTGGGGTGGCCTGTAAGAGTTCTGAGATGTGGCTTTCCTTCTCACTGTGCTGACGTGTCTGCTGGTGGGGGTGGGGGTGGGGGCAGCAACAGTGGTGATAGTGTGGGTGCCCCAGCCGGCAACAGGCCTGGTGCCACACTGCACAGCCCTGGGCTTCCTCCCCGCCGGGCATTGCACGGAAAAGCCAGTTTCAGTTAGGAATATTCTTGCTGAGGCAGGATGATTGTTACTTCTGTGCGGTGTCTAAGTCTCTACCCTGGAGGTGCAGTCTTTTGAACATTCTGAGTGAAGAAGGGGACATGCACGTAAAGCACTTCTGCAGAGGGAAGTACCATGATCGGCTCGGCGAGCCAGTTGCCAGCTGAACTAACCACTTTTTTCAAGGGACACCATTCTTACCGGAAAGAACGACTTACAGATAAACTGTGGTTTTTCAGACTTGAGTACCTGCCAGATATTTCCTCTAGAAGGAAGTTAGGCTGTCACTTTAAGGAAGACAACTGCCAATGATGACATTTCAGCTTTCAAGTGGAAATTGTTGGTCTGGAGCACGTGCATTCCCCACTTGGTGTCTGCTGACCCCTGTCACCTTGGGAAGCCCTCACAGAAGCAGCTCTTTCCCAGGATGAGTCCTGACGTCGCAGACACAGTGCGGGGCTGTGGTGTGGTCAAGAGCACGGCCAAGTGCACAGAGCTCGCCCAGGGCAGTGTCCCACCTGCGGTCGCCACGCTGCCCCCGGGCCTGGCTTCCGCGTAGCATCAGACGAGCACGCCCACAGCTGTCCCGGAGCCGCGGAGATGCTCCCCCTATTCCAGCCGTGTCTCTGCGAGGTGGTTTCCTGCATCGCTGCCACCCAAACACCTGTCACAACACGCGGATCTCGGAAGCGGAGGTGACAGCTCCCCTCCTGAGCGATGCCGCAGGGGTTTGCAGGCGCCGCCTCCTTCCACCCGTTGTTTTCGGTTTTGGAAAAGGCGCTTCTTTTTTCCTAAAAAGAGGCGCTGTGTTAACATTCAATGATGTTCGTCATTATTTTTAAATGAATTAGGTAAATATTTTTAAAAACTCTCAGTTTTAACTTCTAATATGGTAAATATTGATGGGTACAACCACATAACGAAAGCTCTTTGGCGTCCTGAATAATTTTTAAGAGGGTGGAGGGGCCCTGAGACTAGAAATTGTGGGATCTGCTGTACTAAGCCATCTGGTGTGGACAATCATATATATTTTTTAAGACACTTAAAAGGACTTTCTCCTTGGTGTTCTGATCCTAAGGCCCTGAGGAGGCCGAGGAGGTGTGCTGGGCTGTCAAGGGGAATTGTTGACCTTAGCGGGCGCGTGTGCGCCTGTGCGGGGATGGGGGGTGGTACACAGACCTGGCAGGTCAGGGTTTTTCTGGGGCCCGCCTGGGTGGGCAGGCGGTCTCGAGGGTGACAGGAGCCCCGCAGGGGGCCCACAGATGCTGCTAAATAGAATAGGATTTGTAGCTGTTTGAAGGGATCAGTTATCTGTGCATGCATTATATTTATGTTACATTGAATAATAGATTATTATGGCTTATTCCATAAATAAATACTAGTTGATGAAGAATGAATTTGCTAGATTGTTTGTTCTCACTGAACATCTTGTCACTTTGCAAAAAGGCGAAACTTCAGGGAAGACAGTGGACCAGAAAGCTGCTTCTGAACCCAAGCTGTCAGAATGAATATAGTCACATTGAAGATAAATAACAATGTTCAAAGTGCCAAGCAATAAAGAAAACAAACGGGAAGAGCAGGGAGAAATCTGAGAGCACAGAAGAAAATCCACCCAATAAGGAGTTTAGATAGAAACACTCTCAGTAAATGAACGTTTTCTCCCTTTTGTAAAAGTGAGAATTTGCAGTGCTCCCAGAAACTTTAAGCACAGCCTCCCTGGACTTCACGGGCCCATGACAGTGTGCTGGGGGCCGGTGGTTTGCTGGTAAAGGACCCGACTGAGTGTTTCTTTTCTTTTTTTAAAATTTTATTGAAGTCTAGTTGATTTACAGTGTTGTGTTAATTTCTTCTGTGCAGCAAAGTGACTCAGTTATACATATATATATTCTTTTTGACATTCTTTTCCAGTATGGTTTGTCACAGGATATTGAATACAGTTCCGTGTGCTACACGGTAGGACCTCGTTGTTTATCCACCTTATATATATTAGTTTGCCTGAATGTTTCTTGAAAGCACCTAAGACTTCGGATATTACTCAATATTTTCCCAAAGTTTATGTGATGTCAACCCTCTTTAAGATTGCCTCTAAACCTAGAAAAATGTTATCAAATTTTGTGAAACTGATAGTGCCTTAAATTCTAGAACCTGCTGGAGACAACAAGGAAACAAAAATTATATGCAAATGGTACTTACGAACAGAGACGTAAAACCCTACACAGAACATTGGGGGAAAGAATGTGAGAGCACGTTCTATAGCTGTTCCTCAGCAAGGGTTCTGTTGTAAGAGCTTTCACACAGGGAAAGTACAGAATTCATGGAAATACGGGAGAATGTTCTTTAAAAAATAAAAGAGATAAATAAGTACTCCAGTTTTCATAGTGAATACAAAAATAAATCCCCAAATTGGGAGGAAGTAAGCAGTTTGTATAAATAGCTAAGGATGATTTGAAAGCAGTAGCAAGCCTTTTTCATGGTGGGAAACTCCAGAGGACCTTGTTCTAACAAGAGCAGGGTACTCAGCCATCTATTCAATACAGGAGAGATGTCGACAATTTCAGTAAGATGTGAAAACCAAAACAGATTAACAGAAAACCTGCAAAGACTCAGTGCATTCATGGATTATAAGAAACCCACTATAATCAGTCTATTTTGTATTTGCCACTAATTAAAAGTTCGATAACAAAGTGGATAGTTTTGATTACATAAAATTCCAGATTTCTGCATAGCAAAAGGGTCTCAAACATTACATTTCCTTACTTCCATATTTGGCCCATTTGGTGCTACCCGTGCCGTCCGTCGGGGGCGGGTGGGCTCAGCGTCCCATTCTCTGTAATTCCCTCCAAATGTATGTTTCGTATTGATTTATCACTTTCTAGCCCACTTCAGTTGTACCTTTAACATTTTTTCCACACATATTTATTTTAAATTTTAATTATGAAACGTTTTACCCACTAAAGAATGTATTGAGCGTCATTTAAAGGAGAAAATAGAGCCAAGAGCAGTGGGCTGACTCCCCTCTGTAAGGTAGAGGTCATCATCAGGGCTTTTACGTGTTTGCTTCTCATTCCTTGGCTTTAAAAAAATGTATATGTACGTGTTCCTCAACAACATGACTTCAGTTTTATTACATGTTTTTGACCTTGATGTAAATGGAATCATACTATATGCTTTATGATTTTTTTAAACAAAACTGTTTTAGGGACTGATTCATGTTTGTGCGTGTAGCTGTAACTGAGTAATTTTCACCACTTACTGATTTTCCTAAGGATGGCCCTGCAGCTGGCCTTGGGGTGTCGCTGCCTTCAATCATGGCATGGTAACATCCTCCTCAGTGTTTTCTGGCACACACCTGCAGGGTCTTTTGAGGGTCCCTCCCTGGGAATGGGATGCTGGGTCACGATGCCAGTCCGTCCCCGGCGTGGCTGCACAGCGTCCTCTTTCCCTGACCCCCACCATGGCCTCCTGCCAGACGGCTCATGAAACTGGATCTCACCGTGCTTGCCCTAGATTGCCAGCGAACCTGGGCATCTTGTTTTGGGCATTTGTAGCTTCTGATTTGAAGTCCCTATTTTTCTGTTCAGTTGTTTTTTCTCTTTTCTTATTCATCTGTAAAACCGATCTTTCTGTGTGTGTCTGTTCTGTGTGTCTGTGTGTGCATGTGTATTGTAACAAAGACATGGTTACATGTGTACGTTGCTTTTTACAGATGTCTTGTCCTTTTACTCTGTGGTCTTTCTTGATGAATACAGCTTCTTAATTTTAATCTTATATTTATTTTATTTGCATACCATTTCTTCTTTTTTGATCTTACTCTGCTGAAAGTAACATCCTTTAGAAGTTTCTTTAGAAGTTCCTGCAGTGGTAAATTCTGTCATTTTCTGTCTGTCTGAAATGGCATTATTTCCCCAGCACTCTGGTCTGCTATGACAGGTGGACACTTCTAAGTGGACAGTTGTTTTTCCCAGCACTTTGAAAATATTGTCGGCCCACTAAATTCCACTGTCACTGTTCAAAGTTCCCTGCCCACATTCGTGTCTTCTTTGTAGGAATCTGCTACTTCTCTTGGTGCTTTTATGATCGAAGTCTTCTAAGCGTGTTCTGCATTTCCACTAAGCGTTTTCATTTATCCGTCTTGATATTTTTTGACTTGCTGAATGTGGAGATGAGTGTCTTTGAAAAATTCTGGGAACATTTTAGCCCTTAACTTTTTCTGTTTGTCCTTTTAACTTTTAACTTTGCTGTAATTTCAGACTTAAAAGCTGCAAGAATAGTACAGAGAATTACTGTATACGTTTATATTTTTTAAAATAATTTTTTTTCCAGAATCATTTAGAAGTTAGTGGTTGGGATGACACCCTTCCCCCCACCCCCCAACTAATCTATTGCCCAGAAACAAGGGCAGCCTGTCATCAGCTGCTCAGCACAGCAGTCAGCCTCAGAAAACTACCAACCATACAACAGTGTTGTCTCCTCAGAGGCCCGATTCCTATTTTGCCAGTTGTCCTAACGATGTCCTAGATCTCAAGAGAGTCCTACATGGCATTCAGTGACCCCTGGTTTCAGTATCCGGTGAGGATTCTCGCCTGAAGTTGGGATTGTGATGATGGTAGTCTTGGTGATTTTCTAGTCCTGTCATTCTTGTTAATTCAGTAGTTGGCTTTTTTCCTGTAAAAAGGAACTTGCCTTTCTTATTTGTTTACGTGTTTATTTACGTCAGTTTGGACTAATGGCCTGTTTTATTAACGGGGTTTGTTCTCACTGTTACCCTTGGTTACCATTATCTCTTTCGGTGCCCGGATCGTCCTGGTTTGGCTGAGGGGAGCCTCCCGTGCTGGCTCCCTTGCCAGACCCCCAGCACTTTTGAGCCCCTCTTACTGTCTGTGGTACAGTAAGATGTTATCATCTCTCCCTGAGCCTTCCCTGCCCCTGCCCGGGCGGCAGCTGATTCTCCAAGGAGGCCTCGTGTCTGTTTTCAGGGGCTGCTATATAGGAAGCAAGCCCTGCGTGCTGGATGTGCTCACTGGTCCTCGGCCGCCCAGCGGACGGAGCTAGGACGTGGATGTCTGTGCACGCACGGGCACGCGCACACGCACGCCACACACCACCTAGAGCTCCATGAGCCCCCAGCCCTGCTTCCACTCCAGCCTCGCGAGGCCCCTCAGCTGCCCTTCGCCGTATCCGTCACTCCCTCCTCCGACACTGGGAAGGGGAGCTCCCGGTCTGCACGGTAGATTTACTTATTCAGTCCCGAAACGCTCAGGAAGAAGCTGCCCATCTTTGCCTTTGTGAGAAGGACACCCGCTACCTAGAGTCCAGTACTTGTTTAGGGTGTGGAGTCCGAGTACTGTCCAAATACCACATCCCGAAGCTACGTGGCATGGTTCTTACCCGCCCCTCCCCGGGCCCAGGGTGGTTATATTGTTCATTTGCAATGTGGTTTGGTTCCCGTGTTTCTGCCCGTATTTCATTTTAGAGATTTTTTTGGTTTTATTTTTACTTCTGCATACGTAAAACATGAATGTGGTTCCCCGCCCGGTGCCTGCGTCCCTGCCTCCCCCCTCCCCTCCCCCTCCTCCTCCCGTCCCCGCCCCACCGCCACCCCTTGCCCTCCCACGTTGCCCTTCTGGACAAATGAGCAAATTAATGGACTTTATTTTGCCTTCTTCCTTACACAAAGCAGGCATCCTACAGGTAGCTCTCTGGCACTTGGCTTTTCCACCCCAGAGCGTGTCCTGGAATCCACCCCCTCCCTCCACGGAGCTCCTCCCCGTTCCCTGCACCGTGCGTGCCTGCGTGCCCCTGGCTTCCTGCGTCAGGCACCAAGGTGGGGGCCAGCATCGCCCTGGAGGACTGTGCTCCCCGAGGGACCTGGTGCTCATGCACTGCCCTGTTGTTCACTTCGTGTACAGAAGCGATTGCTTCCGAAAAGCAGATATGCAATTTTAATAGAATTTGCCACGCCTTCCGGGGCGAAGCGGGCGCAGGGGACGTGCATCCCCAGGAGTAGCGGTGCGAGCTGCCTGTTCCCACACAGCGGAGAGCAGAGGATGTTCCTTTTTGGCAATCTGATAGATAGGAGAGGGGTCTCAGCGAGAGGCCTTTTCTGTCTTGACGCCTTCGGCCTGGTTTTCTGTCAGGAATTTGGCCTTTGTTCCCACAATTTTTAAGAGTTCTTTATACGGAAGGGGTATTAGCTTTTATCTGTGAGAGAGACTGCAAGTAATTTCTCTCAGTTTGTCAGCTATTTTTTGAATTCTTTAGGGTGAATTCTTCATATTCTTTGTGCTTTTGCCCTATAAACCTCCCCCCCCCCCCCCCCCGCAGTGGTTCAAACTTATCAAGTTTGTTTTTTTTTCAACTGCATCCGGATTTTGAGTTGCAGTTAGAAGGCCTTCCTGTGTTCCCACCGCGTCTCCTTCTGGGGCGTCTGTCCCGCCCTCGGCAGGTAGGTCCCTGATCCGCGTGGAGCTCGCTCTCGTATGTGCTTCGTTCGGATCTAATTTTATCTTTGCCCGGGTGGCCGCCGTTGATAAACAGCCCCTCTTTGTGCAGTGGTTGAGATGCCAGCTTGTCCTGCACTGGAGCTCCATGAGCCCTGGGCCTCTTTCTGGATGTCCTGCTCTCTGTCTGCCAGATGTGCCAGCCCTGTGCTGTCTCGAGCACAGGGGCTTCCTAGGATGCGCTCGCAGTCCTCGTGCATTTGGCCTGTGTGTCCTCTTCTTCCTCCTGGATCAGAAGTGTGATAGCTCGCCTCCCCCTGCCCTTCAGCCCTCAGCCTCTCACACCTTTCGTCTCCTTGTCTCTCTGTGCTGCATTCCCATTTATTTTCTCAGTGCTGGTTTACTATTCTCCGATTCTCTCTCCAGCTCTATCTAATTGATTATTTAACTCATTCATTTTGTTTTAATTATCACAGTTTTTATTTCTACAAGTTCTATTTAGATTGTTTTCAAATATGCCTGGCCATGTTTTGTATTAGTAATAATAGTTAATGATAAATAGAGAACATCAGTGATGATCTCCGTTACCCCTTACACGTTTCTCCAGGGGGAGCTTCAGCTGTTACCATCGCTCTTTGGCAGATGAGAAACAGAGGCACAGAGAGATTATGGGACCCAGGGTCGTGCAGCTACTGAGTGAGGGTCCTGGATGGTCACTTTCTCCGCTGTGATCCTTGGATGACCCTGTTTGTTTCCTCAAGCCTGCTGTTGAGATGACATTGTGGTCATGTTAGATTTTCCTGTAATTGCAGTTTGTCCCACTGCCTGGGTTTTTTCCCCTGCATTGTGATTTTCAATTGTGACTTTACGCCCATATAACTTTTTACAGATGTTCTTTCGGGGTTGATAGATAGCATGCTTAGCCAGGGAGGACGTGTGTCTGGTGCCGGGGTTAGTCACAGCCGCGGTGGCCCCACCTGGGAGGCACTTCGGGATGCGGTTGCCATGGTGTTCGTCAGGTCCCGGGGTTACCTGGATTCCCCCTTGAGCCTCACGAGTGGTCTGTGATTATGGCTTCCCAGGGAGTATTCTTTCTCGATCTGCCCCCTCCCAGCCAGCATCAGGCCCGGGCGTGGACACATCCCTAAAGGGGAGCCTCGGCCGCACTCCCTACTGCTCGGACCCCCAGCTTGTTCTCCGGGCCCTGGGGACCTTAAACAGTGACCCAGCGAGCTGCAGCCGAGGCAGGTGGCCTGAGGGCAGCTTCAGGACGTGCCCTCAGCTCCACACCCGTCCCTCCCTCTCCGCTCACCCTCCCGCGAGTTCCTGCCCTCAGAGGGCCTTCCTCGCTCCCCTGCCAGCTCAGCAGGATGCAGCCTTTAGAGAGTCGTCTACCGCCTGGCGGGACAGAGGCTTCTCTCACTCCCCACTCTGGCACCAGTGCCCTCAGCTGGCTTTCTTTCAAGGGCACTTATTTTCACAAGAAACACACTTTGTACGTGATTTCAGGTGGAGAGCCTGGAAGATCTGGGGTGCGGGATGCTGTTACGTGACGTGGAGAACCGCCCATAACTGCTGTCGTCGGCCTCCTGATAGTTTAGGAAGGGTCCAAGCTGCTCTGTCAAAGTTCTGTTCAATGTCACACTCTGACGTGGAGGATGGGCCCGGGGTGAGCTGTCCTGATCTTTATTTACATTCTCGGAGAGGAGGACGTTCCCGGGGGTGATCATCTCTTGGGTTCTAAGACCCTTGCCTTTCCGCTGCTAAAATTAGTCACTGACTGCTGCAGGGACATTGACATCGGCTGGTTTTGTCAAGTACTTTTATTTCTTTCCATTCAGAGTATAGTTAAAAATACGAAGTGAATCCAAGCAGAAGCCAGACTCTGGTGCTCAGCACATCTGTCCGCTGGTCAGAGGGAGAGGCTGGGCCTGGATGATGGGGCAGAGCTTCTGACCTGCGACCTGTCCACATTCCCACGTACAGAGGTCAAGCCTGAGCAAGGGAACGTCTTACCATCAGCTTCTTTTTTAGTCCCGGCCCTCGGGCACCCCCTGTGCTGGGCCACCCACCCCCAGCTTCCCAGGACATTTCCTCCTTGGCTCCTTGCCCCCAACCCCCCGTTGGAGGGGAGAACGTGCGGGCCAGAGAGAGGAACACAGGGGACCATCAGAGCATCCCTCCTCAAAGTTCAGAGCCAGGAGGGACCGTAAAGCTTCATTCTACACATGAAGCCCAGAAGGACTCGGTTTGCCCAAGGTCACTGCTCGCGTCAGCCTGGGCCCGGCACCAAGGGCGTGCCCTCCACTGAAGCCCTCTTTCCATGTGGCCAGGCCACGTTCTGGGGGCCAGAGTGATGGGCCAGCACCGACCCCTGTTGTCTGCTGCCTTGGGGAGGGTGCCCGGGGCGGTCACAGGAAATAGCTGCCCGTCCTTGGGCCGTGTTGGTGACGTGCCATGGTCCTTGTTCAGGGGCTGTTTTCCTTTTTTTTTTTTTTTTTTTTTGCGGTACGCGGGCCTCTCACTATCGTGGCCTCTCCCGCTGCGGAGCACAGGCTCTGGACGCGCAGGCTCAGCGGCCATGGCTCACGGGCCCAGCCGCTCCGCGGCATGTGGGATCCTCCCGGACCGGGGCACGAACCCGCGTCCCCTGCATCGGCAGGCAGACTCTCAACCACTGCGCCACCAGGGCAGCCCTGTTTTCCTCTTTTATGGAAGGTGAACATGAAGGCTTTAATTTGGTTGGACACACAAAGAAAAGAACGAATTTGGCTTTCCCGCGTGGCAGTAGGGCGGCTCATTCTTCCTATCAAAACTAAGTAACAGTCTAGTGTTTGCTGTAGAGTGAGGACAGTAGGGGACATTTTTCACTCCAGGGTTTTACCACCTGGCTTTGGCCTTCCTTCAGATAATTGAGGAAGAAAGGGCAAAATGTGGAGCGTGGGCTTGGTCCCTCAGTGGCTGCGCTCCACGCAGGGCGTGCACAGTCTGAGGAGATGGGCCTGCAGGTCCCTCAGGGCTCTTTGCGGCAGGGACGGTGGTGTCTCTTAGCTGTGCTGACAGCGCCCTCCTTGTTGGCCCCTCGTGGACTGGAGACCAGGTCAGGGGTCGCGACCCTGGCCCTGAGGTCGCTTAGGAGGGGGTGACGGCTGAGGCCCTGCTGAGCGGCCCCCAGCCCCGGGCCCCTCTGCGTCGCGGGCTTGCCCGCCAGGTCTGGTGTCCAGCCCTTGTCCGCCTGGCGCCCTGCGTGGCCTCCTTTGCCGTGGCCGAGCGTCAGGCCGGCAGTGGGCACTGGCATCGTGGTGCCTTTGTTGTTGATGACTTTACCTTATTGCTGAACTCCCTCCAATGTTGGCTGAGAATATCTGGTTTTGATTTTCGTGACTTCTCTGTCTGTCTCGCCGCCACGTTAGTTTAGCGCTTGCGGGAACCACGGCATCTTCTCTCCTCTCTGAGCTCTGGGTCCTGCGGGGAGGCCCAGAGCACCTGTGGGACCTGGCTGGCCCTGGCCCAGAGCTCCCCCAGCACATCCCCCCCGGGGGAAGCGTCTCAGCAGGGGACTTCTGCATGAAAATGCAGGTTAAAATGCAAGCATGAAGTTCCGTATTAGCTGAGTGTCGCCTGTGACCTTGAGGGCCTGGGCTGTCCCCTCCCGTCGGGCGCCCCTCTGTCCCTTCCTGTGCAGCAGCACAGAGCCCAGCCCTGGACGCATGGGTCGGGGGCTTCCGTTCTCCCCAGGCCCTCGGTCCTCAGTGTCTTCCATTTCGAGAGTCTGTCATTTTCAGCTTGCTGGTAACACTCAGGCTTGTCCATTTCCCGGATGTTCCCAAGCAGCCCTGGGTGTTAGATGTCTGTGGACAGAGACAGCTGACGCCCGTGAGGATGCTTCATGCTGCTCTCTGTGTGACCCGTGACACATGCTGCCCGGTGCGCCTGTGCCAAGCGTTGCAACACAGGGCAAAGCCAGTGTGCTGATGGCTGCAGTTGTCCTTACTCACATGCCGCGGAGGCTGCTGAGTGCCAGCACGGGCGTCCTGGCGCCCAGGTGTGCAGAGCGCCCTGGGGGAGGCTACCTAGCTCTGGCCTCCGGCTGCCCAGCACCCGTCCCACTCTGGGAGATTCTGTTTTTTTCTTTGTAAAATAGAACTTACTGTTCTTGAACTGGAAGAAATATTAGGAGGCAGACAGTTCATCCCG
This sequence comes from Delphinus delphis, assembly GCF_949987515.2. Taxonomy (NCBI): domain Eukaryota; kingdom Metazoa; phylum Chordata; class Mammalia; order Artiodactyla; family Delphinidae; genus Delphinus; species Delphinus delphis. The sequence continues at coordinate 2,028,842 of NC_082689.1, forward strand.
TGCCTGTGTGATTTTTTTTAAACGTAGGTAAACACCGTTGACGTCTCTTGCAGAGACAATCGTGGGTTGGGTTCTCAGTGCGACCGGGCGGGGATTCCTTCTCTCTCGGTTGGCTGTTTGCGTAGTGCGTGGTGGCAGATACCAGTGACTGTCGCCTTTGCCCTGAGGTCTGCCTGGTGGCCCTGCCCAGGCTCAGCCTCCTGGAGAGAGAGGCCTGCGGGGATGAAGCCCGAGGTCAGACACCAGTAGTGCCCCCCGGGGACCTGCCCACCGGCTCAGGCCAGTGGCTCCGTCCAGCGCTCTCATACGACACTACCCAGGAGCGGCGGGCAGGTGGGGGCAGAGGGCCAGCGCTGCCGGTGAAGTTCAGCCCGCTCTGACCTTGGGGCTCAGGGCCTCTCCTTAGCCAGCCCCAGGCTCCCCGGGGCAGTGCCTGTCTTACAGCTAAACCGTGCCCATGGCCTGTGGGATGTTGCCCTTGAAGTAGCTGTTCCCTAGTTACGTCCGAGGTCCCTGCCACAGCGAGGAGAGTGAGATCTGAAATCCCGCCAGCCCCAGCGCTGGCCAGGCGGTGTGGTTTTCAGCAGGGTGTGCGGGGTTCGGCTGGGATGCACGGGGTTCAGCTGGGACGCGCGGGGTTCAGCTGGGATGTGCGGCCTCAGTGCCAGCCACGGTCTGGTGGCTGCGGGCCGAGTGTAAATGGCGTGCCGGCCGAGTCCGCAGTGACCCCGCGTATCATCTGCTTGTTATGTAATGTGACAGCACGGGTATGAAATAGAAACCAGATGTCGGGCGGAGCCGCGAATTCCTCGCCAGGGAGCGCGGCGGCACCGCTCGCGTTCTCTCCTCCGACCCAGGCCCGGTGCCCTGGGAGGACCGGCTCTGGAGGGGCTCCTGGGCTCTAAGCAGAGGCCCTGGCGGCAGGTACCGTACAGACTCCACGTGGTTAACTGTTTCTTGAGAAGCTCGTGAAGGGCTTCCCACGCGCAGTTTTGTGACAACAGTTCTGGGAGACCCGGCGACTCGTCCCCTGGGATCCGCTTGGAACGATGAGACCCGTCAAGGGGTGAGCGGCCTTCACGTGCTCAGGCCCAGCTTGGGTTTGAGAGTGGAGGACGTCCGCCTCTGGCTGGGAAGGGGCTGGAGAGCCTGGCGGGGGGGAGCAGGCTGGGGGGTGCTCTGGCAGCCGGGGGCTCTCGGGGCAGGGGGACTCAGGGGTCCAACTCTGGGTGTCTCGGTGGCAGCCCCTGCCCGGCCTGGTCCCTTCCGGACACCCAGAGGCTTTGCTGACCACCTCCACCTGGCCCGCACCGTGGACACGGCCCTTTGCCCTTGTGAAAACTCACCTGGATCAGAAGCGTAGAGCCTCCCCCACTGGAAGTGATGGCTGGCCGTGGATGGTGGTTTTTACTCTTGCCTAACAACCAGAAATATCTCTGTTATTGGTATTTTCTGAAAGTTCATCTTCCAGAGAGATCTGCAGACTTGAGAATTCTCTATGAACACCCTCTGGAAACAAGCCTGGGGTTCTTGGCTGTGAGCTTCCCTCCTGGGTTGCTTTAAAGCCTCATGGAAGTGTTACACTCTCATTAGGAAAATCCGTGCTGAGTGGCACTCAGGTTACAGCGTTGCACTGTGTCCAGGGAACCGTCCCCCTGAGGCACGGAGGGGTCGCTGCTTCTAGTCCTGAGTACGGACTCCCCTCTGGGTCCGCACATTCACGTCTATAAAATGACAGCTAGTCTTTAGAGTGCTTTCTGGGTGCTCGGTTGTGCTGAATGTGTTGCAGTTGCTTACATAGTCCTCAAAACACCTGTAAAATTAGGTACAGATGGTCCTCGACTTAAGATGGCGCGACCTAAGGTGTGTCGACTTTACGATGGTGTGAAAGTGATTCGGGTTCAGTAGAAACCGTACTTTGAATTTTGGCTTTTGCATTTCTCCTGGGCAGTGGTATGTGGTCCGATCCCCTCTCGTGATGCCGGGCAGTGCACCTCCCCGTCGGCCCCGTGATCACCAGGTGAACAACCGATACACTGACAGCTGTTCTGTTTTTCATTCTCAGGACAGTGTTCAATAAATCACATGAGACGGTCAGCACTTTACTGTGAAATAGGCTTGGTGTTCAATGGTTTTGCCCGACTGTAGGCTGACGTAAGTGTTCTGAGCACCTTTAAGGTAGGAGGCTAAGCTGTGATGGTCAGTAGATCAGGGGTATTAAGTGCATTTTCAACTGACGATATTTTCAACGTAGGATGGGTTTATCGGACGTAACCCCATTGAAAGTCGAGGGAGATCTGTGCTTTTATGACCCCTATTTCACAGATGAGGAAACGGAGGCTCAGAGAGGGTGAATGACTTGCCCCCGGGCCGTCTCACAGCAGGGTCCTGCCCAGGCAGGGCCTGGACGTTGTGCAGCCACTTGCATCCGGGTGGCCGAGGGGCCTCCCTGGGCGCCTGCAGCCGAGCCTTCCGTGCTGTCTGCGTGTGAACCTCAGAAATGAGGGCAGGAATCCGGGCGCTGACGAAGTGGGATGCTGTAGAAGAGTGGGCAGCAGTTCCTAAATCTGGGTCCTGGGAAGAAAGCGTAAAACCCTGGAACATCCTTATTCCATTTTGCTTGTTCTAGAACAGAACTTGAAAAAAAGTCCACCGGCTGCGTTGGCCGTCCAGATGTGGTTGTCAGAAAATTATCTCAGTAATGAGAACTTCTCCTAAAATCATTCTCTCGAGCAGGAGTTGCCCTTTGACCATCTAGAAAAGCACGTTTAGCATCACGGGTGGTGACGGGGCTACGGAGCAGTGGTGTGCGTTTTGTAGATGCGAGCGGGGACGGCCCAAGTGATGCGGAGGACGTGTCCTTCTGACCCTGGGTCCCAGTACCTGGCTGTCCAGCCCTCTGCCCTCGCAGGCTCCTCACCCCGGGTCCCAGGGCATCACTGGGAGGCCGCTGTCATCTTGGCCTCGGGCTCTGTGGGGCTTTTTCTCTAAATGCGACCCTTCCATACTTCTAAAAGTCGCCCTGTTGCCCGGAGGGGTCTGGGCAAAGCCCCTGCCTGGCCGAGGGTGTGGAGCCCATTCCGGGACCCGGGCTGTGCCCAGGGCCCTTCTCCTCCTTCGTGTCAGGGTTCCAGACCCTTCTGAGCACCTGAGGCCAAAAGAAAGCAGACTGTGCCGGGGCCGGGCCTGAAAAGGGGCACCCTGACAGCTCGGCCCTTGGAGGGTTCTCTGCGGTGTCGATGGCCGGAGCATGGACTTGAGGGCACGGACAGGCCCACCCCCTGTCCTGCAGCCCCCGTGGCCCCTGCTCCCCCCGTCACGCCGGGCTCGTGACATCCCGTGCTTCTCAGGAGCCCCTTCCAGAAGGTTCTCTCACTGAACAGTCCCGGCCCAGGGCGGGGCTCCCCAGTTGTCGTCTGGGGGTGGGGGCCCTGCCTTGGCTCTCACTGCCCACCCCCACCCCCTAGTCACCATTTATAGCCAGGCAGGCACTGGGGCCAGGCTGTGCTGTGCCCGAGGGCCTGGGTCCTGCTGTCCTGGTGTCAGCCGGGCCCGTGGGGACTCCTGGGGGCCGGGACCCTGCCATGATGTCCTACGGCTTGTTTGAAGTGAAGAGCATGTTTTCCAGCTTACGTTTTGTGGAATCGTGAAGGCTGCGATGCTGGAGTGCGGTCAGAGCGGCCTCGGTGGCGGTAAGACAGGCTGAGTGCGGGGCCCAGGCGCGTGTCCCACGGGAGCGCGTGCCTTGGAGCAGGTGTTAGTCGAGCGCTCAGCGCGTCGCGGAGACACTCAGTGAGCAGCCTGGCCAGGACGGCCTCTGAGGTCCTCGTGCCCATCGTGAAGTCGGCTCTGCAGCTACAGCTGCTGACCTCGGGACCCGAGTCAGCGGCTCACATCCGACCGACGGGCCCTGGGAGTCACCCCGAGTGCTGAGCGTCCCCTGCCTTCTCATGCGTGAAGAGATGGGAGACGAGGAAAACAAGTGGAAAACGGGGTTATTCAGAAAAGAGAGTTCCCGGGGAAGAACTGGGGTCCCTGTGACCCCAGACCCATTGTCAATTTCTAGAAGCAAGACTGACTGCAGTCGGCAGCATTCTGAGATCTTGAATCCCCAAATAATTATTTAAATCCTTACGCAGTAAGCTGGGCAGTCCAGAACACTACGGATAGTTTCCGCTTTGGGGAATCACTGTCCCGTCGAGTTTACCCACAGTTGTTCATTCATCTGCATATTTCTGTAGAGCTGCTGCCTGCAGGGTCAGCCTGAGGGCAGTGACAGCTGTGTCCCCAAATGTGTTTAGATAAAAGGGCGTCAGATAAGTGTTTGCTGAAGATTCATCTGTACAAATTCAAGTGTGTGTGTGTCTATAAATATAGTTAAATTTGGAGATAAAGGTTTCATTGGTCCATTTTTGTCTAGGGATGGCTAGAATTTAGTAACTAAATGAAACTAAGCTGCACATATGCAAATAATTTGAACATGATTGAAAACCAAACGAAGTTTTTATTTATTCTGCCTACCAATCTGGAAACTTCTAGAAGTTATTTTGGAATTCTCATTTGAAAATAGATCATGCAGAAATAGTGTTATATATACAAAAATACAAAAGAAACAAAAATAAAAGTGAGAAAGCTCCTTGCCCCTTTCCAGACTCTGACAGAGCGGTTTCTCCAGAGAAAGGGGCAGAAGCAGGGTCGTCCTGCTACCGGCTGCAGTGCGGGGGGGAGGATGCTCCCACGGTATGGCCTTTGGGGGGCACTCAGACTCCCCAGGAAAGCGGGCATAGACCGAGGTGGACGCAGCACAGCTGTTGGGAGGAAGGAGTGAGGAATGTTCCTGCCATCACCCCGAAAACGTAATGAGGACGAAGGTTTGCCACGTACTGTGTCGCCTGCCTGTGTACCGTGTATCTGCCCCCGCGTTGAGAAACCGACAGACTGCAGCACGCGTGAGAACCAACTACTTGGTTATTGTCATCGCAGTTAGAAAACATAGCAAACTAACGGTCAGATGAACGTGGCTGTATTCACGCCATCAGATTGATTTATCGTCGCCCTTGATCGAAGGACCCCTTACTGCCTTCAGTGTGTGCTGCCCCACGTGAAGGCCTTGCTAAGAAGAGGGGCTGCGGGCCAGGCCCCGCCATGCCCCGGCCGACCACCCCGGTGCCGTTTGCTGGGCCAGGGGGGCTCACCCTGAAGCCGTTTGCTGGGCCGGGGGGCTCACCCTGAAGACCTTGCTCCAAGTCATTTGCGTTTTTATACGTTTTTTTCTTTTCTTTTCTTTTTTGCTAATTTAGAAGATGACACTTGGAATCCTGTTCCCACTTGAGGGCGGAGGCTCTCACTGTCCTTCCTAATCCCTATTAGATGGTTTAGGAAACAGTCATCCCCTGTGTCGGCAGGCACGAGAGCAGCCCAGTGGGCTCCTGACTCCTGGGGCCTCCTGTTGGGACCCAGTGTTTATGGGGCCTGGCAAAGGGGGACATCGTCCTCTGGGCAAAACTCTGCCTTTGGCCCAGCTCCCCTTTTAAAACAGCCTTTAGAAGGAGCGGGAAGTTTAAAGGACTTGAACAGTTAATTCATCCTGAGTTTTTATGATGTTTTCCTGTATGTCACGTTATTCCATCTGAGCTTCACGGCGGCCCTGAGAGTTAAGCCGGCCCTGGTGCGTTAATCTGCTTTTTCAAATTATTAATAATGAAAGTGACACCAGGCCACCACCAAGTATCACTTCATGCTCACGGCCAGTTTACATGGCTTAGCTTGTGTGATCCTCACAGCAGGTACTGAAATTCCTGGGCCAGGTGCTGGGCTGGCAGACTCCTGCCGGGCCGTGGGGACTGAGGCCTCCGGCCCCACTGTGTGCCTTTGCTGCACTGATCCCATCACGTGTGAGGCACGTGGCTGAGGCCAGCTGTCACCTATGGGGCGGCCGGGCTGGGGTGCAGGCCATCTGGTCGCAGCAGCGGGCTGTGCCCGCCTTGGGTGCTTCAGTGAGGGAGGGGCCGAGGTGGGAGCTGGGCGGGGAGGGCCCGCGAGGCCTCGGACTCAGAGGCGCACACGTCCTTAGTGGGTGCGCGATGGGGGCTTGATGCTGGACTTTGATGGTGACACCAGGGGAAGGGGGCCTTGGGTATCGGGGCACTGGAGGCGCTTCCAGAGTTCCCGGCAGAAACTCTGGGGCCTGGGCCTGCCCTGGAGGCTGGGTGAGTGCAGGTCCCGCTTCTGTGATGGACACGCAGCTGCTGAAGCTTCTTTTGAAGAATGAGGAACAAAGCCTCTGGGGGCTCCAGTATGCAGTTTACAGATGAGCCCTTTGCACCAGTAACTCGGATAGCGTTCCGGGCCGACTGGAAGCTTTCACTTGATGAGAAGATCGTGGAGGCAGTGACTCAACGGGTTGGTTTTCTCAACTGTGAGTTAAAAAAGCTGAAAACATTGTGATGACAAGCGATTTCAAGAGGTGAACAAAGCAAAACAGCTGGAGTGAGAAAATAAACAGAAGAGCAAACGCGGGCTCACCGCTGCTTGTCCAGTTCCCGGTGTGCTTAGGAGAGGCTGGCCCGCACCCCAGGGCCCGCAGCCCAGGGCACCACAGCCCAGGACCCCGCACCCCAGGGCCCCGCACCCCAGGGCCCCACACCCCAGGGCCCCACACCCCAGGGCCCCGCACCCCAGGGCCCCGCACCCCAGGGCCTGCACCCCAGGCCCCGCCAGAGTTGTTTGGCATTGATTGCAAAAGGATGGGAACTATTTCCCTTTCCATGGAGGACAGGTCTCGATGAGAGGAAGTGAAACGTTAACCAGGCACTACAGAAAGACAAAAATAAATCATTAGAATAGGTAAAAAGAAAGAAACAGTTCTTTCCAGTCGTCAAGCCCTGGTGGCTTCCTGGGAGCCCAGTCCTCAGCCCACCTCATGTCCGTCCTCGCTCCTGTCCCCAGGGCTGGGCCTCACACTGGGGGACAGGCCTGGCTGGCGTCCCCCACACTGAGGAGGGTCCCCGCCCCCGCCGCTGCCCTGGCCTCCAGGTGCCCCATCAGGACCCCTCTGTCTCCGTGGCCATGACTCGGGCTTCTTCTGTCTCCCTGCTTGGGGTACCAGCCTTCTCGTCCTAAACACTCAGCAGGACCCTCTGGGGAAGCACCGGTGGGCATGTTCACAGACACTGGGATCATCCCGTCCTGCCGGAGAGACGAGCCCCGGTCAGATGCTTCGTCCAGCAGCCTCACCTGCAGTCGCACAGCGGCGATGACTCCATCTTCCTCTCAACATTTTTCACGAGGAGACAAATGGATGAAGTGTCAGCAGGATCCAGACGCGCGGGCCGGCCGGTGTAGAGGGCCCAGGGTGGCGTCGCCCGCTGCGCTCCTGGAGACCCGTGGCTACTTTAAGAGCAGCTAGAGGACGGTCCCGTTTGGGCCAAACAGGCAGAAAGAACATCCCGCAGGAGTGAGAAACTCACAAACCGTAGGAACACACCCCTGAGCCGACGGTCGTTTCTGATAGAGGCTGGAAGGGGGGCTGACTTTGCAGAATGAGGGCACGGGGACAGGAGGGCTCCTTTCTCCAGAGGGTGCCTTCGGCTGGTAGGTAATGGTGGTAGGAGACAGGTCGCCTCCCTCGAGGGCTGCTGGGTGTCTGCCTGAGGGGCTCAGGTGCAGGGGCTGGTTCTGCCCTGGGGCTGGGAAGAGACAGGAGCAGCCCTGGAGGGATGCTCCCAGGGCAGAGGGATGCCCAGCGCGAGGGCCCTTGCTTGTGGAGACTGGGCCCTGCAGTCCTGGGACAGCCCGGTGCAGATGGGCGGGGTGAGGAAAATGGGCTCTGTGCTTTTCCCATGCCTCATTTCTCCCACCATCAAGCAGGGTGCGGTCATGACAAGGGAGGAGGGGGAAAGGGCCGTCTAGAAAGCTCTGTAAGGACTGGAGAGGGATTGGGTATGGTGGCAGCTCCCAGAGCTTCGCTGGGCGCCAAAGGTGTGCTGGTCCCACTCTGTGTTTTCACGTCCATTTGGCAGGAAAACTCAGTCGGATTAATCCACGTTTGCTGACACAGAGTCGAGTCCTCTGGGGAGGGTTTTTTCGTGCTCACCTGGAGGAAGAGGAAAGATACTGGTACAAAGACAGCTTTGCAAAGAAGAGCCCTCCTCGGGCCTCTGATCAGGGACAACTGTGTGGTGGGGCGACCTCAGCTCCGCAATGGAGGCCATGAGCCACGTGTGGCCGTCAAGCACCTCTGATGTGGCCAGTACGACCGAGGAGCCAGTCTTGCATCTTATTTCAGTGTAGTTGGTTTCCGTGTAAGTCGCCCCAGGTGGCTGGTGGCTCCCAGAGTCCAGCACTGAGGAAGGCTCCAGGCTGAGGGCGTTGTGCAGCTATTTAAAGGTGCAAGGCTTACTCCTTCTGAATTTCCTGGTGGGGATAAAAAAAGAGGGTGCTTGTGTGGGAATGGGACGCTTTTGACAGGAGCAGCCCGGGCAGCGGTCACTGAATTTAGGCCCCTTCTCGAGGCTGTTTGGAAGGTGGGGCAGTGGAAGTCCCGTGCTGCCGAGAGGGCCACCCACCCTTCTGGGGCGGGGGTTCATCTGGCCTCAGTGGTGCAACAGAAACCGGGGGGTCACTGGTGGAACTGGGGAGAAGTTCACAGGACACAACTGCGGAAGCCCCGAGGTGGCATCACCCACTCTTCTGTCCCCTCCCCCCGGTTGGTCCCCTCCCCTCCCATCTGCTCCATCCTCAGCTGTGTCCCGTCACTGGTCTGGCTTGGCCGGTGCGTCCCTCTCGGGTTACAGCCAGGAGCATGCGGCTCGCGCAGGGTTGGGATGCTGGACATGCAGGCCGACAGGTGTCCAGATGGGCTTGTGCAGGCCAGGGTCTGGAAACTCACAAGGATCCGTCAGTGTAGACAGACCCACTCCATGATCCCACCCTGGGCCCCTCGGTCCCTCAGGGATTCATCTGCTGCTGCTGTGTGGACGTTCGGAAGTGACTTAGCCGGTAAGTAAACGCTGGTCATCAGCGTACTGAAACGTCAGTGCCGGTAAATATGTGCAGCCGTCCTCGCCTTGCACACGTGTGGCCGAGGGCACCCTCCAGCCCCGCTCGCCTCTTCTCGTTTCTGATCCCCAGAGCGTCTGCCTGGGATCAGACCACGCACGTGTTTTTCTTAAGCTGCTGAGATAACTTCTGGCCCCTTTTGTGCTCCTGTGGCGCCATTCGATGTCCCTGCCCGAAATAGCTGTGCTTGGTGGTAGCTGTTCTTTCTACCGTTGAAAGAAAAAAAAAAAAAGGATCATTGACGTGTTGGCATTGATGTTCTGGCGTGTGGAGACTTCTCGGTGGCAGGCTGCCACCCAATCCCAATTTTTAAATATTTGACAAAGAAGGGGATTTTCCTGACACAGTCTCTTTTTTTTTTTGTTGAGTAAATCATGTTATTCGTCGTGTGACATGGTTAAGTCTGTGAGAGATTCTCAGCAATCACATGAAAATAATTCGAAGACTAATTCGAAGACGGACGTTCTGCTTCATTAAGGGAAGTGTCGTATCCAGCCCCTGTGGGTGAAGCGTGATGACCTCGCCGCTGTCGGCTCCGGATACGTGAGCTGCGACTGCGAATTCAGGGCTTGGCCAAACGTGGCCGAGTGTCTGCGTTGCCCGTCCCTGTGCTGCTCCCTGGGATTTAGATAAGGCAGAGTTCAGAACGAGGACGCGCTGTGCAGATAAACGAGGAGTCTCCTGTAAAGCGCTTGGCACACGGAGACTCGTCAGCTCGAGGGACGGTGGTGACAAAAGGGCTTCGGCTCTGGCGGGTCTGCAGGGTGTACACGCTTGAGCAGAAGAGGCCCCGAGTCTCCCCTGAGATGCGAGGGCTGTCGTGTCTATGGGTCCCGCCTGTGAGTCGGGCCCTGGAGGCCGCTGTCTCCTCTCTCGTGATGCCCGGGGGTCTGCAGCCGCAGCTCGTCCAGGGGACCCGCCAAACCAGTCACGAAGCCCGGATTGGGTCCCAGCCTGTCCGCTTCCGGAGTGCCCAGGCATTGTCCTGCCATGCCCCTGGCTTGCTGTCCTCCCAGCGTTTGGCGAGGAAGAGTGTTTGGTTTGGTGCTTCTTGTTTATGCTTTAGTCTGCCGAGTCCTTTTAATCATATGAATGTCTTGTGTGAGTATATTGAATGCGTTCACCCATGATGGTTTCAGCGGACTTCAGATCCGGGATGCACAGGTCTCTCTTCCGTATTTTCCTGATCCCTGTCTTCTTACAGCATCTTCTTATGGCGGCAGTGCTGTGGGGTAGACGCGTGCATAGTGGCAGTGGGCACGGTGGTGGGCCTTGTGGTGGCTGTGAGATGGGCCCACGGCAGCGCCTGGGTTGGGAGAAGACCTTTGACCTTTCTGTGTTGAGAGTGAGCCGTCACTCAGTGGGTCTCAGCTTTCTCCAGCGTTCTGGCAGGAGGAACACAGCCTCCCGAAGGTCTCCTTGTGTGTCTGTGGCGTCTGAGGTGGGGCAGCCTGAGCAGGCCTGGCCCAGCCTGTGTCCGGTGGGCTTGAGCAGGGAGGCACTGTCCGAGCGAGGCCTGGAGCCACAGTGGCCGGTGTCTCCGAGGTGTAGCGGGATTTCTGTGGGGAGGGTCTGGGTGATGCTCGCGTGACCTGGCGCCGCAGGGGCTCGTCAGCCGGTGAGGAAGCGGCCCAGGCGAAGGTGCTGCCCTCTAGGTAGGGGAGCTGCAGGCACGGCGCAGGGACCGAGGCCTCGTGGGCGCGTGACTGACCAGCAGAGTCTGGGCCTCAACTCCGGAGCCTCTGTCTCAACGCTGGGCTGTCCCGTGTCGGAAACGACGACATCAGTGAACCAGACAGAGACAAAGGCCGAGAGCTTCACCTGCGGGTCAGCTCGTGACCCTGCCGCGCCCCAAGTCGCAGAAGGGGGTCCTCACCCCGAGCTCTGGTCCCCTGAGCCCCTGCGCTGAGCTCACGTCATGAATGAGGTTGGTTTGTGGCTCCCCAGAGGCCAGGGGCGCCAGGCACAGCCCTCCGGGCAGGGTGGTGTTCTTCAGAGGCCCATTCTCTGAGCAGACCGCTGTGTCCACGGAGCTCTGGGTGCCCCAGTCCCCATTTCAGAGGCTGGGGAAAGTACCTGCTGCTCATGGGAAGTTTGAGGGGTCAGATGCCCCCCTGCTTGCTCATCCTGGACCCTGGTTCCTGCAGAGCCAACAGTGCGGCTCGGTCAGGCCCCTGAGGCCGGGAGGGGACCCAGGCCCAGAGGGCATCCGATGCTCCCATCCTGGCTTCCAGGGGCCCCTCCCCATGTCCTTGACAGGGACCCGGGTGAGGGCACAGCTCAGCCTTTATGCTAAGTAGCATAAAGCTAATTCCTCTTTTAAAATATAAAAATAAACACAAGTGAGAATTTTGTTCTTTTTTTTTGCCTGTACCCCAGGGAACATCTTTTGGAATGTTCCTTCGAGATCACTGTTTTGTTTCTTTGACAAGAATGATCAAATATTGAATGTCAGGGGAAATTAGAGCATATAGTTCCAAGAAATTGTCTGATTTAGGCCTGGTGAGCGAGTTTAACCATTCATCCAGTGTTTTCCTGATGTATCTGCTACCGAAGGCCCCTCCGTTCAGGTACAGAACCCTGATTCCTGTGCTCCACCCTCGACCCACCCTGGCCCCATGAAGCTCAGCTACAGAGTCTGGTGTGTGACAAACACCCATTTCACTGTCCCCAGGTGGATCGGGAAGTCCTGCCCATGTTTCTTTTTTAATGACTGATGTTCAAGAAAAAGAGCCAGAGATGATCAGAAAAATGCTGAGTCCTAAAGAAACAGTGAGGGTTCTTGTCAATGCCAGCCAGTGCTGTGACCCTGACCCCAGGAAGCAAGTGGCGACCCTTAGAAGCTGAGTGTCAGCACTCAGCCGGCTATCTGCGTTTAACATACAGAGACAGTAACCAGTGAAACCAGGAGAAACCAGTGGGCAGTGGCCAGCGGGCAGTGGTGCTCCGGGATGGGGGCTGAGCGTGCCTGCCTTGCGTGGCTGTGAGGCAGGGACCCTGCACCGGGGCTGAGGAGGAAGGCTCCTCCGTGGGACAGTGAGACCTCCGTGCCTGAGGCACACCTGTGGCCGAGCGTGCCGTGTGTGCCTGTGTGTGCGTGTGACACGTATCTGCGGACGTGCTTCCTTTCCGTCTGCGCCAACGGAGTGCCCGGGGCAGGTGCTGGCGTCCCCACGCCTAGGCTCCCGGAAGGCTGCTGTCCTTCCCCGCCCGGGCACCTGGGGCAGCCCCCAGCCTCTTTGGGCCTCAGCGGTGTCATCTGTAGAATGGGGCACGAGGGTGCTCATGTCCTTGGGTCTCTCTCGTGTGAGATCAGGGTCCGTGCTTGTGAGCTCCAGTCCCTGTCTCTGACTTGAGAGCAAGGTTGGAGCCAGGGGCCCCATGAGAAGCCACTGTAAGTGAAGTGCGGGTTTGCGGCCGAGCAGGGAAGTGTCTTAGAAAGAGAATGTAGGTCACTGGGTTCCCGGTTCCTGCACGGCTCCCTACCTGGTTTGGAAGGAAGGTGGCCTTAGGAATACAGGTGTCTGTTCATGCAGGAAAATCGTCCGTACTGACTTGTTGTTGCTGTTGGTTTGGGCGAGGACATTTTATTTAAGAAATAAAATGAAACTCAACAGGAACAGTAAACTAAACACAAGACAGAAAGGCTTTGGGCAAGTACAAGCGTGAAAGGAAGCAGCAATTTATAAAATAGTTATGACCAGTGCATTCTCTGTGAAAAAACAACGATGCTTTGTTCTCTTCTAATCGCAAAGGTGGGAGCTGTTTATCTTAGGAAATTTGTAAGAGGGTAAAAGTATTTGCAGACGGGGAGGAAGGCCCCTCACCGTCCTCTCCTGACCCGGCCCCCGCCGGTCAGCGCTGCGAACACGTGGGCACGGCTTTCCCCAGTCCCTTCTCTTGCGTCCTCCTTGTGTGCTGGTGTCTCTACAGGCCGGCTTCTTGATGACTGTAAGGTTTTGCTGGCTTGCACCTTACGCTCACACGTTGCTGTGATGATGTCTCCGTACGGCATGGGCACGCTTTGAGAACGGTCGGGGGTGCGAGTTGTGCTGTTGGGTGTCATCCCGGAGCCGGCCTGACACTTTCTCCGCTGTTGGACGTGGAGAGTCTTGGAGGTTGATTGTGGAATAAGAACTGGAGCAGAGCTTTTCTGGCCCCCTGCCCTGGTGCCCGGTGTCACCAGGACTGAGCAGTGATGCCCACGGTGTCCCTGAGGAAGACACGCAGGAGCTGAGGCCGGAGCAGAGCCACCTCTGAGGCTGTTGCCCACCTGTCCTCTCCTGCCCCTGCTCCCAGGCAGGCTCAGCCCTGGCCACTCCCTGGCCTCTCCCTTCCATGTCCAGCCCTGCTCCTGGCCCGATCCTCGCCCGTGGTGGGCTTTGGGGCGCCCATGGACACAGTTCTATGTCCCTAATTGTTCCCCACCATTGTTCTCACCACCCCCCTCTCCGTCCCTCCGCCCCGAGGAAAGACAGTCCCACCCACCAGAACCTGGCCTGATCAGACCCTTCCCTTTATCTCCACTCTTGACATTTCATCAGTTTCCCAAATGTAGCTGTCCTTCTCCTAAAAATCTGTTTCCTCCCTCTGCCTTTTCTGTGCCATGGCTACCACCGCCTCTCAACCAGGAGGCACAGAGATTCTGGATTTCCCACCATCCCCTCCCACGGCTGCCTGAGAACCCTTCCGAAATGCAGAGCCGATGGGCAGGTTGCCGTCGCCCCTGGAAGCAGGGACAGGGCCCCCGTGACTGGCCTGCCCCCAGCCTCGGCCTCGCTCACCTCCCGTCGGGCGGTCCCCGTGTGTTTAGTGGTCCTCGTCTGAGTCGGAGGGGGGCGACAGAGCACATAAATGTGACCCCAAACCCCTGCATTTGAGAAGAGCCTGCTCTGCGTGTGGTGGAACGTGGAGGGTGGGATAGGGGAAGGGGACCCGTTGAGTGGCCCAGCTCTTTCCAGAAACAACTTCTAGTAAACCTGCATTCCTTTTTCTTGCTGTGCCTGGAAGACTTAGTGTTTTCCTGTTACCTTTAGCTGCCGGGGCCCTAGCAGGTGCTTAACAAGTGCTTGTAATTCAATGTTTTCCCACTGAGGTCTTCTGGGGAAGGATGGAGCCAGTGTCCTTGCCTTCAAGGTGTTCACGACGATGTCCACTCAGACGCGTTAGGACACACGCCCGAACCCTGTGTCTGGGCGTCTCAGTGCGGGTTGGGGGCCCGAGGGAAGGGCGGCTGGGCGGGGGGCCGCTTCAGGAGGAGGGATGGGGCCAGCCCTTCACGGAGGGCCCTGGTGGCCTCCTGCGCCTCCGCAGCTTCGTCTTGACCCTCTCCCTCTACGTGGTCCTTCCGTACCTCGGCCGTCATCAGGTCCTGCCCTGCCTGGGCTAGTCTTACCCGCTTTGAGTGCAGAGGTAGGGCCGCACTGCTTGAGCGGCCAAGGCCCCTGTGTCTGAGGTCCCACCCGGCCCCGCTTTTCTGTGTGCCCGCCAGTTGGGGACCCTACCTGCGCCTCCCCCATGGTTGATGGGAGCTGCCCCCAGGGGTTCGCATCCACCTGGAGAGGGCAGGGCAGCACTTATCAAATGGGGTTTTCTGGAACCCAGGGTCTTACAGGATGTTTACACCTGATCACCTGAAAATCTTGCCGGGAAGGCAGGCCCTGGAGTCTAAAACCCAGCAGAGCTCCGTCTGAAAGAGCCTATGCCAGTCTGTTATTTCAGGGAGCCTGTAGCCCAGGGAGCCCCTGGCCCTCTCCAGGGACACTGTCTGGGAAGAGTGGGTCTGAGGGTGGACTGAGAAGAAGGAAGCATGAAGAAAGAAGCCACTTCCGAGGCTGACTGGTGCTGGCCCCAGGACCAGCATTTCCTGGGAAGCACGGGACCCCGGGACAGCAGGGAGCTGCCACTGGCCAGGTGGGCAGCCCGTTCTCTTTCTAGACGGATGTGCAGCTCCTTTTTATGAAAAAAAAAAGGTAAAACTGTGTGTAGTGGGCCTCCTGTTTGTGGTTTGGGTGGTAACTAAGGTTGGAAAGTTCACTTCCTGCTGAGGGTCCTGAGTGGGCTCTGCTTTCAGTGCTGATGGGCTGGCTTTTGAAGGGGGCTGCCCACCCCAAATCCCTGGGAATCATGGCCCCTGGCTCCCGGGAGCTTGCCTCCGTCCTTCCCCTATTCCCAATAAAGAGAAAAAACCAGAACCGGTATCTTCCCTGCCTACCCCCGCGACTCACTGCTACCAGTGAGTGGAAGAGCAGGGTGGTCCTGAATTACACACAGTATTTGACCGACCCGTTATTTTACTGAACAGGTGGGATCCTGTTATTTGCTCCTCCGGAGCTAAAGGTAAGCATCTGAAATAAGGGGGTGGGGAGCTGTACCCCTCAGACCCTGCCGGCCCCGGGCCGCTCTGCTTCAGTGCGGGGGGTGCCTGGTCCAGGCGGCCCATCAGATGCTTTGGTTTAGTGCCCCTCTGCGCTGCCCCGGGCTGGTGGTGTTTACCCTCCACCACCCTCCTCGTCCCAGGTGCTCTGACAGCCTCGCGTCACGGCTCAAACAAACAACAAGCGCCGAAAGGGTTTGTGTTCTCACCACGTAAGAGCAGCCGGAGCGCTTGGTTTACTGTGTGGCCGGCAGGGCCCTCTGGGC
Source organism: Delphinus delphis (assembly GCF_949987515.2). Classification (NCBI taxonomy): domain Eukaryota; kingdom Metazoa; phylum Chordata; class Mammalia; order Artiodactyla; family Delphinidae; genus Delphinus; species Delphinus delphis. The sequence continues at coordinate 2,044,544 of NC_082689.1, forward strand.
CTCGCCGTGCCTGTGCTGAGGCCCTGCAGGAAAGGCCCTGCGGTGCTCCGGGACCCACCCAGTGCCCGCGTCCAGGGCCCTGCCCGCCTGCCCCACTGCAGTGGGAGCCCGGCCCCTCCTGCCCTCCAGGGGCCCTTCGGGGTGCTGCAGACCGAGGACTGAGCAGTGCCAGCAGGAGCTCTTCCCATGCAGACGCAGCCAGCCCGAGTCAGGTCCTCTTCTCGAAGGTGCCGGCGGGTGTTGGAAATCTTCCTTACGACATTTAAGACGTGTGGACTTGGAAGAACAAAGCGAAAAGCACCCACATACATGTCTCCAGGGCTGCCTCCCCACCTGCCAGCCAGTGCTGTGAAGTAGACATTAACCTAAATTAGGAAGATAATTGTTCCCGTGTTAATTGCAGGTTGTCCTTCGGAGCTGTTTTCACTTGCAAGGTCTCAGCGGCGGCAGGCTGGCTTCGGCCCGCCCGCACCTTACTGCACGCTGGCACCCGGGCCCACGGTTCCGGAAAGCAGCGGTTGAATTCCGTCGTTTCCCGAGCCCTGCTCTCGCGACACGGACGCATCTGGTGACGCATCCCGAAGTCCCCGCCTTTGGCTGCGTGTCCCCCCAGACCCCTCGCCCCGGCAAGCCCCGCCTCCGCCCCCTCCCCCTCCCAGGGGCTACGAGGCTCGCTCTCAGCACAGGCGACATAAACAAACACCCAGCTATTTTCAGCAGGCCCGGTTGGTGTCACAGCTGTTGGGGCCTGGCCCGCGCCCCGCCCCGCAGTTGGCCCCAGCCGGCTCGGGCCAGCTCTGGCAGGCGGCGATGACCTACAGCCTTCTTGAAATAGGCTTCACAATAAGAACTGTGTCCAGCAGGGCCTTGGGATGATTCTGTTGGGCTTTTTCTTTGTTCGGAACATGGCTTTCCGCGTGGAAGTGCTATTAGAACATGGGGCTGGCCCTGTCCTGTGTGACACCACCAGGTGTAAGCGGGACTTCTGAGTTGCTTCTTTCCTGTTTCCATCAGTCGTGACTGGATAAAACCCTTGAAGTAAAAACCTCGACCCCAGTCCTCCCTGAACAATGAATAATTGCTGAATGAATGATGTGGTTCCTCCTCCCACTCCTCCTGTCCCCAGTGGCTGTGCAGAAACAGCCTGGTGACTAATGTCGTCGTGTGTGTGTGTGTGTGTGTGTGTGTGTGTGTGTGTGTGTGTTGGCGGGCGCCGCCCTCCATTGCTGCAGCCTGCCCTGCCTGCCTGGCCTTCTGTGCGCCCTGGAGATCAGTCGTCCAGGTCCTTTGTCCGGGTCCCTCCAGTCACTTTCTGGGTGACATCGAAGGCTCCGGCTCGTCCCTTTACCACCCGCTGCCCTTCGCCCGGTGAAACGGGCTGCTCGTGGGTCCTATGTGTGCCACGTCCGTGGCGCTGGGTGTCCCCATAGTCTGACCTTGTTATAGTTGAGAAGTTGACTCAGAAGGCAGGGAAGTGAGGACGAGGCAGGTCTGATAATTTGGAAAATGTTAGCTCTCATTTGGAAAAGAAATGATGAATTAAATTTAGTAAAAGTCGTTGATACGTTTGAGATTTTAAATGAAGAGACTGTGTCGATACGTGTAAACTTGTGTTTTTAACTCTTGATAGCTTTTTCTGTTTGGGGTGCTCTGATGAGAAAACAACACGGCTTCTCTGTAGCGGACAGAGCCCTGCTCACTTTACTTAAAGCTACAGTGCTGAATAAAGATGGATGCTTTCTAAAAACCACAAGTGGTGAACCCGGAGAGGAGGGGTTCTGGAATAGTCTGAAGGATGGTTACACAGCAGGCGTTAGTGTGGATTTGAGCACCCCCGCTGGGAGCAGGGAACGGAGTGTATGAAGGGGGCGTTCTCAGAGGCCGGGCAGAGCCGGCTCAGGGTTGGCAGTCCCGGGCCCCCCTTGTGGGCTGGGTGACCTTGGGACGTCATTCCAGGTCCTCATGGGCTCCTGTGTCCAGCGGGCGAAGGCAGATGACCGTTCTGCCTCTTTCTTCTAGTGACTGTATTTATTTTCCTTGTCTGCCCGTGCTGGCTGAGGATCCCAGTTCAGCCTCAAACGGGAGCAGAAACGCTGGTCTTCCTTCTGTTGTCCTTGACATTTAAAGGGAAGGCTTCTGACATTTCCCAATTTGAGTGACGGTTGCCATAGGTTTTTGTAGATATCCCTTTTCAGGATGGATGACTGTGTTTCGGGAGCTGAGTGCTTTCACTGAACCTACTGTGATGATCGCATGGTCCCCCCTTTAATTTTTCAATGTGTTGAATTACACCTACAGATTTTTGACTGTCAAACGTCCCTCGACTTCTTGCAATACGTCCACCTTGATTTTGGTAAATACTGTTGTTTTCATACCTGGCTGCGTTAGGCTTAGTAGTACTTTAGGAGTTTTTTCTGTGTTCTTGAGTTGTATTGGCCTGTAATTTTCCATTTTTAATGTCAGCTACTTTTTCATTCTCTGGAAGAGTTTGTATAAGACTAGAATGAGTTATTCCTTGAAAGTTTAGAATAATTTATCTCAGAGTACTTGGGGCTCATGTTTTCTTGGTCGGTTGATCTTTACCTGCTGGTTGTAATGTCTTTAATAGTTACTAGTAGTCTGAGTGCCTCTTCTTAGAGTGTCAATTCATTTTTTAGCGATTTGTCCATTTCATCGAAATTTTCCTGTTTATAGCCACGGAGGTTTTCAGTGACATTTTCTTATCTTTTTGAATCTCTGCCGGATTTGTAGTTATGTACCCTTTTTCATTTCAAACATTATACATCTTTCTTTTTGATTTATCTTTGTTAAATTTTTAAGAACCAACTTTTGACACTTGACTTGCGTAGCTGTTAGTCATAGGCTTTACCATTTCTGCTCTCGTCCTCTTCCTCCTTGCTCCGGGTATTGTCTGTGTTCTTTATCTAACTTCTGCCATTGAGTATGCAGCTCACTAATTCTCAGCCTTCCTCCCATGATAAGTCACACGTGTCCTTGAAATACAGCGTGACGTGCAGCCAACAGGTTTTGACACTTAGTATTTTTATTTACATTCTGGTTTTTGAAAGTCACAGTGATCGTGTATCCATCCTTGGTATGCCGACAGGACCAGGCACTCGCCTCCGTGGTCTCCCTGCTAAACACACAGCCCCGGTCCGATCAGGAGCACATCAGACAGTCCCAACAGAGGGACATTCCACAAACCACCTGACCCGTACTCCTCCACTGCCAAGGTCATCAAAAACAAGGAACATGCTAGGAACCATCACAGCCCAGAGGAGGCTGAGGGGAGGTGATGACTGTATGTCATGCGGGGTCCTGCGTGGGGTTCTGGGACGGCCAGAGAGCACTAGGGGACAGCCAAGGAAACCTGAACGAAGCATGGACTTCGCTTAATGATAACGTATCCCTGCGGTTCATTAGTCGTTACTAACGCTGCATCCGGGGAACCCAGGATGCTCAGGCCACGTCCACGGAGAGTGCCCCCAGCTGTGCCCCCAGGGGGGTTCCTCGTCTGCCATTCCCCGTCAGCTCCCTGACGTCACCTTCAGGGTCCCCAACCCCCTGACTACAGCAGCCCACTCCTGGGGACTCCTTTCTGGTCCCCCTCCATTGGTCTTCCCACGACAAGGAGGGGAGAGTGGACACCGAGAGGTGTTGGTATAGTTGGACGGTTTACACGAGCTTTGGTGTGCAGTCGCGGCCACACCGCGGCAGGAGCGTCCCCGTGGAGCCCCCGTCCCCAGCCCAGGCGTTCAGGCTGTGAGTCCAGGAGACGCCTCTCGTCTTTCTCTTTCCCCGACCCCGAGGTGCACTCGGTGCCCCCTTCCTGGGGCTCCTCCCCCAGACTCTGCAGGCTCACCTCCTCCTCCGTCCCTTTCTCTCCGGGTGGGGGGATGGCCAGGTGCTGCCCCCGCCATCTCTCGAGAGCCAGCGGCCCAGCACGGCCCTCGTGAAACTGAAATCACGGCACCTTGCAGCCAAGCGCACTGAGACACACAAACAGAGGTCCCTGGAGCTGAAGACCATGCTTCCCAGTTACTGGGTGCGTTGCTCTCCGACCTGCCCTCGGGTCCTCTGTGTGTATGGCAGACGCCCAGGTGTGGTCAAGCCCCTTCTCACATGGCCTCGGTGACTTCCCAGGCCTCGCCCTGGTGAGGGCTGTCACTCCAGCCTGCCTGCCCCGCTCCAGACACCAGGCTCCCTGCTGCTGGGGAACCCAGCACTCCCGGCCTCGGGGCCTTCTGCCCGGCTGCCTGGAACCCCTTCCCTCCTGACTTCAGGGACACCTGAGGACTCACCTGCATTCAGGTTTTAGCTTGAATCTCAGCTCCTAGAGACGCCTCCCTGGCCGCACCCCTATCTGCTCCCCTGTAGCCCACTTCCCAGGGGCTGTCTGCCCCCTGTGATCATCTCGACTCTTTCGTTTACCATCAGGTTCCGGAGCGTGGGCTCCGGGCTGCGAGTGTCCCATGCCCTCAGCTGCCGCCACTGGGCCTGTGTGCACGTGGACCACTCCCTTGGGTGAAAGCGTACCTTTTTAAAACATCACACACACACACACACACACACGCGGACAAAACTTGGAGGACTCGGGTAGTCACTGGTAACAGTGGGCACCTTGGGGGATGCCTCTTGGGTCACGCCTCTCCTCTTACGTTACGTGAGGCCGCCTTGTCGGGCCCTTGTAGGTGGTGCCTGTGTCAGCTGTCACGTGCTCTCACCTCTCGGAGGGACCAGCGGGCTTGGCTTAGTGATGCTCGCCCAGGCCGCTGCCCGGAAGCGGTTCTGTGCCCTTCCACATCCTGGGGACGTGGGACAAAGGCGTTTAGGGTCCGAGGCCAGCTTTCTTAGGCTGAGCGTCTCAGGAGGGCGTGGCATGCTGGCCTCTGGCCTTTGTCCCAGCCTCAGGGGTTATTGGCATGATCACAAAGGAGAGGATGTAAAGTAAAAATTTCCAGGGCTTCCCTGGTGGCGCAGTGGTTGAGAGTCCGCCTGCCGATGCAGGGGCCGCGGGTTCGTGCTCCAGTCCGGGAAGATCCCACATGCCGCGGAGCGGCTGGGCCCGTGAGCCATGGCCGCTGAGCCTGCGCGTCCGGAGCCTGTGCTCCACAACGGGAGAGGCCACAACAGTGAGAGGCCCGAGTACTGCAAAAAAACAAGAACAAAAACATAAAAACAAAAGAAAAATTTCCAGATGCCTTTTTGTTTTTTGGACCAACACGTTTTCCAGGGTTGACAAAGCAGAGCCGGCTGTGTCTCAGGTGTGTAAGAACTTTCGTCACGGTGTGGCCAGTTCCTTAGCTGACAAGCTGGGAATCCCAGAGTTCTTGGAGATCAGGGTGCTTTGGGGAGACGGTCCCAGGGTCCTCTCCCCTTTGGGTGCATGTAACAGTGAACCACTCCTGAGTGGGGACCGCCCACTCTCCACGGACCATCGTTAGTGGTTCTGAAACGTGGGGAGGGAAACTCAGAAGCGCTGTACTCACAGCTTTTGGTTTCTTTGAAAACATTTGTATACAGCCCTCCACAAAGTGTGGAGCAACGCCGGAGAGGGCCTGGCCCCCTCCCCCAGAGTGAATACCGCTGGTCAGTTACGCACCCCGGCTCTGAGAGCGGAGACACACCTTCATTTCGGGGTCTTCCCATTTCTCCCCTGCAGCCCGGCTGCCTGGCCGATTTCAGGTCCTACGTGTCACCTGCTCGCAGGAAGCCTTTGTCAGGCGCATGGGGGCTGCACTGGAGATTTGCTGCTTTTGCTGCTGCTGCTGCTGTTTCTTTTTCAAGCTCACTCCTCCCTGTGCTGGCCACGCCCCACCCTCTGGTTGGGCCATCTCCCTCTGTGCTCCATCTGGGGTAGGGGACTGCGGTTTCTGCTGGAACCGTGAGCAGGACTGGCTTTGGAGTCAGCAAGACCAGGTCTGAACCCCAGCTTAGCTCTTGGGAGTATTACTTAGTTTCTCTGAGCCTCGACTTTCCTCATCTGTAAGATGGGTGTAATAAGACCCACCTCGGACGTTCATTATGAGGCTTAGGGGATTGAGCATAAGCTTGTAGCTTGGTGCCGTGTAGACAGTCTGTTCACCGAATCATTAATAGTTCACTTTTTCAGTCACTGGGTATTTTCACCACCTCTGTAGGCACAGATCTCAGGCTTGGGCCTCGAAGGGGCAAGTCTCATGGGGGACTGCACATCATGACTTTGTTTTTGCAAGTAAAGGCTGTTTTTGAATGTGACAAGGTTCTGAGATCAGAGTCCTGTAATCTGGAGGAGAGCCCCAGTGCAGGTGGGCCGCTACTGTCGTGAAGGCACCTCTGGGCCTCTTTCCCTGCCTTGGGGTGTGTGGCCTCACACCTGCTCTGCCCTTCTTGTCGGGTTTCGGCAGTTGCTCCTGAATCATGGCCTTTTCTGTTTAAAATCATGGCCATTCTGTTAAAATGCTGCCTAAGTTTTGAGGAAGGGTCTAGAAACTTCTTAGATGGTAAGTTGAAGCAAGCCTGGCGAGTTACTTTGGTACGTGTTTTGAGATATGTCTCTGTACTTAAGCATTTTTCTTTTTCTTTGCAAATTAGATTGTCAAGTGTTTTTTAAATGCTTCTGGTCGCAGAGACAGCTCTTCTTGGGGACCCCCCCCCCGCCTCCTTCCCGGCTAGGAGCTCACGCAGAGTTAACTGAGCCGTGCCCTTCCTGGCCCCTGGGCCTGACCCTCTCTTGCTGATCTGTTTTTTCTTTCTTTCCCATCTGTTGTGGAGGGTTTGAAGACATAACGGTCTGCAGCCGGTGGTGAGCGCACACTGATTTCTCAGAAACCCCGCAGCCTCCAGGTGGCCTCGGCCAGCGGGGAGCTGGGTGTGGAGGTGGGCCTGTTGGGAGAAGAGTTGTCTTATTTATTCTGCGTCCTCCAGGCGGGAGAGCCTGAGTGCTCGCGTTACTTCAGGCCGTCCTGGCCTGATGGCATCGCTATGGGAAAACAGCGGGGCCTTCTGTCCGAGGACCCAGCGCTGGTGGGAGCAGTGGGCCAGGGTGCTCAGGCCGGGCTGGCTGCGTGCCCCTGGGGGTCTTTTAAGGTGCCCGGACAGGCCCGGTGGGCATGCAGAAACGCCCCCAGAAACAGAGGTCCCTGCTTTGGAGCGTTTCATAAAATTTCATAAAGGATGTTAAGAAATTTGCCTTTGGATGTGTGATGGGGCCCGAGGTGGTCACAGTTGTGCTGGAGATGTCAACGTTTCAGAGACCTTAAACGTGCTCTTTTCCGCTCGGCCTGCCCCCCCTCCCCCCCGCCGAGGGTGTGGCCCCTGTGCCCACTTGAGTCAGACTGGAGGACCCCCCCTCCTCTGCCTACCTCCCCTCCCCGCATTGGTCCCACCCCTGTGTCTGTGGGAAGGCCGAAGGGGACAGGAAACAGGAAGGAAGTTGCTGTGCCCGTTCTCTGGGCGAGCTCGAACAGCCGAGATGCTGGAGGTGGGCTGTCAGCGGCTGGAGCTTGGTTGTCTGCTAACCACGCAGAGGAAGTTCTGTGCGGCTTCTTCTGTTTCTCCTCCAGCAGTTGTGCAGCCCCTGCTGTGCCTGGCGAGGGGCAGCATGGCGACACCAAGGTGGCGGCACCCGGGCCCTGCTTTCGTGGCGCCCCGAACAGCGAAGGGAAGGATGGCCGAGAATGCCGTCAGTGCAGAGTCCCGTGCGTCTGCAGGGGCAGACGGGGGCCCCGGGGTCGGGGGTCGCTGCCTACGGGCCGCAGAGAAGCAGGAGGGCACCGCAGAGCTGACTTCTGAACGTGTCCCCGAGTACCAGCGGGGCGTGTGTGCAGGGGTTCTGGTCAGGGTTGGGGTGTCCTGTGAGCTGGTGGAAGAAGTTGCGAGAGTGGAGACGGCCCTCAGGCCTGACGGTGCACTGATGGTTTTAGGCCCCAGGCCCACTCTGCCCTTCCCAGGCTTTGTTCCTCAGTTCCCTTCTGCGGCAGGACCGTGTCCCTGGAGCGGCCTCACTTCCAGCTGGAGGGCCTTCTCTCTCCATCAGTCATGAATCAGTTTGGGGGAGGCGCCCATGGCCTTGTGGGGGCCACCAGGGCCTCTGAGATGGCAGCGCCCGTCGGACGTGCAGAACCCTCAGGCTGCCTTTCCCTCCTGGTCCTGCTGCACTAGAGACCTGGGGTCCAGGTGAGCAGAGCTGTGATCTGACAGCCCTGCCCCAGAGACGGAGGGGAGAGGACGCAGGAAGCAGGGCAGACCCGGGCAGTACAGCTGACTTGGTTTCCTTGCTAATAGACATTTTTCACGCCTTCTCCTTCTCTTCCGGCCCCCCTCAGTGCTGCGGGTCAGGCCTCCCCGTCTACATGGGACTGGCGCAGCCTCTGCCGCCTAGTCTGCCGTCTCTGGTGTTCTCTGAGTTGCCACCACCGTGACCTTCCCAGCATCGGGTTGGGTGGCTTCCTGTGTCGGGCCCGTCCCTGGTTCTCTCCACCTGCGGAGGAGGGCATCCAGGGTCCCTCATGACTGCGCGTGGCCCTCCAGCCCCGTCTGCCACCCTGCCACCCTGCGGGGCCCCCACCCCTGCTCTCTGAGCCTCTCGCACGTGCTGCTCCGTGTGCCCGGAAGGAGCTTGCCCACCTGTCACCTGGTAGGTTCCTGCTCATTCGTCAAGCCTCCTCTCCTCTGGGACGTTTCCCAAGCAAGGCAGGCAGCAGCGGCTGCATCTTCCCCGCCCCTTACGTGGCCCCTCAGGGTAGCCCTTGGCATCTCGGGGGGGATTTCTGGGGCCCCCAGCTCTTCACCTCACTGAGTTTCTGGAAGACAGGGTCCTGGCTTTCCATGCTGCCTCGTCGCCCTCCCAGGTGTGTGTGGCACCCATGGCGCTGGGAAGTGGGACCAGGGGCTGCAGGTACCGGGAAGCCTGGGGCTGGAGCTGGCGTAGAAGGGCACCAGTGCCCCGCACAGGGACATGCATGCGCAGCCGGGCAGGTCCGGGCCTGGTGGTCGCTGTCCCCCCTGCCCTGCTGTCCGCTGCGGGGCAGAGGCTGGCGATGCTTCCTCTGTGCTCCGCGCAGCCGCCCTGTCACACTCTCAGAAGCCGAATGCACGCATCCACGTGGAAGTTCAAACCGGCAACACCTCCTGGACCGGGACGCTTCTCGGTGACTCAGCAGGTTCCTGTGCCTGCCCCGTCTGTGTGCGCCCTGGGCTCGGACAGTTATGAATCACCCGCTTGCCTCTTGATTTGCGTCAATCAAACCACATGTGAAGGAAGCAGCAGCGAGCGAGGCTTTGCTGGCAGCTGGGCATCCAGCGCGGGGACACTGGCCAGGGACAGCCTCAGGGCCCCCCCCCCCGCCAGCCAGCCCTGCGGTCCCCGCCCCCTCCCCCCACCCGGCCCTGTGGTCACTGCCCCTCCCCCCCCCCCCCGGCCCCTTCCCCGCAGCGGTGATCGGGCGGCCTCTGCTCTTTGCTGGTTTCCTCCTGGTGATCCTGCGGCCGCGGGAGAGGGTCACGGTTCCGGGAATGTTGACAGTTCCAGGGAGAGCCGCGGCCTCTTCTTTGTCACAGAATGATTTTAGAACGCAGCTCTTTGAAAAGATTCCTCGTAAGGAAGGCTTAATTAAAAAGAGCTGTCCTGTGTATAACTGGACCACTTTGCTGCGTACCTGAAACTAACATGCCATAGTAAATCAACTAGACTCCAATATCAAATAAAAATTTTAAAAAAGGGGCTGTGACTGCTCCCCGCCCTTGATGCACCTGGTGGAGGGGCTCTTCCAGAATGGGGAGGGGCAGGGCCCCACGGCCCTGGGAGACCGTGGGGCAGCAGGGGGCTTTGGTCTGCACCTCCGGGACTCAGAACCTTGCAGAGCAGCCCCTGGGTGGAGGTCTGCCCTCGTGGAGTCGCCCAGCAGCTGGATGTCCTGTGCCCACAAGGAAGCCCTGCGCCCAGGGCCCGCCGGGGTGAGGCCCGTGGCATCGCTGGTTTCCTGGCTTGGCTCGGTGAGTTTTGTTTGAAGTAGGCACGTGAGGTTCTCATTTTTACCGTAAAGGTCACTGTTATTATTCTTGTAGTTTAAACTGTAGCTGACGTCCTCGTTCCTGGCTACTCCCAGCTTGAGTCCCATCTTGGGAGCACATGCCCTGCCCTGCTTCCCAGCATGGCATCGCCCAGCGAATCCTGTCTCTCTGCCCTTAGAGGGAGTTGGGGCCCCCGCGCACGCGGAGCTGACCCTGGGTTCTGCCCCCTTTGGCAGCGGCCGGAAATGTGCTCAGGTGTGACGGCTCCAGGGAAGGAGAGGAATACGGCGCTGCTCCCGGGGGCGGTGTCTTCTGAAGCTTCTCTCTGGACCGGCTTAGAGGGGGTGACCTTCCCATCCCCGGAGCTCAGGTTCGCATCTGCAGGGACCTGCCAACAGCCAATCAGCAATGGCCAGGAAGCAGAGCAGAGGAGCACCTGAGTCCAAATCCAGCCCTTCCATCCAGCATCTTTCTGTTTATTTATCATGTAAAGTTTCCAACATTTACAAAAGTAAAAGAAAACAGACGCATGAATGGCCAGGTGGCCACCCCACGTCTCCACAACCACCGCCAGGCCAGTCTTGCTCGTGTGTGGCCTGTCTCCCTCCCCCGGCTGTCATTCGTATGTCTTAAAAGATGAGGACCCTGTATGCCATGTGACCCTTATACCATTTTCTCAGCTGAAACCCTGATGCTTTAATGCTGTCAGATAGTCACTGTTTAAAATCCCTGACTGTCTCAGAAGATTGTTTTCCTGGTTGTTGTTCAGGTAAGTGTTAACTGAGGTCCACTTGTGGTCTCTCTCCCTCTCTCTTTTTCCTTGAAGTTGATTCGTTGAAGAAACTGGCTGGTTGTCCTGTTGAGTGTCCCCAGGTGGGACGTCACTGCTTGTACCCTGTGGTGCCCACAGCGTGTCCCTGTCCCTGTTTCTGGCAGCCCAGGGGTCCAGTCTGGAAGCCAGAACAGGCAGGAGGGGTGGGTGCCCCGGGGGACCTGGGAGGAGCTGGAAGCTCCTGGGGCCCCGGCTCGTGCTGCGCTGGCTGCAGGGCTCTGCGGGGGCCTGGGCTCCGCCAGCCTCTCCATCCAGCGCCGGGCAGGCCTCCTGGTGCGGGGAGACCGAGGCCGGAGCCGCAGTTGGGGTCCTGGGCCTCTGGGTGAACTGTGATAAAAAGGAAGTGCTCCTGGGGCGGAAGGACAAAGGACGGGGCTTTTTGCCTCGTGACTAACAAGGACAGGGAGGGGGAGACATTGACTTACTTACTGATGTGACATTGACTTACTGATGTAACTCGAACTCTGTTGAGCCGAGTTCACGTAGTTTTCAGCGTGTCCGCGGGGCTGTGCAGCCGTCAGCACAGCCGTGTTAGATCCCGCTGCCCGTTAGCAGTGTCTCCCCATTCCTCCCGACCCCTCGCCAGCCCTGGGCAACCATCAGTCTCCTTTCTGTCTCTACACATGTGTCTATGCTGGGCATTTCATCTAACTGGACTAACACAGCGTGCGGTCTTTCTGTGTCTGACTTACTAGCGTGTTTCCGGTCGGTCCCCCACGCTGTAGCCTTTCCGGTGCTCCAGGTGTGGATAGACCACATTTTGCTAGTTTGATCATCCGTTGACGGGCATTTGTTTGTACATTTTGGCTGTTATGAATAATTGTTGTGAACGTTCTTGGACAGGCTTTTGCATGGATATATGTTATCCTTTGTCATGGAAATATGCCTAGGAGTGGAATTGCTGGATCAGGTGATAACTTTATGTTTAACTGTTTGGGGCACTGCAGACTGTTTCCCACCACTTTCCATTCCCATCAGCCTTGTGAGGGCTTTGATTGCCTCATATCCCGACCAACTCTGGTTGTTGTCTGACTTTCTGACTCTAGTCATCCTACTGGGTGTGAGGTGGTATCTCATTGTAGTTTTGACATGAGTTTCTCTGGTGACTAATGATGTTGAGTATTTTTTCATGGACTTATTGGCCATTTCTATATCCTCCTTGGAGAAATGTCTATTCCAATTCTTTGCCAGTTTTCTAAAATTTATTTATTTATTTTAATTTTTTTTTTTAGCGGTACGCAGGCCTCTCACTGTTGTGGCCTCTCCCGTTGCGGAGCACAGGCTCCGGACACACAGGCTCAGCGGCCATGGCTCACGGGCCCAGCCGCTCCGCGGCATGTGGGATCTTCCCGGACCGGGGCACGAACCCGCGTCCCCTGCATCGGCAGGTGGACTCTCAACCACTGCGCCACCAGGGAAGCCCCTTTGCCAGTTTTTTTAATTGGGCTTTTTATTGTTGAGAGGTGAGGGTTTTGTATATATTCTAGATATATCTATCTAGCATATATAAACTCCTTTATCAGATAAATGATTTGCAAATATTCTGTCCCCTTCTGTGGGCTGTTTTTTCATTTTCTGGATGCACAAGTTTTGAAGCACAAGGTTTTAATTTCAGTGAGGTCCAGTTTATTTTCTCTTTGTGTTTTTGGTGTCATATCAAAGCTGTTTATTATAGTCGAATGGGATAGACAGTGATGGTGTGGAGGCCCCCTCTCCGGGCTCCTGACTTTCTGCTTGTGTCACATGTAGATGCTGAAAGGCTTCTCTGGCTGTTATGAGATGCTTTTTTCATTGCCTTGCTGGGTTCTGCTGCGTTCTAACCATGATTCTCCTTCCCACAGTTGTTTTTAATTGAATGTCCACGGGAAGATGGCCAAGTAAATTGGAGTTTCACAGAGAGAACCGAGGTTCTTTGCTGATTTTTTTCGACCGTGGTTTTTCATCGTTCCTGCGCGCAGTTGGTTGGAATTTGGCCTCAGTTGTGAATTTTCATTGAGATCAGCATTGCTGGTCTTGCTGAATATCCCAGCATTAGAGAGGTTCCTTCTCTGCCCACACAAAAATTCCAAAGCGTTCTGAAGGCCCTGTGTTCTGTACAGATGGCTACTTCCCCCGGTTGGAAGTTTAATTGTGGGGCACAGAGCCGTCGGAGCTCCACGTGGGGAGACGGGCATCCTGAGAGGCGAGGCTGGGAGTAGGGGCTCTGACCTGCCTGGGGGGTGCACACCTGGCCCCCAGTCACTCATTGTCACCAGCCTCGGCCGCCCACCCAGGCTTCATGTCCGTAAAACGGGGGTGATGGCAGCCTCTGCCCGAGAGTCAGGAGGACTCGCTGTCGGGGATGGAAGCTGTTGGCCTTGTGAACAGTCACCCCAAAAAGGGGGCGTTTTCTGAACTGCTTTTCAATCCTGTTGGGTATTCCGGGCCACTCGGAGAGTGACAACGTTTGACACTTAGCAGCTTGTGAAATGTGGGTAACTTCCGAACCGGCTGCTTCTTCTCTGACCATCTGAAAACAAAACATAGTAAACATCAGCTTTTTACTAGGTTAAACTCTGGATCTTTCATTTCCTTCAGATACAGTTTGATGAGAAAGTAAAGAGCTATGTGTCTTCGTCGGGTAAACCCAATCCTTTGATTCGCAAGACTTTTTTTGAGCGACATAACTAATTAGGGTCTACTTAGTATTAATCCAAATATTCACCATGTTTCACAGTGAGGAAGGGTCCCTTTGCATTTTCCTTGCCAAAAGCTAGCCTACCAGTACGTAATTTACGCTATACTTAGCTTTTCCAAAGTCTGTGTATGTATTGGTCTGAACTCTAAGCCGCTTAAATGTGCCTGGACAGCTCACAGGCAGTGTTCACGTCCACGATAATCTGTCAGCTGGCTGGCTAACTTCTTCGTATTAAGTGACTGTTTTAGTGATTTAAAATATACAGATGGTTCTCTATTTGCATGCATAATACATTATGAAAATTTTGAGTATAAGTGGAACTTACTTGTTTGGGACGGGGAGCTTGGTTCAATTCCCAGGAGTATTATCAAGTCCCTAATTAAGGTGTAAATGTTTAGTTTCTTAGGCCCCAACAGCTTAGTACTTAATCTCGATTCTCGTTTTCAACGATTCTCCTTCTTTTCTTTATCTCTGTGCTCAGCTGTTTCGCTGCAGTATTTTCTGAGATTTTGCGCATCGTCAGCTCACCCTTCCCTTTCCAGTGGGGCACACGGAAACCTCTTCTAAACCTCTTCCAGTCTCTGCCCAGTCCCGTTGAGGCTACTACTGATGGTCCCTTTGGCTCGCCGAGAATTCCCTCCCTGTCCCCACTGTGCTGTCGTCAGCATCCGTGCATTTCCGCTTTGATTCTCCATTTGTTTTCACACTTACTGATGTGGGACAGGCAGCAAAGTGTTGGCGTGGGTGCCCTGGTGAGGCTGCGTCCCAGCCGATGGTGCCACCTCTGGGACCAGGTTCCTTGTTGGCTGCCCTGGGGGTGTCCGGGCTCCTGGAAGGCAGTGTGACTGTGGCCTCCAGGGCCACCGTAGGGAACGAGCTCTTTTCTTGAAGTCACCTGTTTGTGTTTTGTGTCAGGGCCTCCTTTAAGGGGAGAGGGCAGGTCTGGGGGGCATGTGTCCAGGAAGCCTCGGCCAGTCCTGCTGGGCCACGCGGGAAGCGGCAGGAAGGGGCTGAGCCCGTGGCCGCCGGCTCCTCCTCGCACATGGCGTGGGGACAGCGCGCTGTCGCGATGACCGCGTGCTTGTCCGCAGGTGTCCCCGCTTAGAGTCGTCTTCCTGCGTTGCCCATCCACAGTCCAGTGGCCCGTCTTCTGAGCACGTGGTGGGTTGGTAGGGCTGGAGGGCATCACAGCGGCCGAGCCGCGGGAGAGACTGTCTCCCTCCTGAGCCAGCGGGAGGGCGTCGTCCTGCCGTCACCGGCCCAAGCATCCCAGGCCCGGAGGCCGCCCGGCCTTGGGAGGGCACGTGGATGCCGCCCGCGGCTGCCGGCTGTGTCGGCGTCCGTCTGTTGGCCCGGATGGGCGGGGAGGGTGCATGGATGTCTTTCATCTGTTCCTGAGTTAAGTGTTGGCGTGCACGTCGGGGGTGTTTTCTAATTGACGTTTTCCGCGGGCAGCGGCTTAGGGCAGAGTTTTGCTTTAAGCTCGGCCGTGGACGTGACTGGCCCTCAGCTCCCCTGAGCCAGCCCCTTCCCTCCTTCCTTCCCAGCTGCAGAGCTCGCGTCTGCCTGCCCTGTCTTTGGGGGCTGCTGCGGCGGTCCTGGGCCTTCCCCCGCTCGGCCCCTCGGCCCCAAGCCTGTCAGGGCCCCAGTGCCCTGGGGTCCCCACTGGCCTCTGCGCGAAGCTGGACGCTTGTCTCCGCCCAGAGCCTCTCATTTTCCCCACTTTTGTCTGATCTGCTCTTGGCTGGTGAAGATGAAAAAGCAAAGAGAAATTCCGCTGTCCTGCCCCGGGTGATGTGGTTTCCTGGGAAATCCTGTTCCCTTTTCTGCCGCAGCCTCAAGAGGGGCCTTGCCTCTGACAGGACGCTGGGCGGTCGGCTGGCCACCCTGGGGACCCCTGCCTTCCCAAGGCCTCCAGGTGCTTCTTGATGACGGGGGTGGGGCCGTGCCCCACGCTGTTCCCAGATAAGGCATGTTTGTTTGTGGAACGCTTGGTGAAAGTGAACACGGATGGAGTATTTTGATTCCTCTTTGTGATAAGTCAGACTCGGGGAGAGAAATGTGTTCACTTTTCTGATGAGTATCTTTGTTCCTGACATGCAGCATGTTGACTCAACATCTTTTCAAAATCGCACTTAGCTCGAGAAATTCTAAACCTCTTCCAGTCTCTGTGACCTCTTCGCTTGTCTGCAGGCCCCTTGCCCGTCCCCGAGAGGCTCAGGCCTGCGGTGGGCAGTCAGCAGCCTGGCCTGGCCACCTCCACCCGGTGCCTGTTCGTGCCTCGAAAGGAGAGGGAATGAGTGAAAGGTTAGGTAAACTTAAAAATGACAATCAAATAGATATTTCCTGACTGCTTTGGTAAACTTTTGAATTTAATTAGACAGGAGTTGGAGAAAAGGCTGATGAATGTATGGAATTCAAGTACAGCTTGTAGTTTGCTGTGCAGTTTTTAAAATGTTTGATGATCTTTGTCTTTTTAGGGAAACATCTTTATTCTTAGGTGAGGTGGCATTTGAAAGACTACGCGTTAGGAACATGAGGAGTTACTGTCTAAAAATCAAGACGCTGGAAACAATGAGTAACAGCAGACTTTGTGTGGAAAAGTGACCAGCTGACCTAGAGCGGTCCCTGGTCCTTGGCGAGGACAGTGCAGGAGGCCTGTGTGCAGAGGCGGAGGCTCCGGGGAGGGGCCGCCGTCTGCTTCCTCCGCAGGACCTCATCCCTGTAGCCCTGCAGCAACCACATGGAGGCGGAGGGCTGCTTGTGCGCAGGCCCTTTCGTGTGAGAGCCCTCATGGTCCCCTTGGCCACTCGCACCCTTCCCGCACTCCTCCTGAGGAAGTGAGCGCTACGGAGCTGTGGTTTGACATTTCCGGTGCGGTTAGTTTTGTGAGTAAAAGACTCTCTCTATAGCTGCCATCGTGTGTGGAGCCCTTCTGGGAACAGTTAGAGGTTGCAGCTGCCTCCATGGCATCCTGAGGGGTCAGGAAGTCTCTGCTAACTGCTGTGCTGTGGACCCTGGGCGGCGCTGGACACGGCCTGGTGCCCCTGGTGGAGCCATTGGGCCCTGGTGCACCGCAGACTCGATCAGCTTCCCTGTGAGGCTTCAGCTCTGACCTGGAGGGTGTCTGGGTGCCGCAGGCAAGAGAGGGACAGCTTGTCCAGATGGGGACAGAGACCCAGAAGCAGGTAGCTGCCCGGTCAGCTGTCACTCATCCCGACTAGGGCTGCCCTTGCTCTACCCTGAAGGCACCCGGGAGAGCAGAGCTGCTTGGCTGGCTTTTGGAAAGCCTTTGAGGGCTGGGGGCAAACAGTGGGCTTTTTGTTTCTGGAAGGCCTGCTTCTGAGCGTGAAGCGTGAGCCCTTGGCTTCTTGGGAGGAGGGATTTTTTTTTTTTTTTGAAACCACGCCCATTGTTGGTCTCCGAGTGATTTCCTGATAAGAAAGTCTGTTGTACTTGCTGAGAAATCACGAGTTTGAAAAGGAAGCATTTCACGGGTCCTTTTAGGAAGGAGCATTTTTAGAAGCTGAGATTTTTTTTTTTTTTTTCTGAGAGGCATGCTTGACCCTGGGGGCAGCATACTTTGTGCGGAGGACCTCTTGTCACCTAGGGTCAGGTGGCTGTGTGCTAGTGCACAGGCTGACCTGGGACAGTGGCGTCCTTTCCTTGGGTGATGCAGGCAGGGGGTCCGGGGGGCCCAGGACTCACTCCCAGCCCTTGGCTTCCGTGGGACCTTGGCTGCCAGGCCGCAGCCCTGCCCACCTCTGCGGCCTGTGCCTTAGCGCCCATATTTGGCCTCTGACCTGCTGTGTGGTAGCAGAGGGCTTCTCTGAACCTGGAAAGTTCTGAGGAAGTTTCCAGCTTGTGGACAAAAGAAAAACAAGTTGCCGCAGTCAGCATGGGGGTGTCCCGATCAGTGTCACGTCTGTAGGAAGTAAGGAAAGGGGAGGTATGGCCACAGCGCCCCACCAAGGGTGACGGGCAGTCCCTGGGTCCCCACGTGGACCTGCAGCACAGCACAGCCCTCTTAGGAGAGAGAGCCTGCCAGGCCTGGAAACTGTGCCCCCTCTCTTCTGGGGGGTGAACGGGGACAGAGGTGCATACAAAGTGACCCAAGGGTCCCACTGAGAAATGCTGATTGAGTCTCACAACCATGGCACCAGCACCCTCCTGCTCCTCTGCAGGCTGGGGCTGGTGTGTAAGAACAGTGCTGGGCAAAGGTCCTCTGTTGGCTGAATGGGATGGAGCCTTCGTCCAGCCACAGGGCGTGTTCTTGGTGAGTCACGTGTGGTTGGCCGCCCCGTGGTGCAGTGGACACCACGTTTCTTTCTCCAGGGTAGACCACCGCGTCTGCTGAGTGACTTCCACGAGGACGCTTGCCTTAGCACTGCCCTTGCAGACACTGGAAAACCAACCCAAGGAAACCCATCGTCTGCCCCCATACCCTCTCGGCGCCCTCATAAATGTAAATTGCATTTGGAAATGCCTGTGCTTACATTTAAAACCAAAGCCTGATTTCACCTTTGCGATGCTCCAGAGTTCTGGCCGAATGGACGGAGGCGACTGTGCTGCGGGACCTGCTTCCTTTCCCCCAGTCCCAGAGCGCTTCAGGGAGCTCCCACGGCGCGTGGGCTTTGGGAAGGTGGGCGCCAGGAGGGACCTCAGGCCAGGCTGGGTTGACACCCTCCTCCCATCCCCAGCTGCCCTGTGTGAATCGGTGAAGTGAACAGCTCTTCCTCGCCAGGGCCGTGTATCCTCACCTGCCCTTCACCCAGCCCTCCTCGGGGGCCCTGGGCAGCCATGGTAGATTGGATGATGCCCAGCTGAGCACTGGGTGACCCAGGCCAGACACCAGCTCATGGTTCCTCTCCCAGGGACAGAGTGCGTGCAGTGTCCACCTCCTCTCCTCCCCAGCCTCTGGTAAATCCCTTCGCAGGTGGCTGACGCCACCCAAGGCCCTCGGGATCCTGCTGGCCCTGTGTGTCCTTCGAGAACGTACCCTCGGCAGTTCCTCGTGAGCTGCGTGCATGGGGCCTTCCTTCCCTTGCTGCCGTCCGCCAGCTCCCCTGTCCTCCTGCAGTGGATCCACCAGACCCAGCAGGACACTGGCATATCAGTGCCAAGAGCCACCCTGCCTGGGGAGCTCCCTGTTCTGCACCGTGGCCTGTGCTGCACAGAGCAGGCAGTAAGCTTCTTGGCGGGCTGAGGGGTGGGCCTGGCATTCCATCAAGCAGGCATCAGGGCCCCTGTGTGGTTGGAACAGCCCTGATTTCTGGGCGCAGAGGCTGGAGCCCAGACAGTGAACAGACACTGAAGAAATGTAGCATTTTATATGTTGGATACGGATTCCCGCAGTGACTGGCAGTGTGTGCCAGGCGGTCTGTCTGCAGGGCGAGTTCTCAATCCTTCAGGCTCAGGTGTCTTCACCTGAGCCCCGCCCAGGTCTTGGCTTCCCTGGGGGCTTACGTGTGGCCTTCTGTGGGGCACAGAGGCTCCCAGAACGTCTCAGGAGTGGGTGCACTGACTGACCTGCAGTGGGGGAGCCCCTGCTGGGCCGGACGCTCCTGTTTACCCAAGACACCAGCCCATCCAAGGGGTGCTGGGCCGGTTCTGGAAACAGTCCAGGTGCCTTAGTGTGTGAGGGCAGGCCCCAGAGTCTTTCTCCTGCACGTGTGACTGGGTATTCTCGTGTGGCCCCTGCATAACGCCTGGGCCTGGCCACACCTCTGCTGGGTGTGCCAGGCACTCGGACCTCGGGACCTGGGCTGCACCTAGAAATGTATGTACCGTGGGTCGTGGTCAAAGAGTGTTCAAGCTATTGTTTTAGAAAGATTACACTGGCCAGAGTGTTTTAAATGGATTAGGAGGAGGGAAGGATTCAGGCGAGGCCAGGCAGGGTGGGGGGGGATCATGGTAAATGTCTGAGCAAGGAGGCCCAGAACCAGAGGAGTGACCTGTCCCCTAGGTCTCCCGTGTTCTTCAGCCTTGTTCCCTTATTTTGTGCACAGAGGTCATCCACAACTTTTGTTAGAGTTATTCCTAGCTAGTTGATGCTATTATATTGGTAACTATTAGTAAATTTTATTTTCTATTTTTATGCAGAAATAAAAAATTTTTGTATACTGACCTTTGACTGACCTTGTTGAATTCTAGTAGCATCTGTAAATTCTTCGGAATTTTCTACATGCTGATTGCAAACAATGGCAGTTTTATTTTTCCTTTCCATTTCTTATGTCTTTCATTTCTTTTTCCTGCCTCAGTGCATCGGCCAGGGGCACTGCTACTGCTTGAATAGCGGCTGTCCTCCTCTGGTTCTAGACGTCAAAGGAAGACTTTCCTTGTATCACAGCTGACATGATATTGCTGTGGTTCTTCTCTTTGTTTTTTTTCTAAGGACCCATTATCAAATCAGTGTTGTGCTTTCTGTTCCTAGTCTCCTGTGAGGGTTTTTTTTCCCCCCATAAATGTATGTTGAATTTTATCAAATGCTTCTTTTCTCTCCGTTGAGGTGATATAAATTTTCTTCTTTATTTTGTTAATGTGGTTAATTATACTAATTTTTAAAAATTAAACCAACCCTTCATTTCTGAACTGAATTCACATTGACCAAGATGTAGTAGTATCCTTTCTATACTGCATCTTTTAGTATATTAGTTTGCTAATATTTTATGATTTTTGCTTTTGTGTTAATGAATATGTTTAACTTGTAATATTTTTCTTGTCAATTTTTGATATCAAGGTAATGCTGTCTCATGAAAAAAGTTGAGAATTGTTTCCTTTCTTTATTTTCTCTGAACGGCTCTGTGTAACATTGGAAATATTTCTTTCTTCTTTTTTTTTTTTAGAAGATGTTGGGGGTAGGAGTTTTTTATTAATTAGTTAATTAAGTTTTGCTGTGTTGGGGCTTCGTTTCTGTGCAAGGGCTTTCTCTAGTTGCGGCAAGCGGGAGCCACTCTTCATCGTGGTGTGTGGGCCTCTCACTGTCGCGGCCTCTCACTGTCGCGGCCTCTCTTGTTGCACAGCACAGGCTCCAGACGCGCAGGCTCAGTAGTTGTGGCTCACGGGCCTAGTTGCTCTGCGGCATGTGGGATCCTCCCAGACCAGGGCTCGAACCCGTGTCCCCTGCGTTAGCAGGCAGATTCTCAACCACTGCGCCACCAGGGAAGCCCGGAAGTATTTCTTAATTGAAAACTTGATAGAACTTTTGGGTGAAGTCATCTCTGTCTGGAGTTTTCTTTGTGGGACAGTTTTAAATTCCAGATTATATTTCTTTAAAAGAAATTGGACTATTCAGGTCTTCTATCTCTTCAGATGTCAGCTTTGGTAAGTTGTGTTTTTCAAGCAGTTTTTAATTTCAATCAATATTTGCATAAAGATTTTTATAAGATCCTCCTGTTAACCTTTTTAATATCTGTAGGAGGTATAGCAGAGTTTCTTCGTCTTGGCACTGTTGTCATTTGGGGCAGTTAATTCTTTGTTTGGAGGTGCTGTCCTGTACATTATAGGATGTTTAGCAGCAAGTCTGGAATCTGCCCACTAGGTGCCAGTAGAACTCCCCTTTCCCGGTTGTGACAATCAAAATCTTCTCTTTCTATCATTCTCACTAGAGCTCTTTCTATTCTATTAGTCTTTTTAAAGTACCAGTTTTTTGTTTTGTTAATCCTAAGGGTTTGTATCTCTTTTCTATTTCATTCCTTTTTGCTCTTTATTATTCTCTTTCACTTCCCTTGAGTTTGATTTGCTGTTCATCCATAAGCCCTCGGATGGGCCCTAACAGGCATTTGAAGGCAGTTTTCCTCTCTGCACAGCTTCAGTTTTTCTGGTTGTCGTCTGTGTTGAAACTTGGTCAAATGACCTGTTTCACCTTATCTTGCAACTTGCGTTTCTTGGAGGAAACATGTTTATCCATCAAATACTGATGCTCAGAGTGTATTTGGTCAAAAACAGATCTCTTCCTATACAAATTAGAGGCAGGCGTGAATAGCAGAAGATGTTTAGCGATGTATCTGGGGAAATTAGTCGATTTGAAATGTAATTAATAACTAAGTTAATTAGTAGAGGGATTCTTAGGAGGTTTAGAGTTATGTGTCCAAAGAGGTATTTTGGAGTTTTAATGGCAAGTTTATGCGAGAGTAGATGTTTATTTTGAGGGGCATCTGAAGGTATCAAGGCTCTCCCCCTTCTTCCACAGCCCATTCCATGAAGATATTGGTCTAATGGATGTGATTGGTAATATATCTGCATTCCATACAAATGGATGATAAAATTAGTGTTATTTTGAGGTCACACTCTTTCCAGGTGCTGTTGGTTGGATAGAGATCTGGAAGTTGAATATATTTGAAATCTGAAGGATCTCAGGTCAGTTATTTCTTATTATTTGTTTCCTCATTTATAGCATGATTCCTCCACACACCCATCCACTCACCCATCCATCCGGTCTCTACCCGTACTGAACTGGTCATTGTTCTAGCGTCGTGGATTAAAAACAAAAAAACTGTCAACTTTTCATCCCTCTTAGGAGTTCTTGATTTTGTGGCAGAGGCAGACAATTAATCCAGTGTTGTTAGGATGGCCATGTTGGCAAGGAGCCTTCCTCATCACCACCCTCATTGCATGAGGAGAATGCAGCGGGTAAGGTCAGTGCTTTCCGCGGAGGCCAGCCTTGGTTCTGGGTTGGGTGCGCTGATGGCAGCCTTATGCCACCGAGTTGTTCCTTTCCAGCATGTGTTGGTCTTCTGAGTATATTTTCCCAACAGAGGAATTTATCAAAGGCAATCCTAATTTTTTCCTTAGTCAAAACTATTAAAAAGGAAAATCCCACCCACAAAGCCAAACCGTTCCCGAAGTGAATTCCGGAATTCATTCTTGGATTTGTTTCTCTCTTGCCTTAAAAGTGAAGGTGCCTCCTCAGGACCCGCCCCACACTCGCTTGCCTTCTGCACTCTTCAGTACACTTCGTTTTGTGACGAAATCTGTTTCAAACTCTAAAAAAAGCAGCTGGAACACACTTGAGTCGCTCAGCACAAACTACAAAGCGATGCCATTGACTGTGCAAAACAGATGCTGTTTGCATTCAAATAAAAGACAAACATAATATTTGCATTAATAGAGAGCCTTTGCAAAAGTATTTGCATAAAGTGGTTTATCCTCTTCCAAGAGCTGGCTACTTTTTGCTAATTTCTGAGTGGAGCAAAGGATAAGCAATCTTTTGCTGATTATGTCTCACAAAGAGTTGCTTTTGCACAAGTGTAGCTGATTTCAGAGAAGGGCTCTCCAACATGCAAATATGGTGTCAGGTGGAACACTGCATTGATTGCTGTCAGTCATATTCTTGGTAGCTTTTTGTGTTTAAAGTCGGATTGATGAGCTATTACCTTGTTCTCAGTGCTACTAAACTGCTTCTGCAAAGAGTTTTGTAAAGAGTTACCCAAACTGGGCCTTATTTCACTGGCTGCCTCCTCTTTGTAATGAGAAAAAGCCAGACGATTGGTGTGTGGAGTGCTTTGGGACCTAGTCAGTGCAATTTCAAGGATAGCTATAGTTAATTCTTATTTCACTCAGGAGGGCTATATGAATAAAGGTAAAGAAATCAGAGCAAAGGACAAATAATGGTCTATCAAAGAGAAGGAGAGCCCAGAAATGCGTGTTTTAAGTCCTGCATAATTATTCAAAAACAAACTAAAATTTGGCCATGAGTTTCCTACCCTGTTAAAGTGAAGAGGGAACCTTGTTTATTTTTAGGATTTTCATCATTCTTAAGAGGAAACCAACTAGGTGTTTTAGGCAGTGGCTTTGAAACACACATACACAGAGGTACTGAAGCAAAAGTTTGAGGAAACAGTATTGCCCATAATGAAAGTAGTCTCAGTAACTGTATGATGGTTTGTATTAACTTAGTATTCAGTCCTTATCTGTATTGACTTACACGTTAGTAGTGTATTACCTTACCCTCACTCCTAGCATCTTACTCTTTCACTTTGGAAATGGCTTCCTTCTGTCTGAAGTAACGCATTAGTTGTTATTTCAGCAATGGTTTCTTCGTGGTAAACATTCTCAGTTTTTGTTTGACAGAAGATGTCTTTTTCTCCCTTTTTCTTGAGTGGTAGTTTAGCTGGGTATAGAACTGTAGGTGACTTGTATTTCACTCAGCAGTTTTAAGGTATTTTATTGTCTTCTGGCTTTTCTGGTCGAAAAGTTAGCTCTCAGTCCAGTGCTGTTTCTTCTGAGGTAATCCGAGAATTATATATAATTCTCTGGATGACTTGAGTCTAGCAAGGTTCAGAAGCCTGAGGTTGTGATTAATTTTGTATATTGTTCAACTCTGTACTTTGGACGCTAGTGGTATCTTTGTTTCCCAAAGTGTGAAATTGGTTTTTGCCACAGGTGCCCCTGTTAATTCAGAACACCAACCAAGCAGCCCGGATTTGACCACTGTTGTTTTCCAGTTCCTCTTTCCTGCAGTTGAGCTAAAAGGTTTGCCCTTCTTTCTCATTGTCTGTGGTTACTTTAATGATCGACCAGTGATAACCGAGTACCCACCTAATGGTGCTGATTTTCATTACAGATTGCTGTCATGCCTAAGTAGTTGGACATAATCTGTCTATATAGGTATAAGAGCCAAAGAAATTGGTTATAGATTAAGGAAGGCTGCTTTTCTTGGGGGGGGGGGTTGGTGTAATTTCTACAGATTTCCTTCTCCCCACGATTCTACTCATTGTCAGCAAACTAATACGGGGTGGGGGGAGTGTACGTGATTTCTCATCTGAGTTGAACTTTGACGGAAATAAGTGTTCCAAGAATCGTCATATCTCATGAGAAGGTTAAGCTATGTCATCAATTCAGCGTAGTCTGGAAAAGAGGTGAACCTTGGGGGTGGAAACGCGCCTCAAGCTCTCGCTTTACTCCACCTGCTGCAGGTGCTCAGGACTCGCTGGGGGGTGTGAGGTGTGGGTGGCCTAGCCAGGTGGAGCTCCGGCTGCCTAGGCCAGGGGGCTGTTCATCCTGAAACTGAAAGAGGAGGGCAGGGGGCAGGGCACAACCTGTAAAAGAGTGACATAGCCGTAGGACACCATAAAAACTGGTTAGAACCAATTAGGTCCAAGATGGCAGAAGATTCAGCTTCCCGTAACCTTGAGCCTCGCTATACGCTCATTGTAGTACATGCATCAGCATCTAAATGACACACCCACAGGCTCCACGACCAAAAAAGGCCCCAAAAGCAGGCGGTGGCCCAGTTCCTGGAAATCCCTGCCCCTTCTCCGAGGTAGTTGGAATAATCCTCCCACTCGTCAGCCTGTGAAATTATCCAGCCCGTAAAAACTAGCCGCCCCATATTCCGGGGCCTCTCGCCTTCTGAGACGGACCACACTCTGCCTATGGAATGGGTCTCTCTCTAAATAAATCCACTTCTTATCTATCACTTAGCCTCTCACTGAATTCTTGCTGCGACGAGACCTCAAGAACCTGAGCTTAAGTCCTTAAGTCCTGAGACTATGAGACTACATGTGTGAGCTCAGGTAAAAGACCGTGGGTTCAAGTCCCAGTCTGGACTGTGCAGTTTCAAAACCAAGGGCCAGCAGAGCATTAACCGGTCATTTGCTCGTAGGGAAGAATCTGGATAGTTCTCTGCAAGAGTGAGAGACACAGGGTCAGGGCCCCCCTGACCCTGTCTCTCTCACTCAGACCCGGTTACTCTGCTTGCATGTCTGCGGCGGGGAGGGAGGAGAGAAATGCTTTGCTTCTACTTTTTTCTTCATTCAAAAATTACTCCGTTACAGGGCTTCCCTGGTGGCGCAGTGGTTGAGAGTCCGCCTGCCAATGCAGGGGACACGGGTTCGTGCCCCGGTCCGGGAAGATCCCACGTGCTGCGGAGCAGCTGGGCCCATGAGCCGTGGCTGGCTGGGCCTGCGCGTCCGGAGCCTGTGCTCCGCAAGGGGAGAGGCTGCAACAGTGAGAGGCCCACATACCGCAAAAAAAAAAAAAAAAAAAATTACTCCGTTACAGAACAGGGAAGATAAGGGATTGTCGTCTAAAATTTTGGATGTATCTGTTCTTAGAACTATAAAGCTTTCAAAGTTTGGCAGGTTGTTTAAAACAGCCATTTTTAACACACTGGCAATTGGAAAGCAGTCTGCTACTTTCCAGTGTGGCCTCTGGGGCCACGTCTGTGCTTTGGAGGAGAAGGGGGAGGGGAGGTGGGCTGCACAGGCCCCTGGGCCGCCCAAGAAGGACTCCACAGGGCACTGGACCCGCCCGAGAAGGACTGCACGGAACCCTGGAGCCCTGGGAGCAAGAGCTTCCCTCCTGTTCTGCTCTTCCCTTGTGCCTTTTGATTTTCCTCCGTAGTTGCTGCTGAATGCCCTGGGAACTAACGAGCCTGCTGCCGGGAGAGAGGGCAGGAGGGCTTACTCCCGTGGCGGGGGTGTCTGAGGCACATGTTCCTGTGAGCCGGTGTCAGTCAGGGGTGCTTTACTCGGGGAGCCTCGTCGCATCCTGTCAGTCCTGTGAGGTGAAGCCATTCACCAATTTTACAGATGTGGAAAATGAGGTTAGGTTGTCGGTGTGAGGTCAGGGGCACCCAGGAGCAGATCTGGGCTTTGGTGCCCGGTCTCTACACTCACAGTCAGAACCTCGGCGCCAGCCACCAGGGTGCCCGGGACTCCCCGGCAATCGCGCAGAAACCACAGGCTGAAAAGAATGCAAAGGACAGAAACCCGTATCCTGTCACTGACATCAGCGCAGTTAACATCTCACAGCAAATTGCTGCTCCTGTCAGTACCTCTATTTTTAGAAGGTTAAATAGAACACGATAGAGTGTAATCAGTGTATTTTTAGAAACTGAAGTTTGTGTTGTATAAAAATGGTTATAAGAGGAATAATGATAAGGTTTAGTTCGTCTTGACTTGGGGGAAGCTGTGCTCTGTAGAGTGTATCCGTATTGCGTGTAACAAAAATGTAACAGTGATTTCTACGGCTTGTCTACCATCTTTTCAGAAGACCCAGGAAAGCCAGTTTTGTTGGAGGAAGGGGTGTGCTGGGGTGTTTTTGCATTAGATAATAATGGTGAAATTCTCTTGCGTGCGTGGACACCTTTGAATAACCGGCCGCCTCGTGCAGTGGGAGCCCGTCCTCTAGGCTACGAGGGGCACGTGCGAGGCGTGGAGCAGGTGACGGTGGGGCTGTGGCTGCACGAACCTGCCTGGGAGACCGGAAGGCTCTCTGCGCATCAGCTAAGATGCTGACAGCTGTGCATCTGCAGGGCGTGACTTGTGTGCCCAGCTCTTGTTTCTGTGAAGTTATCTTTTAAAAAGTTAAGACGGTGGATCTAATTTTAAGAACAACGTGCTGTATGTTATTAGGCAGTACGGAAATGAGAGAAAGTCGAGCTTCCTGAGACGGTTCAAAGCTCATGTTGCAGGCCCCCCGCCCTCCACGGTGGCCCCTCAGCCGGCGTCCACTCACCGCTGGCGCATCTGTGAGCTCCACGCTCCAGAAGGACCGTGTGCCCGTGAGGAGGCCCATTGCAGGCTCTTGGGCTGCACTTGTCAGTTGAGATGCGATGTGGGGTGCACGGGGGAGGGGTGGAGGGGGCACCATGTGGACGGAGGAAGCCTGTTTCCCAGTCCCAGATCCGGCAGCTTTTCTCCTGGCGCCACTCACGAGCCAGTCGGCTGCTGTCTTCCTTTGGCCGTGACCCCCGGCAGCAGGGCCCGCCTGAACGTGGCAGTCGGATGTCAGGCCCCTTCCCGTCCAGGGCCGCAGAGCAGGGCGGCGTTGGGGAGGAGGCTTCTTTCCCGGCCCCCTCAGGGCCGGCGCCCTTGAGATTTTCCCTTTTCCTGGTGGAGGGTCACACGTCAGTGCTGAGCATGAGCCCCGGAACCATCGGGAAGGACTGTGGTGCTGCCCCGCCACGCCTGCAATCGAGTGCCTTCTGTTCGGCGCCTGATGGAGCTCCTGGGGGCTGGCAGTGGGGACAGGCAGCCACCGTGCGGAGCTGCCCTGACAGCCGCCGGGAGGGCGGGCGGTTCTTGGGCCACACGACACGCGTGTCTGGTCACAACTGCCCAATCTCCAATTCACTGTCACCCCGCTGGTTCTGGTGAGGAGGCCCAGGGTCTCTGGAGACCTGGGTGCCGAGGGTGAA
Organism: Delphinus delphis; assembly: GCF_949987515.2. Classification (NCBI taxonomy): domain Eukaryota; kingdom Metazoa; phylum Chordata; class Mammalia; order Artiodactyla; family Delphinidae; genus Delphinus; species Delphinus delphis. The sequence goes on from NC_082689.1 coordinate 2,072,189, forward strand.
ATGGTGTCACGAGTTGCACGTCTCCTCCGTCCCGCGGTCCTTGCGGGCAGGCCTCCCGTCAGCGCGGGGCTGCCAGCACCTGAGGCGGGGCCCGGAGCACACTGGGCTCCTGGCGGTGCGCTGACCAGAGAAATGGAGCTAAGCCAGGGCGGTCCACGTAACTGGAGGCCGTACGTGCGGCCCGGTGGGAAGCGTGCAGCGTCCTCACGGTGGCCCGTGCTCAGGCTGCCCTGGCGGACACCTGCTCGGCCACAGGGCATGGCCGGGTCTCGTCCTCCAGACGAGGGTTAAGTTCTAAAATGAAGAGCCTCTGTAGGATTGTGCATTTCAGAAAGGCACGAGAGAAACTAAAACCAGCAAGATCCATGAAACATACTTTCTCCGCTGGTGTGTATTTTAAGAACCGTTTCCTGACAAAAGACTTCTGGGGGTAGGTGTCATCTAATATCCAGTTCTTTTTTTATTTCTTTAGCAGCTCAGCTAGAGAACTTAGTAGTTCAGAAGTCTGCAGCCCCACCCAAGATGCTGAGAGTCTGGATGGCAGAAATTAGCACAGCAGTAAAGATGCTGCTAAGGACGGGAAACTTACAAACTGGCGAAATGAGTGGAATAAACCACATGCGAATATTTATTTACTTGAATTTTGAGCCACTGACAAATCCTGAACTTTTCTTTTTTTCTGAGAAAGTCATAAAGAAAGGAGCAGAGGGGGTTTCGAAGTTCTGTTTGCTCTTCAAAGTAGGTCTCTTAGAGCCAGCAAGGCCAGCGATCTGTGTTCGTCATCTCCCGCCTCTCCCCCCGCACGCGTGAGCCCACCGCAGTCCCCTCTGTGTCCTTCATGCTCCGAGAGGGGCCTTGCCTTCCAGCCACCCACCTCCCATCTGGCCGGAAGTCCTGACGGATCACCTTCAAAGTAGATCGCAAATCAGACCGTTGCTCCCAGCTCCATGGCCACCGTTCTCCTCCAGGCCTCAGAGACAGCCTCCCAGCTCTTCTTCCTGCTTCTGTCCCCTCTTCGGTCCCTCCTGGCCCTGGTCAATACTCTCTGCCTCCAGGCCTGGGGCCCCCCTGACCCTGTCTCTCTCACTGAGACCCGGTTACTCAGCTCCACTGCCTGGGACCCACCAAGTTTGTTCCACCTCAGGGCCTTTGCACGTGCTGTCCCCATGCCTAGGATGCTCTTGGGATAGTTTACACGGCTGCTTCTCACCTGCCATTCAGGCACTGCTCAGATGTCTCCACCTCCCAAGGACCTATCTGAGGAATAACCCCCATCACATCCCGCTCAGCACATGATCCCACACGACCTGTTTATGTGTGTCACCTCCTCTTCACTAGTGGCAGTTTGGGGTGCTGGAACTCGATGTCACTCGAGGCTGTATCCCCTGGAATGAGGACAATCGCTCCATAACTCGTTCAGTAAAATTTGCTGAATGACTGAGTGATGTGATTTGGACCTTGTGTCTTGGTGGGTCAGCGCTTAGAGGCAGAACTTCCTGACCTTGATCAAGACAACCGTCACCATCTCTCTTGCTGACTTTCTTCATCTTTAAAATGCGGACAATAATAGTATTTATGCCATTCGTTTCCTGGTGAGGACTGACCGAGCTGATGTGAAGGAAGGACTTGGACGGGTACCTGACCCCTAATCAGTGCCTGTTACTGGTTAGCTGTTATTTCTAAGTTAGAAGGCAAACCTGACCGATGGTGTTGAGGAGCTGGCCAGAACAGTGGTTTAGAAACAATGAACTATATCCACACTAAATATCGTCCTAAAGAGAGCTGGGGAGAAAGTCTCTCCACCCAAGGTGCTGTGGCCACTGCACACATCAGCAGACGTCAGCCGGGGGGACACGAGGGCCGCGTGTCCCTGGGGCAGCTGCTGCTGCGTCAGTCCGGCCTCTCTCAGTCCCTCTGGGCCCTCCCATTGCAGTAAAGGGAAAGGGCAAAGGAGCCCTTTTTCGAGACAAAGAACTAGCAGTGCTTTCGAGTCCGACGTGGCCGGGAGGGTGAGTAGGGCCGCAGCTCGGGTGTCCATGTTGCCCGGGCCTCCGGGGCACGCTCCCCGCAAACGCTCTCCAGCCACACTGTGAACTTGCCTGCGCGGACTTGTTCCAAGTGGCCGTTTGGGGTTTATTGTTTTGAGTTAGTGACTCATTTCTCGTGAGCTGCTTACTAACATGTACCTCTTTTCCGGCTTCCTGTCACTTAACCACAAACACCTCTCAGCTAATCTTTAATGCTCAGCAGTGTGGAAAGTGTGTGGGGAGCTGGTCATCCAGCCAGTGGTTTTAGTGGTGGACTCACAGTTTCAGGAGATGCTTTGCCCCATCAGGCGTCTTGCTGTGGGATGAGATGTGCGTTCTCTGTGCAGGCGGGACTGCCCGCTAGCATCACAGAGGGACAGATGAGGTGGGAGGGGCACATTTTGTATCTTTTTCTTTATTTACTTTATTTCATCTACTCCTGTGTCAGTTTACCTCTCCACTGAACACATGAGGAAACTGAGGCTGGGTTGAAACGACATGATCACTAATGAAGCTTTGCGTGTTGGGGAAGCCAGGCCTGTCCGAGCCCGAGTCCCCTGGGGCCACACGGCCTCCTTCCCGGGAGAGGTCTGCTCCGTCTGTGAGGGGATGAACTCAGGTGGGAGCTTTGCTCACTGGACTGCTCGGCAGTTAACAGGTGTTGGTTCAGAAGGTGGGACAGCGGCAGAAAACAGTGGTGGTGGGATTGCCTGTGGATTTTCACAGGCGTGTGGGTTGGTCTGAGCAACCAGAGGAAGCGTGGTTATGGACAAGTGGGCTTCAGAGCTAGTTTTCAGCCTTTGCCGGTAACTGTGCTACTTCTCGTCATTACTGATGTGAGCCGGGGGTATCTGTCCAGAAAGCTAGTTTGCGTCAGCGCAGAGATGCGAGTCCACTGCGTGCTCGTGTGCGGGGCTCCCATGGGACTCTGTGGTCCGTTATTTGTTACACAGAGTCTGAGAAATCTGCACCTTTTGCATCCGAGGTTCTTCCCCTCCTGCGTCTCCAGAGCTGTACCAACGGCTTTGGAATGACTCACTCAGTTATGTCCTCCCCAGGGGGCAGATGGACAGCGTCTCTGGAGCAGAGACGGATCTGTTTTCAAAGGCGGGCAAGGACATTTTCTCCTGATTTTCTAAGTCTCTTATTAACGGTTGAGCTGGGCCGGGCCACGCGATGGGGACAGCTGAGAGCTGTCAGCTCACTAGGGAGGGGGGAGGAGGGGCAGACCGTCCCTGGAGGACCATCTGAAAGGCAGCTGAGAAACTCCCCTCAGGAAAGGCTGCCCGGGACCGGGGAGAACAGAGCCGGCCTTTGTCTGGCCTCCCAGGGCACAGCGGCCTGGGCTCCAGCGCTGCCCACCCGCGAAGCTGTTTTCTTAACTCTGTCCCTCGCACATCCCTCCCTGGCCCTCGCTCCTTCCCGTGGTGCAGCTCCGAGCTGGACCTGGGACCTGGGGACCGGAAAGAGCCTGCTTCGCCCCGGGCAGCTGTGGTCGAGGCCCCTCCTGGTGGCCCGTGGTCACACTCGCTGTGTGTCGTTCCTCACTTCCAGAGCTTTCCGGTCTGTGGGTCGTATCTCACATCGGTGAGGGCCGGTCCGCCCTCGCCAGGGCTGAGTTCTGCCTGACACCAGCTGGGGCCTGTGTCCTGCCCACGGTCACGTCTCAGATGCTCAGGACCCGTCTGTTGGGCTGAACGTGAGCCGGGAGTGTTTGCTTGCTTGCACAGCTAGGGGCTGGTAATAAACTGGAGGTTGGTAGGAATGTTGCTGAGAGAACCAGTTAGACTGATGGGCTGGCGGCTGTGAAGCGAGGACAGATGCTTAGGAACAGGAAGGGAGGGGCTTGTCTTGGCATCTCTCGAAAACTCTTATCATGAAAAATTTTTTTAAAAAAGATGAACTGTAGTCCATATAGTGAGATCCCCTGTGCCCATAGAAACACTGAGCTTTCTGACCATTCCCACTTCATCAGGTGCCCCCTCTCCAAGCTTTATCCCCTGGAGAATTTAAAACAAGCCCCAGATGCCACACCATTTTCCCATAAATACTTCAGTGTGTGTTTCTAACAGGTACAATCCCATTGTCACACTCAACAAAATGAATAATAATTCCCAACTATCATCTTATACCCAAGCTGTGTCCATGTTTGCTCGTTGTCTTTAAAGGAGTCTCGGTGCTGTCATGTGTTCAAATCAGGATGCAAACCCGGGACTGAGGGACGGCTCTGCAGGGTTTACTCTGTAGCGGCTCACCTACCCGTCCCGAGGAGCTGGGACTTTTGCCCTTCGATTTTGTCCTTCCACACCTGACTGATCAGAGCCTCCTGGGGCCTTTGAACCTGTTCCTTTAAACACGTATTTCCTATAAACTGGTAGCTGGAGCTAGATTTGATTTCCAGGGGAAGGACAAGAAAACCTCAAAGATCAGCCCTGACCTTTGCAAAGTCTGCCTGCTTTTCCTGAAGGAAAAGTATTGCCTAGAGAAAAAGGGTCTAGCTTCCATTTTCATTTTCTCTGATAAACACACGTAAACTGTATTGGACGTGCGTGCCTCAGGAATTCATAACGCTTAGCTCATTAAAGTTTAATTCATATTAATGGGTACACACAAGCTTTATTATAGAACTTTGCTATGTTTCCACAGCTTGCATGATGAGGAAGAGAAGCATTTAATGGACTGAGATGCTGGAGGCTCTTAGCAGAACTCACAGGGGAGGTGCCCGCCTGGTCCGCCTGAGTGTATGCAGCACCTGAGTGGTGCCGGTATCAGTCCGGCGGGGGCTTTGTTGGATGTGGCTCTGAAGGAGGGTGGAGGATGCCAGAGGGATGGGGGGCCCTTCAGCAAAGGACGTGGGAAGCAGAGGGGAGGGAGGCCAGGTGCTGGGGGGAGTTTGAGACCCCCTGCGGTGTCAGGGGAAGGGCCCTGGGGAAATATGAGTATTTTGCTGACCTGATGAATCATTTCCGTTTGTGACATTTCAGTGTACTGAGCCCCCTTTTATGATTTAAATGAACAAGAGGGTCAAGCTTCCAGTAGGAGGGTTCCACAGGTCCACAGGTCTGGTGCAGGGAATGCTGGCCTCACCTGAGCGTCCCGGGACACCCCCGAGAGCTCTGCACAGACTCACATGACATGAGAGGGCCCCGGGTGGGGGTCAGCGGGCGAGCCTGGCCTGCAGACCCTGCCCTGTGCTCCCATCCTGGCGGCCAGGCCTCCGAGCAGCTGGCTCGTCCTTTCCATCTTCGTTCAGGCAGGGTCAGCACCTTTCACCAGGCGCGAGAACTGCGTACTTTTCCGTCATTCTTATAAAGGGTAACCGATTTTTAAAAAACTTTCTTTCCATCGAGGGTTTTTTAAATTAATTAATTAATTAGTTTATTAACATCTTTATTGGAGTATAATTGCTTTACAATGGTGTGTTCGTTTCTGCTTTATAACAAAGTGAATCAGCTATGCATATACATATATCCCCATATCTCCTCCCTCTCGCGTCTCCCTCCCACCCTCCCTATCCCACCCCTCTAGGTGGTCACAAAGCACCGAGCTGATCTCCCTGTGCTATGCGGCTGCTTCCCACTAGCTATCTATTTTACATTCGGTAGTGTGTATGTGTCCATGCCACTCTCTCACTTCTTCCCAGCTTACCCTTCCCCCTCCCCGTGTCCTCAAGTCCATTCTCTAGTAGGTTTGACTCTTTATTCCCGTCCTGCCCCTAGGTTCTTCAGAACCAGTTTTTTTTGTTTTTGTTTTTTAGATTCCATATATATGTGTTAGCATACGGTATTTGTTTTTCTCTTTCTGACTTACTTCACTCTGTATGACAGACTCTAGGTCCATCCACCTCACTACAAATAACTCAATTTTGTTTCTTTTTATGGCTGAGTAGTATTCCATTGTATATATGTGCCACATCTTCTTTATCCATTCATCTGTTGATGGACACTTAGGTTGCTTCCATGTCCTGGCTATTGTAAATAGAGCTGCAATGAACACTGGGGTACATGACTCTCTTTTTTTAAAACAAAAAAAAATATATATATATTTTTAATTTAATTAATTAATTTATTTATGGCTGTGTTGGGTCTTCATTGCTGCATGCGGGCTTTCTCTAGTTGCGGCGAGTGGGGGCTACTCTTCGTTGCGGTGCGTGGGCTTCTTATTGCGGTGGCTTCTCTTGTCGCAGAGCACGGGCTCTAGGCACATGGGCTTCAGTAGTTGTGGCACGTGGGCTTCAGTAGTTGTGGCTCAAGGGCTCTAGAGCACAGGCTCAGTAGTTGTGACGCACGGGCTCAGTAGTTGTGGCTTGCAGGCTGTAGAGCACAGGCTCAGTAGTTGTGGCTCACAGGCTCTAGAGTGCAGGCTCGGTAGTTGTGATGCACAGGCTTAGCTGCTCCGCAGCATGTAGGATCTTCCCGGACCAGGGCTCAAACTCATGTCCCCTGCATTGGCAGGAGGATTCTTAACCACTGCACCACCAGGGAAGCCCTATATGACTCTTGGATTACGGTTTTCTCAGGGTATATGCCCCATGGGGGGGTGGCTGGCTCGTATGGTAGTTCTATTTTTAGTTTTTTCAGGAACCTCCATACTGTTCTCCATCAAGTTTTACAGTAGCACACACACAGCAACGCAAATATCACCACCGCAGGAATTCTGCCTTTCCTCCTTAAGTTGGTGTGTAGGGACCCGGGGCTTCTGTCCTGCAGGATCAGCCCTCGAAGTGGCCCCAAATGAGGGAGCTCAGCGCCTCCGCCCCCCAGCACTGGTCTCCCCAGGCCTGGCCCACGTGCGGCTCCAGATCTGAAAGCCTCCTGCTTCTCGACTGAGGCCCCGTGTCCAGGAAACGGGGCCACCTCACCCTCCAGACCCTCATCACAGACGTACAGGAGCCTTAAGGATCCGGGTGGCAGAGGGAAAACCCAGACTCAGACATCTGTTAGGGCGGAACCCCCTTTCCTTTGCAGACCTTCTGGCAAGTTCTCTGTAAGATCTGAATTCACGACAGATCAGAAGGAAGAGGAAACGGGGTGAAGGGGAGGCATACCATCATTCTTACTGCGAGAAAATATTCCAGCTTCTCCCCAGGCCCCGGGAAGCCCTCAAGATAAGAATTAATTCTCACACAAGCCTTCAAAGATGAGTCTGGGAAATGCAGACCGAGGGCCTGGCCTCCCGCCCGCCCCCCTGAGCACCAGCTGCAGTTCTGGCTGAGCCCTGCCCCTCTGTACCCGGGCTTCTGCTTCCTCCCTTGGGACCCAAAACTGGGCTGCCCTCTGTCCCCGGTGTTCCCACTACCTCCTTGGGAGCAGGTCCACTCGTACTAACTCCTGAGAAGTCGTGCGGCAAGGAAAGCTCGGGCCTTTTCACAAGTGTGGGCAGTGTGTAGTGGCTTTCTTCCAAAGAATGTCATATGGAAAGAATGCCACAGGTCTTACTGTGCAGAGACCTGATGGACACACCTCTGCCGGGTGGTCAAGGTCAGCATCAGTGGGTGCGCCATGTCGGTGGGATGTGGTGCCACAGGATGGACGTGGCACTTCCCCTCTGTGGTCTTCTTGCTAAACACACAGCCCTGGTCCAATCAGGAGCACATCAGACAACCCCAATTGAGGGGCATTCGACAAACCACCTGACCCGTACTCCTCCACTGCCAAGGTCATCAAAAACAAGGAACGTGCTAGGAACCATCACAGCCCAGAGGAGGCTGAGGGGAGGTGATGACTGAATGTCATGCAGGGTCCTGGGTGGGGTCCTGGGACGGCAAGAGAGCACTAGGGGACAGCCAAGGAAACCTGAGAGAAGCGTGGACTTCAGTTAACGACACCCCAGACATACTAATGTAGGATGTTCATCACAGGGGAAGCAGGGTGCAGAGTATGTGAGGACTCTCTGTACTTTTTAAATTTTTCTGTAAATCCACACCTGTTCTAAAATAAAAGGCTTGTATGATAAAAAGGGACAGGAAGATGGGCTGGAATGAAGACTTTGAGTTATTACTGCTGCCAAATACCGAAGGTTCCGCGGCCGCCGGTCTGGAAACAGCTCTGAGAAGGATGAGGTGTGCGTGCCCTGCTGTCATATCAAGTGGGTGACAGGCAGCCTCGTCACCCCCATTTCATTTTGGTGACCTACATCGAAGAAGCCCCACTAAGCACATTTTATAATATTAATTTTCCAGCTCTTTTATGCACCTGACAAAAGAACAAGTGTGGAACTAAGGCTGGCATGTGTGGCTAGGGCTCCAACTCTCTGGAATCAAAAGTAGAAAAGATTTCAGGCCGCACTCGCATCCCCTATATCTGTACGACTTAGTTCCTTTCCTTTGCCTCAGAACTCACTGGACACAACCAAGTCGGTTTATCCCAGGAATGCAGGTTGGTTTGACATGAGAAAAGGAAGTTACCAGATGAAAGGGGAAATTATTTAACAATATGAATCGATACAGAAAAGCTTCATAAAGTTAAGCACACATACATGATTTTAAAGTAGCCTTTGCAAAGTAGAAATAGAAGGGACTTTGCTTAACTTAATAAAGTTATCTGTCAGAAACTTACAGCAAGTGTTATACTTACGCTAGGTGAAGTATTGAAAACATTCCCAGTAAGATCAGAAACAAGACAGGGGTGTCCTCTTTTGCTATTTCCATTCAATAATGTACCATAGATGTGAGCTGTAGAATAAGGCAAGAAAAAGAAAGAAAAAGCATCAGGTCTGGAGAGGAAGAACAAACTGTCATTATCGTAGGTGACACGATTCTGCATGTAGAAAATTCAGACTAACTTCAGGTAAGCGATTAGAATGAATATGAGTTTAACCAGATGCTATAGCACCAAGCCAATATATAAAACTTGATTGTATTTCTGTATATCAGCAGAGAGCAATTGACATTGAAAATACTATCTATAATATTTTACTTAAAACATCAAATGTCTGGTAATAAATCTAAAGGTGGTCAAGATCTCTACACTCACAATTCTAAAACAGTTTTGAGAGAAATAAAATGAAGTGATATTCCGTTCCATGTTCATGGATTGGGAGACATAATAGTGTTAATATTGTCACTTGCCTCTTCTTCCAGAGAAGATTCTATGAACTCTTTTGCTGTTTTCTAGAAATTTTAGAAGATTGAACCTGCAAAGTGGGGAATTACAACTATGATATGCTTTCATTTCTTTTTCTCCCCCCTTTTCTTTTTTTTTTTTTCTGCTGTTTTCCTATCTTTCTCAACTTCCTTCCCTCTCTTTCTTTCTTAATCCAGATGAGGGCAAATTCCTAGGGGTTGTGGGGGGACTCGGTCTTGGTGACTGGAAGGCCTGGTTGACGGCACAGGTCTGGCTAAGTACCAGAGTACAGAGTACAAGGCCCAGTTCAGGCTTGTGTCTGGCCTAGTTGCAACAGAGCCAGGTTCTGGGGTGCTAAGTACCTGATCTCGCGGACATTGCTCAGCCCTGCAGGGCTGCTTTCCCATGTGTAAAGGCGGGGAATAGGCCAGAAGAGTTGCGAGTTAGGTTCCTTTGGCTCCAAAGGCTACGACTCTAGTTAGAGATACCCCCTGCCCATCACACTGAATTACAGCCAAGCGTTGCTTTTAAGTTGGACCCCATCGTCTCTAAGTGGGCCGTGCTGTTTCTGTGCGAGCGTGATCACGTGTCCGCTGCCGTCCCGTGTGCCACCGTGTGCGTTGTGGTCACTCACGGAAGAGTCACGTGGTGAGGGAGACACGGAGGACCCTCGTGCTCCCTGCTTCTCTTCCGCATGTGTGCTCCTCCGCCAGCTCCCTGCGCCAAATAAAATGCCGCTTGAGGACACGAAGTACCGCAGTCCCATGCAGCGATGTTTCCAAAATTAGACTCTGAAGTGGAGAGGGGTTAGGGCGGAAGCCTGCTTGCAGGGGTGTTCCACGGGCCGAGAGGAGGCCGTGCTCCCATCCCTTCTCCTTGGTTCCTTGCGTTGCTTTCTTGGCTGCTCTGTGCTCCGTGGCTACGTGGTCACGTGCTGGTGGCGCTTACGTCTGGGCTCTAAGCCGTCTTCCCCGGCCCTTGTAGCCCCTGCCCCTTCAAACGCGGTTTCTCTGTCCCTGCTCTGTTCTGGGATTTTGTCCAGCTTCACAGCCTCAGGTTTGTTTTGTGAGCCCTGTGATACGCAATTGGACGTGTAAGGCCCTCGGTGGTATTTGTCACCAGCTCTGGTCCCCGTGACACGGAGCAACAATGCTGCATCACATCTGTCCCCACAGCTGACGTTCGTGCCTCAAACTGTCGTGTACGTGCTGAGCAGCCCCTGCCGCGCAGGGCCCTGCTACAGGTGTCCGTGGACTTGGTATATCTTCCCTCCATGTTTAGATCTGAATCCTCCAGGGACTCGAGAGGGCCCTGCATGCCTCCGTGTTCTCAGACTGGGTCTTCACCCTGTGATGTCAGGGTCCTCACCGCGTGCCCGGGGCCGCACACCCGGGCCTGCCAGCCTCGAGCACCCAGACCAGCTAGCGGGAGACTCCGGGGCCGGGACTGGGAGGCTGGTGTTATCGTCCCTTCTCTGGCCTCGTCTCCCGGTGCCCGGTCCCTTCTTGGTTCAGGTCTCTGCCCAGTGCCGTTCTATCTACTGCCTTCTGTGAAAAGACCTCTTACTGTTTGGCTTCTGTGATCCTCCATTCAGAGTGAGGAACGTGCGGTGTGCTGGGGGCGTCAGGGTGGTGGGTGGGGTCTGCAGAGGAGCAGGGCGAGGGACGGGCACGGGCTGCTGGCGGCGTACCCAGCATCACGGGCTCTCGCTACTTGACGCGTCTTCCTGCTTCAGCGTGGCTGAAAGTCGCGTGTTATCCGGCATCATCGGGCCTGTGGCTCTGGAGCAAGTGGACCTGCAGGGCTTGGGGCAGACACAAGCAGCTCGATCCAGACTCCAGAAAGGCCTTCACACGAGCCGGGGTGCAGGCCCAGCGCTACTGCTCCGGCCCGGAAGCTGGAATTTCCTCATTTGCCAAACAAGGCAGCTGTGCTGGCTTCTGGGTTTCTAAACTGTGTCTGGTTCTAGAACTTTGGCTCAGGTGGAAGCTCAAGGAGAACACTGAGGAGGTGACGGTTTTGGGGGGACACGCCAGGTGTGGTGGCACCAGAGGGAACGCCCTGGGCTTGGTCGGACGCAGCTGCAGGGCCGGCAGGGTGGCCCTCTAGCACCCAGCTCCTGGCCCTGCCCTCAGAAAATGGCGGCAGGACTAGGATTTTCAAAAGCCATTTTTGGTGTTTCTGAAAGTATTTACTGTGGGATTAGGATTTTTAAAAATACGTTTAGACTTTCCTGAATCTTCTAGTTCTGAAAATGAAATTTTCATTTCACTTATTCACGCTCAGAAAGAAAGGCTTGAAAGTGCTTTCTATCACTGTCTTGAGGCCCGTTTCTTTTTTTTTTTTTTTTTGCGGTACGCGGGCCTCTCACTGTTGCGCCCTCTCCCGTTGCAGAGCACAGGCTCCGGACGCGCAGGCTCAGCGGCCATGGCTCACGGGCCCAGCCGCTCCGCGGCATGTGGGATCTTCCCGGACCGGGGCACGAACCCGCGTCCCCTGCATCGGCAGGCGGACTCTCAACCACTGCGCCACCAGGGAAGCTCTTGAGGCCCCTTTCTGAGGGGCAGTGAAGGGGCTCACAGGACCTGGCATTAGGCCCGCAGGTCAGCGTCAGACCATGTCAGGGCGGGTCATATGCCTGGAGAGAAGCCTTGGTGCAGACGGTCGGGCCTGGTCTGCTTCTGGGCATGAGTGTGGCCCCCAGTCCTCGTCCTGCCTCGGGGAGCCTGGACTGTCCTAACCCCACATATGTCCAGTGCCTTGTGAGCTGCCAGAATGGGGGAGGGGTGGCTGGCTGTGGAGAGGAGACCCCAGATCCCAGCGTTTGAGTCCCCGCGTCGTGGCTCGGGAGTGGCCGGGCGCCGCACGGGAGCAGCTCGTTTTCCCCGAGGGTGTGGGAGCGCGCCTCGCAGGCCTCCCCGCTTCCCTGGGAGGGTCTGCAGTTCTCGGGAGACGCTTTGGGGTCTCCTCGGGGTCATTGTTCTCGTCCTTGGACTTTGAACCTCTCCAGAGACACACACGGGTCATGGAACACTGCATTTGAAGGCTGCCTGAGGTGCTGTCCATTTGGGGCAAAAAGCAGAGTTTTAGTACAGAGTCAGTAGACCTGCGCTCTTAAGTGTTTCTGTCATGATTTGCAAGTCGGCCCGAGGGGGCCGATGGCTGCTCTGGGAAACCAGTGCTTTCTCCGTAAAATCAGTAACGAGTGTGACCGACCACACGTCAGCGTCAGTAATGACGCGCTCGTCCCTGCGGGCGTTCACACCAGTTGTCAGAAGCTAATTTTACACCAAAAGTGTGATTCCTGGAAGTTTTGCCCAAGTTTCCTTCTTGTCTGTCTGAGGGAATGTGGTCTAAAGGCAGCCTGTGCCAGGTGGAGGGGGTGTGGTTTCGGTGCCATCTTTGCAGTCAGAACACGATCGAAAGGTGGACCTGGAAGAAACGATTCCTTCCATTGTGAGAACCTGGCCCAGTGTCTTCCTAAGAGCGGGTTTGTTTGTCTTAGTTTCCTTGACTGTCCCGCAAGCGGGCAACAGCCACGGCTGCCCTCGCCGCCGGAGCCTCCGGGGGCTGTGTCTCTGTGGCCCTCGGGCCCCGGGTCCATATCTGGGAAGAGGATGAGTAACTCTTCTGCCTTCATCTTACTGCTTGTGGTCTCTGCAGAAACGCTGAGTGGTATCAGGTGGCTGCTGAAAAGAAGTAAAAACACAGCAGCTCGGCCGGACGCCCTCAGGCCAGGAATTGGTGTTTGCCATTTTCGAGATGGGGACCGGTTGGGATGTTCGACAAAGGGTCTTTTATTTTCTGACTCCGCAAATAAAAATGACACCGGTCTCCTTTAAAAGTGAGAAGGACATGTGCACTTCCATTGTTTGCAAGGAAGTGCTCCTTGCAGGCCAGGAGTGTAAAGTATTTTAATTGAGATGCGAGCAGTTTCTGAAGCCAAATGCTTTCTCTGTCCTCCAGATGGACTTTCTGGCCGAGACCAGCCGGTGGAGCTGCTCAACCCTGCCCGCGTGAACCACATGCCCGGCTCGGGTAAGTCGGCACGCCCAGCCCTGCTGCGCACCAGGCGCCACAGAAGGGGTGTTTGGGTCTCCGCTGTCCTGGGGGGCTCTGGAGAGAAAGGGGTGGGGTCTCAGGTCCACGGAAGTTGGCTGCTCTTTCCTGGGGTAAAAATAGGCCACTGGTTTTGGAAATGTAGTGGGCTTCGCTTAATGCTTCCTAAGTAAGTGGCACAGACACGCAGGGCCTTTTTTCTGTCTTGAGCTCCGATGGGGTGTGTCCTTCCCAAAGGTAAGAACTGCTTCTTTTGGGTCTAACTCCAGGCCCTGAGCTGTACGAGAGTCTGGGGGAAGAGCGCTGAGCTTGAGCTGGGGACACTGCAGGGCAGGTCACGCTGGGTCCAGGGCCCCAGGCTCCTCGGGGGAGAGTGAGTCCGTGATGTCTCCTAAGCAGCTTTCCATGTGTAATTGACGAAAAAGCATCAGCCGTGATTAGAAACCTCTCATTCCATATACAATATTCCTAAATACCATGCCGTGGGCAGTGTTTTCCGAATCCACACGGCCGTGGGAGCTTTTTCTTTTTCTTTTTGTACAACACTAACCCTCCACCTACTGTCCTCCAGGATTTCAACTCAGAGCCCAGATGCCGTTCTTCATGGGCTCCTTCGCCTTGTTGAGACTAAAACGAGCCTCTTGAAGGCCAGGGTGTATGGAAGGGAACCGTTGTCAGCGTTCCACATATGCTCTTAAGCCGGTGTTTTGAGGGCGACACTGCTGGCCCCTTGCTTGCTGTGTCCTGAGGCCTCCGTGTCTGTGGTTTGTTCCTCGCGGCACCTCCTGAACCCCAGCCTTCCTGTCCCCCCTCTGCCCGCTCTCTCTCTCCGTGGGCAGGCCTGGCAGAGGTGGGGGGCACATAGATGCCTGCCTCTGCCCCAGCCCCCGGCTGACCCACCCATCGCCTCACCTTCCCCATCCTCTTCAAAAGAAACCAAAGCTTGAGGCAGGGCTGGAAGTGTCAGAGAAGAGATTTCTTTCTTCGCATAGAGATTCTCTGAAGCCTGCCAGGGATCGCTTTTGGCATCTCCCCGACGCGAAGCTCGGGTTGTTTGTCTGCGGCGCTCCGGCCTCCTGCAGCGGTGCCCACGCCTCTCCCTCACCCTCCACCCACCCGTGGAGCAGGGTACTTGTTAACCGAGTACGCTGGGGGCAGGGCAGGGGAGAGGGCTTGGAAACAGCAGCTGAAGACCAAGATGCTCTCTCTCATTTGGGCCCCAGCAAGGGAAGCAGTGCTGATTTCCCTTTCTCTTGAGTTCATTTGCCGGTGCCTTGTGTAGCTTGGGCATTTTCAGACAGTTTCCTGGTGCTCGCCCAGTGTGGGATGGAGGAAGAAGCTTTTCAGTAGCTTGATAGACTGTGAAAAGGTGGTTTCCAAGTGAACCAGAAAGTGGGTGGGCTTCAAGTTCGTCTTCTGGCTTGAGAAGCGCACCCTGCCGGTTGAGACTTCGTATGGGCTTCCCGGCTCCACGTACAGACCGACCATGGACTGCAGTCCTGGACGGATGGGACCTGGAATCCTGGTGACCCGCTGACCGTGTGACTCTAGGCAAGCCGCCGAGTGTCTCGGTTTTGTTTCCTCGATGGGATAGTAATGCCGACTCCGCAGGATTCTGACAGAGATCAAGTCTACGTGTCTGATTTTTAGTAGTTCCTGGAGAAACGTCATCTCTTAATGTCCTGTGGGCGGGTACTGAACACGCATGGGACGTGGCTGTGACAGTGCTGGTGTTCAGATGCTAGGACAGCCCCTGGGGTCTGTTACACCCCTTCTCTTCTTTTGGGGGAAGTGCCCCACTTGAGAGACGGCATATCGGGGAGGGGGCCCCGGTGAGATTGGAGCCGGTAACACTGCACCTCCAGATTCCATTGGTCAAAGTCAGAGGACGAGGCTGTGCTTGCTGGTGTCATCGGGGGTCAGTGTTTTCAGGGTGACTCTGCTGGGGGGGCGCGATGCCTGTGAGCAGCCGGCAGCAGAAGGAGGGGTGTACACGGGGCTGCGCTCCCCAGGCCGGCTGCGGAGGCTTCTCCGTGAGCTGAGCCTTAGAAGCTGCTGAAGTGAAGGGCATTCTCTACACTCCATTTTTGGTCATTCCAACCACTGTAAATTACGTTCTACAAAGAAATGTGAATCTCAGCTTACGTAATAATTTGAAAATTAGTACAACGATTTCTGTAAAGCCACATTTTTATGATACGGGAGTGGAAACATTTTTAGATGTATTTTTCTGTCGATCCCAGTTTGCTGTTGCACATTTTCCAACCATTGAGTTTACTCTTAAGTACTCTTCTGACTCTCGGCGGTCCGAAAACAAACTGATCCATGCGTATAATTTGCAGGAATCACTCAGACATTCACCGTGGGAGCTTGTTCCTTTGAATGTACAGCTTTTGCTGTGCGTGGAGGAGTGCCCACGGGGCCCTCCTCTCCTGGATCTCTGCTCATGTCTCGTCTGTTCCTGGCCATTCGTGGCAGCATGCTCGACCATCTTTCTGATAATGGTTCTCTTTAAATACGTTAGTCCTTGTGAAGTCTTACTTCAAATAAAAAAGCACTATTCATACCTTCTATTTTGGGGCCATTTTGACTTGAGACTTGAGGTAATTCCTACAAGAATATCTCTTACTAGAAAAGTTTGTCTTGTAGAAGGAACAGGCTAAAATGCTCTTTATTTTGGATTCATTCTGATTCCTCCACCTTCCCCCTTTTTATATGCAAACAAGCCTTCCCTTCTTTTTGTGTTTCTTTTTTTCTTGTTTTAAAGTTTTTCGCTGTGAAATAGTTCTGTTATAAAAGAGAGAAAACATAACCATTTGCCTACCACTTAGTTGCAACTTCTTCATTACTCTTGTTCTGTGTGTGCATCATATTTCTTCATTTTGTTTTTGGGCTAAATGGAGTGTCACAAGTTATGAATGAGGGTACACCATTTCACCCTTCCTGGGAGGTTGTCCTTTTCCTTCCTGGGTGGGGACTTGGGGGCGCAGACAGGGTGGCGGGAGCCGTGGAGGGTTCCCTGGAAGCTCAGAGTTCGGTCGGGAGAGATGGTGGGGCTTGAGGTCAGAGGAAGAGGTGAGAGGTGGCCCTCTAGGAGAGAGATCACACACTTGCCTGTGCCAGCGGACTTGAGAAACACTTCAGTCCTTCATTTCTGAATCACTTTGACTTTTTTGGGAAGTAACATACTTTTTCCCTGATTATAAAAGCAAGGCATGTTTAGTATAGAAAAGAGACATTGTAGTGAGTGTGTAGGATGCTGGTTCCAGACCTGGAAGTTGAGCTCCCTCGGAGCTGGATAGTGTAGGTGCTCAGCGCCTGGGTGGAGTGAAGCGGCTGGAGGAGAAGCCTCAGTGCCCGGGAGGAAGGGGGAGGAAAGCAGCCCTGAGGGGCAGCGGGAGGCATGTCGAGGCGCCCACTGTGGTGGCCTGCTGCAGGGCCCCGCGCCCTTCCTGCCTGTTCCCCGCCAGAGGCGAGTGGCAGGGCCGCTTCCCCAGGGTCACCCGGCGTGTCAGTTACGGGGCAGGGACCCATTTCTGCTCTCCAGGGGTGCCGCTGGAGCAAACGATCACTTTGGAGAATGCTGGGGACCTCTGGACCAGCGGGTCTTTAAGGATGGGGTGTTGACTGGAGAGGAGCCTCTGCTACGGGCTCCATCGCCCTCATCGTAAACATGGGTTTCAGTCAGAGTTATCGAGGTTTTCTTTCAAGGCTGTATAACAGGGGTATAATTTTTAAAAGAAAATTCTGGAAACTTGAAGAAACTACCCCGACTCTAGAGAACTTATCCAAACTAATTTTTAAAAAGTGAGGTTTGGCTCTAGCCACGGATTCCCAAATCTTACAGAGTATTTGACCACTGCACTGTCAAAGGGGTTATTGAATGGCTTGACCGTCCTCGAATTTTGGAACAGGAGCTACCTGAGGTTAGCTGGTGCCTGAAACTTACCACGCCTCCCGGGCATGTCGTGTTGTTCTTGTTGTTCGGTTTGGTTTGGCGAGAGAGAATGCGAAGCAGACGCCAGCGTGAGGACACACGTGACCTCGGGGAGGCTGCAGACGCCCCTTCATGGCACAGGAAGCGTTCATCACGGTGGTCGTAAATCCCCCGTAAAACCTTACCTGTCCTACTTCTCACCGGATCCTCCTCTGTGTGCTTTTCACGCAAAGCTGGGTTTCTGGGGTTGAGGTGTAGCACGGTAAAGCGCCGTGGGCCACCTTTGGGGCCCCTAAGGCTGCCGCCTGCTGCACAGCAGGAGGGGAGCGGACCTCGGTCTCCTCGTTCTGGGGCCAGGCCCGACGCCGCACATGGCTCTTCTCTGCAGGCCAGGGGCCCATCGCTGGGTGACAGCTCCCCGCTGGCCCGCAGGCCGGCTGCCCTCTGGCTGCAGCAGAGAGCGGGCAGGCGCGCAGTGGGGCACAGAGCACGTGCTCGAGCCAAAGCGGTTGCCTGCCTTGCTTTTCCTATGAGCTTGTTTTAATTTGTGGAGGAAAATGAAAATATAGAACACAGAGACATAAAGTAAATTCCAACAGTTTGAAAAATTAGAAAAGGATTCCTATAGTTTGTTTGCTTAGTTTAAACAAAGGTTGAGAATTTATCCACTTCCCTCCTTCAAGTTCATGTGCGGGCCTGGTGAGTCGTCATGACGTAAAGGCCAGGTTTCAGCGTCTGTAGCCCACGTGGCTTCAGAGCCCGAGTGTCATCACGGCCCCGGCCGTGGAGGCCCTGCCTTGCTGCGTGCATCTATGAGCTGTTTGGAAACGCCTCAGGGTCGCCTGGGGGAACAGGTAGATTTACAGCCAAGAGTGGTTCTGGACCAGGGGGCGCCGTCCTGCACTGTTCTCCTGTGTCACCGCCTTGTTCCCCAGGTGTCACACCCAGGGATCCATCCCCAGGTTCCAGGTTCCCCATCACCACGCAGAATTCCCAAGGCTGCCCTTCCCCAGCCCCTCCTGGTCTCCCGGGCTGTCCTCCTGGGAGTCTTCAGAGCCTCCCCGTTTTCTCTCTGGCCACTTGCTTCGCTCCCAGCCCCTACACCTGTCCCCTCTCCCACCAGATTGGTGAGCGCCCGTGGGCAGTGCCTCTGTCTGGGAACGCCGCCGTGCCAGCCAGGGGCAGCATCGCACGTGGTACAGACGCAGGATGTCTTTTTGTCCTGTTCCTTCTCCTCCTCACCCCGTTGCCGAGAGCTCCATCCCTGCGCCCCCACTCGGGGCTCCGTGTTAGGAGAAGTGAGGGCAGGGGCAGGGCTGGGCCCAGCAGAGCTACCGCGAGGCCTGGGGGCCGGGCAGCAGGACCTGCCTCCCCTCGGCCGTGTGGCGCTTCCTCGGAGCCCGGGCTGCCTGTCTGGCGCCATGTGGCTGCTCGGCCTGGCAGAGGCATCGGGCGCCCGGGAAGCAGGCGGGCATCTGGCACACGGGAGGCCCCGCGATGCTGTCTGTCCCTCTTCTGTTTCACCGCGCTCCGCCTCTCTGGTACCCTGTGGTCTGCCCGCCCACCGCCCCGGCTCTGCTGATCCCTCCAGCGTGACTGCCGCCCCCAACCAGCCCAAAGGCCTTTGTGATGGCCCCTAGGACTGCTGTTTAAAACGAAGCAAAACCAGCCGGTGTAGAGAAGCCTAACAACAAAAATGCTTGGCGTCATGTTGAGAACGAGGACCCACATCTGCTCAGGCTTTTCTCTGAGTGCTGTGTATCATCAGGTTAGAAGCCTGCCTGCTTTTTCGCTACATCGAGCTCCCGGACCTACTCAATGTTTAATGCTGACGTATCCATCTTTAATGCTGAGCCTGGCACGTGGGCCTGGCCCACGGAGAGAGGACTCCCGTCGCCGCGGACGAGCTGGCAGGCCCCGCCTCTCTGCCGACGGCTGTGCGGGTGCACGTGTGGGTTTGATTTGTGGCCACGAGAACCTCAGCAGTTCAACCAGAGTGGCGGCGCCGGCCCTCAGGACCCAGGGCTGAGGAAGTGCTCCCAGGAACCACCCTTCTGCCTGGGGACCGAGCTCCAGAGAGAGAGGGACAGAGGCTGTAGCTTCGGAACTCAGGCCTCGGCGCCGGCCCGCTCCCCTCAGAGGCCTCTGCCTCTCGAGTCTGATAACTTCACTGGCGGTGGAATTTACCCACTAGGAAATGGATCATCCCCCCCGGTAGTTCTTAACGGGACCAGGTTTTGGGTCCTGTGCCTCTCGATGGTGTTTGCAGAGGACAGCGAGCCAAGCCCTCCTCGCGTGTCTGCGTCACGTACCGTAAATCCAGCCCCGTCCCTCGTTCGTCCCGCTGTCACTCACTGCCTTTGGCCCTAACAGCCGGTCGCAAGGGCCCCGAGGCTGGGAGCTGTGTGGGTTCCTGCAGCTGCGAGCCCGTCGGGGCACAGAGCTGCGCCTGTTCCATGGTCTGCGTCGTCTGGGCTTCCATGGAGCTGTCCGCTCCGAATGCGCCAGGAGCCGGAGGGACCGGCTGGGCTCTGTCTCTGTTGCTTTTCTCTTTTCCTACTTTCTCTTTTCTTCTTCTTCCTTGTGTTTCCCTGTTACGTTCACTCAAATCTCACCAAACCAGGGGGTGCGATTATGGGTTTGGAAACAGCTTTCCCTCCGGACACCGAGGCCCGGTTCCCTTGTCTGCCCGAGGCCTGCCTTCCACCCTGAGGGCCGTCTGGGCAGTGGGGCTGCCCTTCTTCCTGAGCAGCGGGTTGCTACCCAGGTGCCGTTGTCTGTCCGCCTGGGCTCTGCCTTCCATGGTGACGGTTTTCCTGGCCTGTCCACTCATGTTTAGGACAGAGCACCAGAGGCTGGGGACCCTCGGGGGTTCGGGGGTGCTGGCAGCCGGGGCTCCGTGCCCTGCTCTGACACGTCTTCCGTGGGGCTGGTCACCCCGCTGGGAGGCGTGACCCAGGCCACCCGCAGCCGGCGAGCAGCGCTGTCACTGTAGCACCCTCGCCCTTCCCGGAAGATGAGTCTCCTGCTCTGTGGGGTGCGCAGGGGTCTGGGGACCTCTGTGCTCCCGGAACAGGTCCGTCTCCTGCGTCGGGGGTCCTGGTGCGGCCACTCCTGAGCCTCGGGGTGCTTTGATTCGGTTTCTTACGTCTGGTGAGGCAGGTGCCCCTTATTCACCCATGTTTTTTCTCGTAGGACTTGGTTCTCTCTCATTTGCCTTTTATCTGCAGTTGTGTTGGTGATTTTTTTTAGTGGGCTCTGGAGGAGTGGGGATAAATGATGGTGTTTGGTCTGCCATCTTCCACCAGAAATGCCCCGCCTGTGCCTCTCAGGTGCCCCGTAACGGGCTGGCTGGCCGAGCTCACCCCTGGCACCCGACCAAGGCCCACTCTGCCCCGCATGGCGGGTTCCCCAGCTGTGTCCTTTCAGGATCCTCCTGGTTCCCCAGCTGTGTCCTTTCGGTAGCCTCAGCACTTGAGGGAGGAAGATGAAGGCCTTCCCAGCCAGGGTGGGAATTAGATTGTTTGGTTATTTATGTTTATCGCCAGCTGTCGCACCCCATTAAGTTTGTTTTGTGATTGTTGCCATAGACGCGGAGAGTTAGAAGGAGCTTGCTGTGGGGCCTGAAGGGGAGGGAACAGGAACCACGAGAAGCAAACATTTACCGGTCACGGCGTAGCGGGCCCTCGGAGGCTGGCTGGGAGGTGTCTCGCGTGCTCAGTTGCGCCTGAAGCTGGCCACACGTCCGCACGAGCCCAACGGGATGAGGTCGGCGACTCCCCGTTTCTCCATCTTATAGGAATAGGTGTGGTACCGGCAGTGGTGACGCTAAGATATGTGTTGATACAGAAAATAGAGCATTAAACCTTAATGTCCTCATGGTGTATTTGAAAGTGCTTTTTAGGCGGAAGATACAGTATTTTTCCAACTCGGAGTTTTGCTGTTTGTGCATTGGAAGCATCACTGATGCCAGGAAGGTCTGGATGCGTGAGCGCATCATTTGCGGGCAAAGCACTTTTTATCTTTTTGTCTCTTTATTACCAGGTTTTGTGTTCTGTACTTCAGGGCTACGCGGTGTGAATGAGATATATCCAGAGTCTGGGAACCCCTTAAATGTGTCTAGAAGTGCTTAACTGTGTCTCCACAGGGTCAGGAAGACAACTCTTGTTAACTCTTGTCCGTGGCTGTTATTGTTTCTGGGAAAGTGGTCACACTTAACATGCTGTATCATTCAGCCCTGCCAGCAGCCTGCCCCCTAGGAGGGTAAAGTGTGGTCGTTTAAGGAGAAACCTCACAGCAGCTCGTACCGTCCAGCAGCCGTTAGACCCAAGCCCTGGTCCTCTGTGTCCCTGGCAGGCTGGCTCCCAAGCGCCATGGTGGGGCTGGGGTCTGACCAGGTGTCCTTGGGCAGTGGTGCCTGGTCGGGGCAGACGGGGAGAAGCAGAGGGAGTATTGCTGGTTGAGTCGGGAGCCCAAGGGGAGGGGGCTGGTCCTCCTTTCGGTCCCACCGGTGCCCACTGAGCACGCTGTGTATGGTCAGCCTGGGAATCCTGCGGAGGGGTGGGGAGGCTGCGGTGTCCAGCAGCTGGCCGTGTCCGTCTTTCCCTGAGCAAGCCTGCCCTCCACCCACCGCCTGTGTTTCTAGCGGGACAGGGTACACGCAGACCTGGTGTCGTCGGAGCCGGGGACACGCTGTCAGTCTGGTCCAGCTTTGTCTGTTTCAGTCATCTTTCAAAGAACCAGCTTCTCTGCCTCTGGTGATACTCGTGTACATTTATTTTCTCCTCCTTTCATTCCTGTTCTTATTTCCATTCTGCTTTTTTTGGTGGAGGGGTTTATGTGGATATTCTTGTACTAAATTCTTAGGTTGCACATTTAGCACGTTAATTTTTAGCCTTTCCTCCTCTTGCTGTAAGCATTTAAGGTTCTGTGGTTCTCTCTGGAGACAAATGGAAATGCTTTGGTAACTTCTATTTGTAGTATTCAAGTTGTAGTTTACAGTAGTTAATTTGTAGCCTCTTGAAAATTTGTTTGATGATTCTTTTTCCTTTGAAAAAATGAGATATTTAGAAGTGTTTTTCATCTGGAAGTACAGACTTTTTCAAGTAATCTTTTTGTTATTGATTTCTAATATACTGTGTTATGGTTAGAGATTACTGAGCCTTTGAACTTGTTTGAGACTTGCCTTATGGCCCGTGTTGATGACTCTTCAGTATGTGCTTTAGAAGAGTTGTATCCGCTGGTTGTCAGGCGCAGGATTCTAAATATGCTCATTAAATCCAGCCTGGTGGCAGGAGATGGTGTGGAACGCCAGACGATGCTAGAAGGTGCTCCATGCTGCGGCCAGGAAGAAGCCGTTAAGGGCAGCTGAGTTCTTGTGAGATGGCTTTCTGCAGTTTTAAATGAAGTGGTCAGGGAAGGCCTCCCTGTCAAGGCAGGCTTTGGGCTCACTCGCCCACTCTTTCGTAGGGATCAGCCCTTCTAGGTGCCCATCACCTCCCTTGGCACTTGGGATACATGTGTTTATGAATAAAGCAAAGATCCCTGTGTTTGTGGAGCTCAGATCAGAGTGGAGGGAGCAGAAGACGACCAGTAAAGACAGTGAGTTGGCGTGGACACAGTGGGCGGGCTGAAACTGCTCCGAGTCTAGAGCTGTTTAGAAGTAAGCGGGATTTCCTGAGGTGGCAGGTGAGCTGGGAGGGGTGCAGAGGAGCAGACAGTAACAGGTGACACTGACCAGGGCTCGCGGCCCTCCGCAATCAATAGAAATTGACTGGAGGCTGGACGAGAAATTCAGGCCAGGCTTTACTGGGGCCCCTGCTGCAGCAGGCGGGGAGAGAAAACAAGTAAGTTCCCCTTGCTCGCTCCCTGGGGGGAGGGGGCGTGAGCTGGTTCCTTATATGGGGTCGGGCGGGAGGTGTGGCTTAGGTGGTCTGCCCACCCCTTTGGTGATGGTGTGTGCAGGGGGCCTGCCCAGTACCCAGCTTTTGCTCCTGGCTGTTCAGAAGTGACGGCTGGGTTTTTTGGTCTTCTGTATCTTTTTGTCCATGATTTGCCCCAACTGCGCAGGCATGCCGTTATTTTTAGTCCCATATAGTTTTTTTTGTATTTTGTGGCTCAGGGAGAGGTGTGTCCAGGTGCCAGCAGTGCAGCAAAGGGTCCCAGGTCCCACAGGGTTTCGTCTTTGAGCGTCTGGATGGCAGAGTTGCTGTGAATTGAGGTGGGGAACACGAACTGCCCATGGGCGAGGGTGAGGGCTGGTGTGGGACATGGGCGTGTTGAAAAGGGACTCTGAGCCCCAGCGCGGGAGGGGACTGGGGCTGGAGCTGAGCATCTTTGAGAATCTTGAGTCGTTGGCATCGAGACAGTGTGGAAATGAAGTCTCCCGAGGGCGTGGTTCTCCCTGCACCGTCTGTGTCCTGGACATTGTTTATAATGTTGTCCTACAGGCCATGATCTCTTAGAGGTACCAGTGCATTTCTCCCCACGTCATGCTTGCTGGGTGGACTTCTCCTAACCGGGAGCGCCTGCTCCGGGGTGAGGTGAGTGAGGGTCCACGTTGTGGAACAGGCCACCCACCGCCTTCCGTAGCAGAGCTTGGGGCCCCGCACTGGCTCGCTGGTGCTGGCGGTAGTCATGGCGGTAGCGATGGTAACGGGGAGCTTGCCTGGCGCTGCTGGCCCTCCGTCCATGACCGGCGGTAGTAGCTGCAGAGGCTAAGTCACTTTCCCAGCCTCCCTGCACGTTCGTTAAGTGCCTGACTTTTTGACGAGCATCCCAGGTATTCCTTCTACACACTACAGTCTGAACCTGACCTCCTTCCTGCCCCCCATGGCCCACAGAGCCCTGAAAGGATGCTGCATTCCTCGTTGGGCACATTGGTTTCCAGAAACCCCCGGGGGGGATGCTCACCTTCAGAAACGCAGCCCTGCTTCAGGCGGCCCTCTGCTGCCCTCTCCCCTCCTTCTGCCAAGTGGAAGAAACACCTTCTATTTTTAAATATTTCAGCTGTTACTATTAAGTAATATTGGCTCCTACTGCAGCCCAGCTGTTAGGTGAACTACATAACCAAACGTCTGGAGGTTGCTAAGACGGAAATTCTGAAATGCTTTCTTCCTCGTATCATGTAAACTCGACCTTGCGTAACTGAAACGGCAAGGACGATTGCAAAGGCGATCTGTGGCCTTCCTGGACCACTGGAACTATTTTTAACTTTCAGATAATGTGCTTTTAGCCATGGGGCTTAGGGTAAGCAAAATGGCTTTCAGAGAGTAACTTGTGAGTTCTGCTGGGGCGAGCACAGCCCGGGCCCAAGGTGTGGGCAGGTTGTGGAGGTGTGCAGGGGCTGCGGCGGTGCGACCGGATTGAACCCAGGTGTGCAGTTACTGTCTGAGCGACCTGGGCGAGGTGCCGACAGCTCTGCAGCCTGGGTCCCCCATCTGTGTATCCTGTCACCACTGGGGCCCCAGCGTGGGGTCACGGGGGCCAAAGGAGATAATGCCGGGGGGTGTGCTTTTAATAGGTGCTCAATGATGAGACCTTGGGTATTCTGCTGTTGTTTCTGTTTTGCTGCCTTTGCATTGTAGTTGTATGATCTTAGAGTTCTCAGTAACACCCGTTTATAAAATCACGCTGCAGAGTCTCAGACGGACTGCTCCGCCCAGCGCTTTTTCCAGCGCGCGTTTGTCTTTGGTGGCTGCCTCCGTACGTGAGCACTTACAGCGCATCGCCCCGTGTTTTGCACCGGGCAGGCCCGCTTCTATTTACAGTTTCCCGGAAGCACATTTGTGCGCTTCTCGAAAGCCAAGTTCCCAACTGCACGCCAGGCTTTTATTTACAGCTCTTGCTCCATTGGAGCTTGCAAATATTTCCCAAAGACAGTTTCTCTTCTTGGGGGATACAGAACAAATTAGAAACAGTCCAAGGATTTTCCAAAGAGCTTTAAGGAGAAGTTCTGAAATAGGGAGTGGGGGGGGGATCTAACACTTGGCTTCATCTGAAATCACAGAGCACAGGAGTGCAGATGGCCTGCCCCGTTATGCGTACCAGATTCCGTGAAAAGAACATCACGGGCTTCAGGAAAGCCAGGAAAATTGCAGCGACATGATGGATGTGTTCCTGAACCAGAATTACGGGTCCTCTTAGAACCACCCGGGAGAGGAGGGGTCGTTGGGGCCCTGGAGGGCTGCACGTGTAGGGCCACGTTTACATCTAAGTCACTTTATTTTCTGTAGACTCGGGTCTGGAACGCTTTCTGCATTGTTGTTACAGTGTATTTATTACTCTGGAGAAAAAGCCATTTAAGGGACCTGTTAAGGAAAGCTCTGTCTCTTCCAAGCTCATAACAACTTCAGTAGTTTCAGCTTGTCATTTAATAGGACCTTTGGAAAAACACGCGCCAGAAGAGAATCAAACCAAGTTGGTGGGCGGTATAGAGGCGGCTCTCCACCAGTGAAGTTTGGCCGAAAATAAGAGTTTTGAGTTGATCGTACATTTCAAGCAGTCCTAACAGTGTATGGAAATGGCTGTTGTTCAGTTCCAAGTATTCCCGTGTCCTGCTCTCAGCTCACACTGAAATGCAGCTGGACGTGAGCCCGCTTGAAGGATGCTTGGGGCCCGCTCCGTGCTAGCTTTGCAACGTCCTGTGAATCTATACTTACTTTTTCGCTTCGTAATGTTAAGGAGAAAAATCTGTTTTTTAAAAAAATGACTCATTCTTTGCCATCTTTTATCAGTTTAAAGTTGAGATATTTTATTCCATGCAGTTACCTCCCCAAAATGGATGTTAATAGATGAAACAGAATCTTGATTACTTGTTAAAGCTGTATACGAGGGTGTTCGCGATAGCCCTCTCTGATTTTGTGTGTCTTTGAAGATTTTCATAACGGAAGGGTTTTTCTCGTTTTGTTTGTGAAGCTTCCTTCAACTGTCATCCCTGTGTTTTTGCCCCCAGGAAGCACAGGCAAACTTCGTTCCATGGCGGGTTTTAGCCATTCCATGGATTTCCTGTTTCCTGACTCAGTAACTCCTTTAATTTTTTTAAGCTTTATTATCTTCTTCCTCTTTTTTCTTGAACAACATATGGCTTAATTTTTGAGTTCTTTTTCTAACTCTTGGAGTCTAATACTTAATTTATTTGTTTCAGTTCCTTTTTAAAAAAATTACTTAAGTGCACAAGACTATGGATTAAGTCTCTGAGCTCACTGTAAGCAGTTTCTGAACTTTTCAGTAGGTGATGTGCTCATCATCTTCATAAAGGTTCTTCACTTTCATTTTGGATTTGGAGTATTCAGGAGAAAGGTGTTCTGTTTTCCTGTAGTTGGACTTCTGTTTTTCTTCTGGTTTTATTCATTTCTGACTCTGTTGCCGTGTGCTCAGGGATTGTGGCCTGTATGCTGGGTATTTGTGTATGTATTTGGAAACTTTCTGTGTTTATGTGGCATTGATTTTCGTGAATGTTTTGGGGGGGAGTCTGAAAAAGAAAGCATAAATTCGTTCATTGTGCAGCATTTGAAGTGTAGCTTAGCTGAAGCGTTCGTCATATTTTTTAAATCCTCGCATGACACTGTTGTCAAGTGTACCACAGCAAGTTCAAATCACCGGCTAGTTCTGTGTTTCTGTCCCTTTCTTCTTATTTCTCTGCATTCTCTGTGTTGTCTTTTATTAGAAAGCACGCATCTCCAGGACGCTCTTATCTAAGGTGAATTGCGTACCTTATACATGTGAAATGGCCCTTATCTTGTGTAGCATTTGCTTTAGATTTAATCTTTGTGATACTGATAGTTTGACCTCAGATTTCTTTCGGTTACTGTTTGCCCGTTGTGTTCTGGTTGCTTTCTATGTAGACAGTAATCGTTCCGTTTTGTTTTTTACCTAATCTGATCACCTTTGTGTGAACAGATCCCGTTTACATTTGGTGACACAACAGATGTATTTAGTTCTAAGCTTTTCATCCAGTTTTTATGTTCTGTTTTCTGTATTCAGCGCTTCTGGCTCTGGGCTTCTTGTTTGTGGGTTTTCCGGCCTTTTCTTTGGTTTAGTGTCAGTAGTTGTGTTGTCCTTTTGGTCACTTGGGAGGCTGTGTCCTCTTTCCACATCTTACTCCGGGACCGTTTATAAGCCCATATATTTAGCTCTATGGCTGCTTCTTGATATGGCAACTTTTGGCAGTGTTTGTGAGTCCCTCATGAGAGCTCAGATCATTAGCAAACTGCAGGATCTCTGGCCTCTTTGCTCTTGCTCGCTTTCTGATTTTGTTAGTTACAGTGTTATTCTTAGTTCAGGTGATTCTCTTTATAACATATAATAATATGCTTACTACCTATCATTTACTGATTTCTTAACCTTAAAATGGTAATTGTTGACCACTAAGAAGGCTGAGAAAATGAATACATTAAGTTTCTTCTCCCACATCTTGGTTTGTTTTATGACTTTCCTTTTAAAATGTAAGGAATTTTAAGCTCAGCCTAAGGTTTCTACCAATAGAGTCTAAAGATCGCATCATTTTGGTCCTCACTGAGGGGAGGGCAGGACCCCTTGCTCTTCGCAGTGATGCTGTCGGCTGCTAGGAACCCTCCACCTGCCAGTACTGGGCTGGTCTCGACCTCCAGGGCCACACAGATGTGTTCCCGTCCCCGCTCTGAGGCCAGTGACCTTGGGTGAGGATGTGCCTGGTCTCTGCCACGGCCTCGGGGTTGTCTGGTGGTTGCCCCCAAGTCCTCAAGGTGGCCGAGGGGTTCCATTTTTATGAGGAGAGGTTTCAATGACCCCCTCACGGGGATGACGTGCCAGGGCTAGGGGAAAACGGCCTGAAATGGAGCCCCTGTTTAAACAAGTCTTGCTGCTTACTCCTCTTCTGCCAAACCAGGGATGGTGACATTTAGAAATTGTTGAGGATGTAGGTGCCCAGACAGACCTGGCTTCACGTGCAGGCTCTGCCCCTGCTGAGGAGACCCATCAAATTTAAGAACCAGACTAAGGGAGCCTTCATCTTCAGAAGGCTTGATTAGCGGTGAGCGGGGGGCGCAGCACGTGTGGGCGTCAGAGCACCTCGACCGGGGCAGCCTGGCACTGCCCTGTCCAGGCGCCCGGGATGCGCAGGTGTAAGCGCTCAGCAAGTGCCACGTCATCAGTACTGTTTATTCTCAGGGCGGTGTGAGTACAGTCTAATCATTTAGAGCCACGTGTTTTGGAAACGTTTCCCTTTTTTCTTTTCTCCTCTAGGAAAGTCAATGAGAACATTCCATTTTTGTTCTTGAACGGAATTTTCAGTATAAATATTACATATATATGTACATGTGTGTATATATAAATATAAACATAAACATATATGTGTATTTCTGTATTCAGTGATGTGGGAAGTGTTCGCATGACCGCGAAGGTGGAACTGTGCGTCATGTGGTCCTAACCGAAATGCATAAACTATACAGAACATAATCAGGAGTATGTGTAAGTACTAAGAGTTTATGCATTTGACCGTGTGAACAATTAGGATTATGTATTTAAAATAAATTTGGGTGCCTGCTGTGGACAGATCATACTTTTTATGAGTGGAGTCAAGGGTGTAAATATTTATTTAGGGATTTTCATGCACATCCCCAAATTGCCTTCCAGAGAGGCTGCTCCACTCTTGTTTATTCACGGTGGCTTCTGATGAGCTAAGATTTAGGGACTCTGACCGCCATTGCTGAGCCGGGGCAGCTGCAGTGTGGCCCCTCGGTGAGAGCGCTGTAGGAGGACGCTGGTCCGGTCAGCTGGCCGGCCGGTCGGGGCTCTCTTCCTGCTTTGGTTGGCCGGGCTGGTCTGGGGCTCTTGTCTTGTCCTGGCTCTTCGGAGGAGAAATAGATGGTCTCCAGGACCCAGCGGCTGCAGCTGCAGCAGGGGGCTTGCCTGAGGGGGACCTTCTTCCGGAGAGTTGGGCCCCTGGGTGGGGTTGATCCGGTAGCCAGCTTCAGAGAGCAGGCAGCGGGTGGCTGGCCCCTCATTCTCACCTTGTGCTTTCTCACATGCTTGCGCTTGGCCGGTACTGTCGACTTGGATTTTCCAGTAGCATGTGTTCTTTCTAAACTCCCCCTGGCTGAGTCCGCAGCGTCTGGGCCAGGTGAGCGGCATCTGTCTGTGATGCAGTGGCCATGGGCCCCTCCCGCGCCCGGCCCCAGCTTGGCAGGAAGTCCTTGTACGGCTCGGGGGCTGGTGAGCAGGGCCAGGCCCTCCCTCGCCCCGGTCACCCCCCCAGGCTCACGGCCACCTCCCTCTTCCTGGCACTGCTCTGGGTTCTGGGGGGCCACAGGGAGCCACGTGAACGCTCCTGCCTTCTCGGGGGCGGGTGAGGGGCAGCAGACGGTGAGCACGGGAAGGCTTGTGGAGCCTTGTTTTGGTTGGCTGCTCTGTCTTCACGTTCAGGGCTGGCCCACAGCTCACGGTGAGTCTCCCACAAGCCAGCAGGGCTGATGGACTGGCTGCCTCCCTGCCCAGCTGATGGGCAGGGCCTCGCCGTTTCCTAGTGTCTCAGAAGCCGAGACCTGCTGTCCTTCGTCTTGGCCTGATCCTTTTACCCGGACAGCACCCTCTCAACTCCTTCCTGCGGGTCCCTGCCTGGCCCCCGCGCCAACCCTCGGTGAATCAGCTTGGAGTGCCCCGTTTTAGGCCGGCACCCAGCTCCTGCCCTCAGCGGGGAGCTTCTCTGGGGGGTGGTAAGCAACAGTCCCCGTGTGTGGCGGGCGGGCTGTGGTGGCCAGAGGTGACTGGACCCTGACCTTCCCCAGCCTCAGAAGTCCCTGGTCAGCCAGGTCCCTTCCCAGCTTCAAGAACCCTATGGCTGTGGTCTCCTTGAGGGACGGGGCTTGGGGGAAAGATTGATGTCTTTTTGCTTGTCCCTGGGGTGGAAGTTTCGGAGGGAGGGGGTGGGTTGGGCGCCGTCAGGCTGTGTCCTTCACAACATGCAGCTCTTTGAATGTCGAGAATGAACCCCAGCCTCAGCTGAGCCAGGAGGTGGTGAGTGTAGAGACCCTTTAAATTTGTACTTTCACAGTTTAAGTTGAAGATTAATTGGACTCCACATAACACTCCAGAAAGTTTAAACACCCCAGTTCACAATCACTTTCATCCATTTCTTTTTGAACACACTTGTTGCTGGGCTTCAAAGTTAAAACATCCACGAAACAATGAAAAGCTGTCTCCCCACGTCCTCACTGGTCCCTGGAGGAACTTTCGAAGTCTTCACGAGCACGTTTCATCTGCAAAGGAGATGTTGTTTAAAAGGACCCTAGACCCTGTGCAACGATGTGATGAAATCCCGTGCTGAGGGGAAGGGACCGCGTTTTATCTTCACCCTGAATCTGGTGCCACAGAGAACGTACCTGCTCCCCACAGGGCCAGTCCGCGATGCTCGCTGTCACCACCTTCTGCCTGCTTGTTCGGGGGGGTTTCCTTTGCTTGTATTTGAAAGAAAAGTCCTCGAAGATGTTTTAAGATGCCAGATTCTGGGGAATGTGTCAGGGGCCGAGGAGCGTCCCACAGCTCAATAAACGCCAAGGGGCAGAAGTCCCTGCCTGGATTGAAAGCTGTTTTTGTAGCTTTAGCTGCTGAGTGACTGGGGTTAGAGACCCAGCCCTTCCTTCAGACGGAGCCACAGGACTGGAGTCTCCAGGAGCTGGCCGTGAGCCCGTCGTCCAAGTTCAGCAAATGCAGACAGCGATAGCCTTGCGGTTTCTTTCGTGTGAAGACTCAGTGCTCTCGGTTTCCTTATTCATCTTCACTGCACACCCACTGGGGGGGATTGTCGGGGCCCCTGGACGGTCCCCGGGGGCTGTCACTCTTGGAAAAGGGACTTTGAGCCCTCTGGGAGAAGCAGCAAGGCCGGGCCCTCGGGGAGGACAGAGCTTTCCTTAATTATTTCCGGCTTCCAGGAAGCCGGATCTCGTGCTCCTTAGTGATTCTGTATCGTGAGGGCACCAATTCCGTGTTTATACCATTAAAAAAAGATGGAAGAAACAGTATATTTCCTTCCGTCAAGAATTTCCACTTAAAATTCGTTTTGAGTAGGTCAATGTAAAGTGGAATTTTAATGAATTATTTTGGGAGCAAGTGGTTTTAGGGGATTAAAGCTAGAGGGTTTCATCACGCAGTCGTGTTTCTAATTCCTAATTATGTAGCGGTTACGATTTTTTCATCTCCTCCTTTTAAGAAATGTATAAATATATCTTAACAGCCAACGCCTGCCCCTTTTCTTGAGGATGTATTTAAGTATTTTATAAAGGAGGTTCGGTACTTGTGGAATGTGATTTAAAGGTTCTGTGATGGGGTTAGTGCAACATAAGGCATTAAAGGAATGTGCCCTGTCTTGTGCCTCCTTCCAAGACTCCGCGAACAAGGGTTGGTTTCCACTGGGGAGGTTCCAGCCCCTTGGCCCAGCCTCCTTCCAGCTAGGAATCCTGGTGACCATTGTGGAAACGGGCCTGCTGAACGCCCTCTGTTCCTAAGAAGTCAGGGCGATAGAATTGCGGACTGTCGTTGGGTCCTTTATGATCACACGTGGTGAAAAGTGGAGAGAGACGTTGTCTTGGGCTGGTTTCCACTGGGCTCATCTCCCCCAAGGGGGCACCCCCATTGCCAACCACACACACGCGGCCCTTTTCCTCCCAGGCCCAGTAATGAGTGCCGGGATGTGCAGTCGGCCATTCGCCACTAGCAGAAACCTGTTCTCAGTTTTGTGTTTGTCACTGACTTGCTTTCATTTATTTATTTATTTAGGGATGCAGTTGAGTTTTTTTTTTTAACTTACTTTCTTTTAGAAACGACTTTGCCATATATGTCTGCTTCCTTAGACAGCATCCTGTTTAGGTTTACTTTTTCTGAGATTTTTAAAGTGTCATCATACAGATGCAGTCTTCTGCCGCTTGCTTTTTTTTTAAAAAATTCAGTATTGTTTCCAAGACTCATGACATCATTTCTTTGTTAGCTGTAAATCATTCATTTTCGCTGCTAAATACACTTACACACTCTTAATATCCTGCAGCTGACCTGTTGACGGCTCTCTGGGCTGTTTCCAGTTAGTAGTGCTGTAATGACAGTTCTTGCACTATTATTCTCTTGGTACACACAGGCTGGCATTTTTCAAGCGTGGGTATGCCTGGGAGTGGGTCATAGGACCAAGTTTCAGCATTATAAGAGAAAGCTGATGAGTTTCCAGAAAGTCCATCCTCATCTGTAGCCTTTCCGACACTTGATGGCTCCAGAATGGGGTGGATGTCCGTCTCCCATTTCACGGTGGTCTGATTGCCTCTCCTGCATTACTGATGGGGTCCTGCATTTTAACCTATTTTTTTTCAGCCACTAAGAGCCCTTCTTCTGTGAAAAGCCTACTTGTCCTTTTTGCCATTTTTCTTTGATCTTTCTTGTACTGACTTGTAGGAGTTACGTATATGTTACAGAGCCAAGTCCTTTGTCAGGTACTTTGTCAGTTATATACAGTGTGGACCACCTTCTTCAGGACTCAGGCTTTCACTTTTAAACAGTGTCTAATGAGCAGAAATTCTTTTTTTTTTCAAATCTTATTTTATTATTTTTTTATACAGCAGGTTCTTATTAGTTATCTATTTTATACATATTACTGTATATATTGTCAATCCCAATCTCCCAATTCATCCCACCCCCACCCCCTCGCCCCCGATTTCCCCCCTTGGTGTCCATACGTTTGTTCTCTACATCTGTGTCTCTATTTCTGCCTTTGAGCAGAAATTCTTAATGTAAATGTAGTCAGAGCGATCGGTTGTTTCTTTTGTGGTGAGCACGTTTTGTATCTTGAGTTTTTCTTTCCAAGGTCATGAGGATATTTTCCAGAGAGTGTGTTCAAAAAGTTTTAAACTTTTGCCTTTTTCACATTCAAGTGTTAATCCATGTGGAATTAGTGTTGGTGTACAGTGTGAATAGGAATGAGTTCCATCTTCTTTCCGTAAGAAACATGGGATACCCCGTCTTTCCCATAGTCATGTGTGGAGGACTCACACCATCTTCTTCAGGACTGCTCTGACTGCTTCCAGCTTGTTCTCCTATATCGTTTGAGAATCACCTTCTCAAGTTCACGAAATACATCAGTTTGAAGAGAACTGATATCTTTATGGTAGTAAGTCTTCTTGTCCTTCGGTCATTTAAAATATCTATCAATAATCTTTTATAATTTTTTATCCATAAAGGTCTCTTCTATCTTTTGTTACATATAATTCTTGGTACTTTGTACTTTTTAAAATACTGGGATTCTCTACTTGTTGCATTAATATTGAAATGTAGGTGGGTTTTTCTGTATGTTGACCTTACCCAGCACTTTGTTAAATGACCTCATTAACTTCTCTGTAATTCTTTTTTGTTTTTTAACGGGAGAAGTGTTCTATATTTTGATCATAGCGTCTGTGAGGCGTGGTGGTGTGTCTTGCCTCTCTGCTTGCATTATTCCCCCATCAGCCAGCTCCTCTGCGGTGGTGTTGCCTGGAATCTTGTCTCGGTCAAGGTTCACCATTAAAAGCAATATTTGCTGCGGGGTTTCTTTTGAGTATATGATAGGATGTATTATTTATTTAATAACACTATTTTACAAAGTCTCAGAGAAACAATGAAAATTTTAGGGAAAATATAGATTAGATTTTGCTAGTTTCTCTATTTATTTTATAAGCATTTTCCCTAATTTTTCATTTCTTTTCTTTTTCTAAATCACACTATTTTGAAATATGAAGCCCTTTCACCCTGAACAGATTAACATACTTTTAAAAGTCTCAGATTAAACTTTTATATAGCATCTCGATGTCTTTATTATGAGAGTTACAGACTGCTCTTTAGAAAAGCTTCCTAGCAAAGAACCATAAATATAGTCCTTTTATAGGGTATGCCACCCTTTAAGAAAAACAAATAAAATCTAATTTTTAGAGGATAAGAAAACTCATCTAACTTCTCAGTCTGTGAAGGTGGCATTAGTATCAATACCTTAGTTTCTTATAGCTTTAGATACAGATTCTTGCTGCAATCCTTAGAAATACAATAACTTATAAACTTCAATTCTAAGAAGTAAGTATAAAAACACACCAGGAACTTGCAGATCTGTTTTAAACATTTTCAGAGCCACTACTCAGTTTTAAAATGTTAAAATACAGGAAAAAATAAAAACAAAAATCATGGGTCTTTGAACTGAAGAAGCGTGGTAGTAAAAAATTCCCTGTATAGCACTTAATTAGAAAGTAATGCCTTGCCATATATCATCTAAAAATGCAGAGTTGCTTGTAAGCAATTTACTCTCCTCAGTGTCCCCAAACAATTAAAATGTGACAATTTTCAACATTCAATTTTACATGAAATATTCTAGGCACGTGGCAAACTACCCACATACTTAAATGCATTTTAAATAAAACCCTTATATGAACTTATACACAATACACTAATTAAACACAAAACTAGAATTATAGTAATGAGGATACCAATTTTTAAATTTTTTAAAGAGTTACATACAAAGTAACAGGACATACAAAGTAATAGGATACGTCCAAACTGTTCAACAAGTTCAGGTGGGAGAAGAGCTCTTCGAGTGGAACTGATCTCTGGCAGGTTGGGTGCTGACAGCAAACCAGGTCCTTGTAGGGGATAAACCATATCTGACATGCCAGAAACGGTGGGATTATTTGGGGCAGACCCCATGAGCAGACGGGAAAGATCTGGGTACATGCGGACTCCTTGCAACTGATGGTCCATGAGCCGCCCGGCATTTTCCAAAGCTTCCTGCAGGGCTGTGACATGGAGGCCGGCATTGTCGAGCCCAGCAAAGAAGACGGCATATCGAAAATCGGAGACACCAGCGACCGGAGAAAGTCAAAAAGCAAGGAGAAGTAAGAGAAAACCCGAGACGCTAGCTCAGCCCCGAAGCTTAGGGCGCGCACGCTAAACGAGCGCCCCGGCACCAGTCTGCCGTGTTTTTTTAATAGATCCCCTTTTTCAGGTTAAAGAAATTCTCTTTTATTTGTAGTTTGCTAAGGGCTTTTATAGTTGTTGGATTTTATATTATACTTATTTCTATTATGATGATGCTCATGATTAATTCAGTGAATTACATTTATAGATGTTCTATGTAGATGTTGCGTTTCTCATTTTAAAATACTGCTTATTTTAGTCTATTATCTTTTTTATAGACTGCTAGATCAAGCTTGCTAATAATTCATTTGGGAATTTTGTGGCTATATTCATGACCAGGACTGTAATTTTTCTTTTTTATACTGTCTTTGGTATTTGTAGCAAGGTTTTGCACTAGCCTCACAGGATGAGCCGGGAGTTCTCTTTATTTCTCTGTTCTCTTTAAAGTTTTGTTTAAAATTGAACGATCAGTTAGTCCAAAGGTTGATAATACTGTCTCTGATATGATCTGTGTGGAAAGATTTTCAAGTATTGTTTCACTTTAGTTTATGATTATAGAGTTGCTATATTTTCTGTTTTTTGTCAACTTGGAAAAGTTATGTTTTTCTAGAAATGTATCTATTTTATGTAGGCTTTAAAATTGATTGGCCTGAAGTTGTTCGAGTCTTTTCAATTTCTGCCATATCTGAACTTTGGTGACCTTTTAAATTCCTAATGTTTTAAGTTTGTGCTTTTCTCTCATTTTCTAAATCACTCTTCTCAGAAGGTTATCTGTTTTGTTGGTCTTTTCAAAGAACCAACTTCTTATTGTGTTGGTATGTGTGAGTGTAATGAACATTTTCCAGTTACTTCTGTGTTTATTATCTCCTTCCCTCTGTTTTCCTAGGATTCGTTCTAGTGTTTTTTCTGAAGATACATCTATCCAGCTTACTAATTGTATCCTCATTATTGTCAAATATAATCGTTGAAGGTTATCAGTTTTCCTCTAAGTATAGTAAGAGCAGAACCTTTCAACTTATTATATGTACTTTTTCCATTATCTTTCGATTCTAATTATTTTTAAGTGATTGTTAGGATTTCTTCTTTGACACAGAAGATATTTAGAAATGTAATTAAAAATTTTTTTTAACTTTGTATCATAAAAAGTCTTAGACACACTTAGAAGTGGAGAGACTAGTAGAAGGAGCCCTCAGGTTCTTACCAGCGAACGTAACAGGGTCGGGTCGTGTCCAGCTGTGTTCATCTGTGTCCCACCTCACCCCTGCACCTCTCCCCTCACAGTCATTTTGAATCAAATCCCACTCATTGTATCATATCATCTGTAACTATCCCAGTACCTACCTGTCTCCCTAAAAGGTAGGGACTCTTTGTTTTCAACGTAAGTACAATGCCATTTTCATGTTTAAACAAGGTCAGCAATTCTTAAATTTTAATCAGTGTTCACCTAGTATTTATATGTCCCTGGTGTGTGTGTGTGTGTGTGTGTGTGTGTTTTAATTGAAGTGGAATCGACATACAGCACTGTGTCGGTTCCAGGTACACCACATAGCGATTCGGTATTTCTAGACATTAAAAGATGTCACCATCTGCCACCATAGAAAGATGCTGCAGTCTTGCTGACTCTGTTCCCTGTGCTGTACGTTACAACCCTGTGACCTGTTCATTTGGAACCTGGAAGCTCAGACCCGTGACTCCCTCACCTGTTTCCCTCACGTCCCTAACTCCCTCCCCTCTTGCACCCACCAGTCTGTTCTTGTATCTGTGAATCTCTTTCTGTTACGTTTGTTCATTTGTTTTGTGTTTCAGCTTTCACATATGTGAAATCATACGGTATCTTTGCCTTTCTCCGTCTGACTTACTTCATTTAGCACAGTAACACCCTCTAGGTCCATCCGTGTTTTCACAAATGTCAAGATTTTACTCTTCCTTACGGTTAATATTCCGCTGTATTTAAATACCACGTCCTCTTTATTCGTTCACCCTGATGGTGTTTAGTAAAGCATGTGCTGCTTTAGTTTACTGTTTGACTTGGGGTCCATTTAATGCTCATGCATGGTGCCTGGTCTGTCTCCAGTTCAACTGTGTCTCCTCTCCCTTTTTTGACCTTTGCAGTTTATCTCTGAAGCTACTGGGTTGTTCGTCCTGTAGGGTTTCCCTGTGTTCTAGGTTCTGCTTGATTTCATCCCCGTCTTGTCATTTAAAATGGACCTCTGTTGCCTGTGTTTCCTGTACGTTGGTGGTTAGAGCTGGAGGTTTGATCCGATTCAGGTATGATTATTTTGGGCCCGACTCTAGATGCAGTTGTCTACATCCGCCAGGAGGACCCAACTCGGGAGTGGGGTGGGGGGAGGTTAGCAGCCACGTGTCTTGTTTCCTCCTTAAAATCTTTTTATTGATCTTGCCGTGCCCAGCCACTGCTTTGGGAGGCCTCCCCTCTGTCCCCAGCAGTTAAGTGTGAACCGTTACGCCGGCGCCCACGGCGGGCAGGTGTCCCGGGGCCCCCGGATGCTCTCCTCCCTCCCCACCAGCCACGGTTTTCACTGTCAGTTCAGCTCCCAAGTTAGATGCTCTTCCCCGTCTCCCGCCTGTTTGTCTGGACTCAGCTTCAGGTTTGTCACACTCTGCACTCATCTTCTCTCCCTCATCTCAGACGCTCTGTGGGCTTTTCTCTTAACCAAAGGCTTGTCGGCGAGTCTGTAACCTGTCTTGGTCTTTGATCTGCCTCCATCTGTGCATGTTCTGCATTCACTCTTTTTTTATATATATATAATTTTTTTAAACTTTATTTTATTTATTTATTTTTGGCTGCGTTGGGTCTTCGTTGCGCACAGGCTTCCTCTAGCTGCGGCGAGCGGGGGCTACTCTAAGTTGCGGTGCGTGGGCTTCTCAGTGCGGTGGCTTCTCTTCTTGCGGAGCACAGGCTCTAGGCACACGGGCTTCAGTAGTTGTGGCTCACGGGCTCTGGAGTGCAGGCTCAGTAGTTGTGGCACACAGGTTCAGTAGTTGTGGCTCGGGGGCTCTAGAGCGCAGGCTCAGTAGTTGTGGCACACGGGCCCGGCCGCTCCGCGGCATGTGGGATCTTCCCGGACCAGGGTCGAACCCGTGTCCCCTGCATCGGCAGGCAGACTCTTAACCACTGCGCCACCGGGGAAGCCCCTGCATTCAACCTTGATCGCAGTTTCCCCGAGCACGTAGTTCTAGCTTGGCAGGTGTCTCTGCACGCTCAGAGCTGGTTCACTGTTTTCTGGCTGTTTCTGTGCGTCCCTTGTCGGGCAGCCTCACTCGTCCTCAGGGTCTGCTGACCTTTCTCTCTAGTGTCTGTGGTTCCACTTTGAAATTGTCTTGATTGTTGCTGTTATTGGTTTGTCTCCCCGCTTGGTTGTGCCTTCCCTGTCTCCCACCAGTCCTGGAAATGCTCAGCCATC
The DNA here is from genome assembly GCF_949987515.2 of Delphinus delphis. Taxonomy (NCBI): domain Eukaryota; kingdom Metazoa; phylum Chordata; class Mammalia; order Artiodactyla; family Delphinidae; genus Delphinus; species Delphinus delphis. The sequence continues at coordinate 2,110,590 of NC_082689.1, forward strand.
TGTCTTCAGATGCTGCCTCTGAGGTCTGACCTCTGACCTTCACAGTCAGTCGGGGGCCCACACTTTGGAACCGACACCGGGCCTGAATTGCAGCTCTGACCTCCCTGCTGGGTTGGGGAGCTGGGCTGGAGGATGGGGGGGCTGGTGTGGGGTGCAGTGAGTGAGAAAGGAGAGGAGCAGGGGCCTCACTGAAATGACGGTCTGATTTAAACAGAAACATTGACATCACCTAGATTCTGCCCTGGTGTCTTACTTCTCTTCCCTATGTGCTCCTATCCTACAAAGAGCTTTTTATTTCTTTGACAAAGGAAGAGAAGCGAGTGTGGGAGGGGGGAGATCTGCCCTAACTCCTTGTCAGCCGCTGCTGTGGGATCAGCACCCGGCCTGGAGGAGGCCCTGTTTCCCCCTCTGCATTAAGTAGACGCATTCTCGTTCTTCGGCGCCTCGTAAAGCTGGCGTGTCTCTGCGTCCCGTTCACAACACCTGAAGCTGAGAATCCGTTTTGGCTCCGTGTCTGCGGGCACCCAGGGACCCCTCACCTGTGCTGCTGTGAGCACAGCAAGTTGGCGGAGCGGCGGCCGGGCCGGGGCCGGGCCAGCGCCACTGGAAACGGGCAGGCGGCGGGCTGCTCCCTGCAGGCCTGACTCTGCGCTCCTGGCGTTAGAGGGGTGCGGAGATCTGGGTGAGGCCCCCCCACGGGGTCACAGCCAGGGAGGATGGAGGACGGCTCCCGTCTTTCCTTTTCCTCCCAGTGTTTAGGCCACTGTCCTCCACGCGGGTGACCACACTGCCCGCCCTTTGCAGACGGTCCTGGGACCGTCAGCCCCAGTCTGTTTGTTTGCAAACCCCAAGTCTGTTTCAGTTGACGGGGTTTCCAGCCTAGGACCCAAAGGACCCTCGTGGGTTTGTATTTCTAGGAGAGGGAGAAGAGGCTGCGGCTCCTTCCCTTTGGGGTCCTCACATCGTGATCCCTCGTTACCAAGGTTTCCTATCAGGCATCCTCACTTCTGGTTAAGGCCCAAGATGGAGCTTTCCAGTATCTGAGCACGTTCAGCCCTCTGTTTTTATCCTTTATGAATCTGCAGTTGATTTTGCTAAAATTAACCTGATCATCACAAAGGGAAGTTCCTGTTCACGTGAGAAGGAGAATTTTCGTCCTTAGGTCGCTGGCCCCTGCTGCTGCCCCGTGCCTGCAAGCGAAGTGCGCTTCCCTCAGACGGTGACACTCCTGGATCCCGTCCTCGTGTTCTGGGGGCAGGGGGCAGAGTCTGCCCGGTGGGCCCTGGGGGCCCTGCGGCCTGGGAGGGCAAGGCTGTAGCGCTGGCTGATCCAACCTGACGCCGGGCCGGGTCTCCTCCCCTCTTCTCTCCTCGCTCTGTGGGAGCTCCTGGAAGCTTCTGTAAGGCTGAGCGGCCCGAGGGCTGGACCCTCCAGGGCAGGGCTTGGCGCCCTGCGGACTGCAGAGCGGACAGTGCTGGTGGCGGAGGCCAGCGGGCTTGTTCTCTGGGGCCTCACGTCTGGGCTGCCGGGAGCCGGAGCCCGGGCGCCGTGGGCATGTGTCCTCACGCATGTCCGTGACCTCTGTCTTCAGTTGTCACTTGTGGGGATGCCGAGGGTGAGCTGGCGCCCTTCTGGGGGTCTCTCCTGCATCCTGACCGCAAGGCTTCACCTTGGGTCTTCACCACCCTCAGTGAAAAGCACTTTCTGGGGCCACTTTTGGGGGAAAGGTGTTCAGGAGCCCGGGAGGCAAGATGGGCTCAGCTCCGCCCACCTTGCCTGGACGCCCATCCCGCTGCGTCAGCCGCCCCGGGCTCTTCTCCCTGCGTTTGCGCGGCCCCTGCGACAGAGGCCTCCAGGCTCGAGGCTGCATCCTGGCCCCGTGATGGACACTGGGCCACACGCACGGCCCCGGCCACGCGCCTGCGGGTCCCCCGGTAGGATTTGAACTCGCACCACTGGGCCACACGCACGGCCCCGGCCACGCGCCTGCGGGTCCCCCGGTAGGATTTGAACTCGCACCGGCCCCGCCCCCCTGCTGCGTGTGTGATCGTGTCCTCGCGCTCTGACCCACACTGGATGTTTGAGGGACCAGGTCTGTGTGCCGCGGGCCCCGGGAGCCGCTGACGCAGGGGGCCTGGACTGGATTTCTCTCACTAGCTTTACTTGGAAACACCTCCCTGGGGCCTGGAAGTGGAGGCCGCAGAGCTGGTTTCCACGAACAGTCCCCCCTCCCGCTCTGCTACCCCCATGGTGGCTTGTGGTGTTCTCGCTGGTGTCTGCGGACACTCAGGGCAGTCCAGCGGGGACCTCTAGGGAGGATCGAAGTGGCTGTGGGAAAGACCCCCTGCTGGAGGCACTGACTGGGAGGCCAGGCCTCAGGGTATTGATGGCCTTAGACTCTCTGCCAGGGAGAAGCACTTTGAAAACTTGTCGCTCGGGGGCGTGGTATGAGTGGGTGCTGGTGAAATCTGACTTAGGTGAAGAGACTGGTGTGGAACATCACCCTGGCGTTCATGGTGGCTTTGTCTTTTTAGCAGTGAAGATAAGATTTCTGGGATTTTCGGTCTCTGCCTCTGCTCAGCAGGCCACGTTTGGCTTCCTGGTGCCGGTTGGGTGGTGCAGACCCGGCCTGGCTGTGCCTTTGGGGCCATTGTCTCGGCCGTGAGAAGAAGCTCGCAGAGCTGATTCCTGTGGCTGCCCCAGCCCCAGGAGCTCTTCAGGAAAAGTAGCGTTTTCTCCCACGGACAGCACTGGACTGCAGGGTGCTAGAGTGAGCCGGCGATCGTGGGGGACACCCGGCCTGTGGTGAGGACGGAGTCCAAAGCCGGAGCCGTGGGCGTGGAGGCCAGGGGTCAGCAGGCCCGCTGGTGTGGGAGGCGCTCTCAGAGCTCCGGAGCGGGGGGGTGGTTCTCGGGCCACAGGGGGTCCTGATCGCCCGAGAGCTGCTGGAGTCCCCGGGGACGCCGTGCACTGTAGCTGAGCAGGGCGCGGGCCCTGTTGTTTCCAAGTCCCCAAGCTGCTGACGCCGCCCAGCCTGAGATGAGAACCACCACCCCAGGGTGACCTGCGGGCCCCCAGCTCTCCCTGCTCTGCTTTGTGTCACTGTTGGGGTACCTGTGGTTAGCATCCATTTTGGAGTCTGCCGGTGACATTTGCTGTGTGGCCTCGAGCAAGTCACTTAGAGTCCCCGAACTTCAGTTTCGCCACCTGTCAAATGGGGATAACGCTGGTATCCATCCATGTCCTACAGTGTGCCTGTGCACACGTTGAGTAAGCCCAGGCCAGCAGCCCACAGGACTGTGATCCCGTCGTGATGTTTTTACTGACCTGGAGGAAGCGGGGGGAGGTGTGCCTGCCCCAGATACCCCCTCCTACCTCCAGCTTGGAGGACCCCGTGCCCTGCTCCGGTATATCTCTCATTGCTTTTGAAGAGGGGTCAACTCCCTTCTTTTCTGGAAGGCAGAAGCATGGGTAAGCCAGAGCCGCTCCCTTCTTGACGTCTAGATGTGTTCAAGGAAACCGCGTGCACAGAAAACACAACTCAGAGGGTTATGTTTTTTTTTTTTTTTTTTGCGGCACGCGGGCCTCTCACTGCCGTGGCCTCTCCCGTTGCGGAGCACAGGCTCCGGACGCGCAGGCCCAGCGGCCATGGCCCACGGGCCCAGCCGCTCCGCGGCACACGGGATCCTCCCCGACCAGGGCACGAACCCGCATCCCCTGCATCAGCAGGCGGACCCCCAACCACTGCGCCACCAGGGAAGCCCTCAGAGGGTTATGTTTAATAGACTCCATGTGTGTCACATCTCTCTCCCTGCCCCAGACCAGATTAAAAAAACCCTCCTATATGTACACGTATAAATACTTCCATGTATTATACGTTTCTTTCTTTACATTTTGATCCCAACTGAAAACAAAACAATGTAAAACATAACAGCCCGTTCTTGCACCATAATATTTTTTATCTTTATGTTTCAAGCGTAATTTATATGATAGTGTGTTGTTCGCATAAGTTATCTCTTTGGCATTGCTTATATACATCTAAAGGAGGCAAAAAGAAACGAGATGCGTGCTCATCTGCGTAAGAAGCTGAAGTGGGGGTCACTTGTGTTTTTACATTCCCTACAGAATATTTTTAAATGTTTACATTAAAAAGCACTTCTGTACCTCATTTCCCTCTCACACACACGCACGGGCGTGCGCGCGCACGCACGCACACACACACACACACACACACAGTTAAATAGAATAATTGTAATTCAGTTAAGAGCACCTTTGGGGAAAATGATATTGTATATAAATCAGTCTTTTGAATGGAACTTGATTGTGACTGCTCAGCCCTTCTGAATGGTGTTTTTAATAAATTGTGCACCAGAGTTCCGCGGTGAGACGACAGATTGAACACGGGTATCTAATTTCACTCACTTCTGAAATTCACAAAAGCGCCAGTAAAGGTATACTCGTTATAAACCATGTCACCCCGAAACCTAGATGATGGTCTCTACTGTTTCCCACTAAAGGGACCCAGTTATCCTTAGAGACACGTCTGTTTCCTTGTGTGGCCCAGGAAGTGCAGGGAGAGCCCGGGACACCTTGTCTCAGCTGCACAGAGAGCTGCTCCCGGGCGGCCTGTGGACTCACAGTGACACGGCAGCCTTAGGACAGGAATACAGAGGCTTAGTTCACCATGGTCCCGAGAACCAAAACCCTCCTCCCTGATCACACGTGGAGCATGCTACAGGGCCAGCTTGTTCTTTTTAAAAATTGACAAAGGAAGAGAATCAAGCGCTCGCCCTGCCTTTCTTCTAAAAACCCTTTGTGAGAATAACAAGCTAGTTGACTTGGGACCCTTTCTCACTATAGAAGTAATGTAGCTAGCAAATCAAGAGGGGTGGATGGAGCTAGAAAAGCCCTGTTTACAACAATGAAGACATCATCGGTGAGCACGTTAGCTGCCGATAACACAGGAGCCCGAGGGGCACAGGACCTCTCCAGGGAGGCGGCCCTGACAGCAACCAGAGCTGCATCCTCTGGGCCTTCAGACCCCCTTCCAGCTCCCAGGGAATCTACACGTCAGGCTCAGTCAGCACAGGACGGGTGACCAGTGTCTCCAGCCCATCAGCTGGAGGGTGCAGGGGTGAGGGAGAAGGTGGGGGACCTTTAGATTAAAAAGAATTCAAAGGGTATGTCAGCCAGTTGCAGTGAATGGACCTTAATTGGGTTTTGATTTGAATAAAGTTTCAAAAATGTGTATGAGACTCTCTAAAAAAATGGGAATACCTTCTGGCTATTTGATAATGTCGTGGAATTGTTAATTTGTTCTGGGTAGGTTGATGGTATTCGACTGTGTGTTTGTTTTGTTTTGTTTTGTTTTGTTTTGTTTTGTTTTTTGCGGTACGCGGGCCTCTCAGTGCTGTGGCCTCTCCCATTGCGGAGCACAGGCTCCGGACGCGCAGGCTCAGAGGCCATGGCTCACGGGTTTAGCTGTTCTGCGGCATGTGGGATCTTCCCGGACCGGGGCACGAACCCGTGTCCCCTGCATCGGCAGGCGGACTCTCAACCACTGCGCCACCAGGGAAGCCCTCGACTGTTTTTTAAGAGGTCATTTAGAGATACCGAAGGCCTTATGGATAACATGCTGGGCTGGCTAGTAGGCTTCCGGATGATCTAGAAGGAAGTGCAGCTGGTGGGTGTGAGAAGAAAAGGTTGGCCATGAGGTGGCAGGTGGCTGATGGATCCTTGGGAGTTGATTATACTGTTCTCTCTGCCTTTGTGTGTTTTTGAAATTTTTCCCTAAAACATAAAAATATATATTCCAGAGAGATGTCATCAGCTCACAAAGTTGGGGGAACAGAAAAGGAAACAACATCACCAACAGTCCGAAAGTTGGAAAGTAGAGCCATAAGTCTTAACCGATTTGGCAGTTTGGGCAGAAAAAGCCAGATTCCGAGCCTCCTGTCAGTGCAACCAAGAGCCCCGGGGGATAGATGCCACAGCATTCTCGAAGGGCAACCCCATGTCCTGCCCTCCGGGACAGGAGCAAAAGGGGGCTGGGCCAGGTGGAACGCAGGCTGGCAGAGAAGCAGACGCCCCGCTGTGCTGGGCGCCTGAGCCTCGAACCAGGGTGCCTGGTGCGTCCTGACTAAGGCCAGCTCCGCACACCGTCCAGTGAAGCTCAGCGTTGAGAACCCCTCTCTGCTCGCAGCTTCCAGCTAGGGTTCATGCCTCCACTCGTACTCAGGGACACATCTGCAGAAAATATGCAAAACTCGGTGAAAAGCTTAGAGTGTACATTTAAGGAAATCGCGAATAAAGCTGAGCGCTAGACACAGAAAAGGAAAACGGAGAGAGTGAAAGAGAGAATCAGAGCGTTGCCCCAGGAGGTTTACCACCCAAGAAGTTTCAGAAGGGAAAACAGAAACAAGGAGATGAGCAAAACAGCCGTAACATCTTACGGAAAAACCCAGACAAACTTTCTGCCCAACCCAGTAACTCAGGGAAATTCCCCGCGACTGGAGAAACTGAGCAGGCCAGCTGCATGCCCCCCACGGCGGAGGAGGGAAGAGCCTCACCAGGCCACCTGCTTCTCAAATCTCAGAACACTGGGGACAGGGAGAAGGGCTTCTGAACATCCAGAGGAAAGGGCAAGCACAAAGGGTCCAGAGCCAGAGCCGCTCCGTGCTTTTCTCATGACAGTGTTGAGAGCAAGGCCGCGGATCGCTGCCTTCACCGCCCTGGAGAAGGTGACTTCCAGGCTGCAATTCTGTACACAGCCCAGGTACTGATAACGTTGACAGGGAAGTAAGTGCATCTTCGGACGTGAAACCTCACGTGCCTCTTGGAGCTTGAGTTCCTGTAGAAAAAGAATGAACTGAGAAAGAAGAATGAAGAGTGGGGTAAAGGGATCAGGTGATCGACTCTGGGACAGAGACCAGTGGGATGGATCCCAAGGAGGGTGAGGGGGCCGGCCTCCGAGGGCGGCTCTGCAGGAGATTCTGGGCCGCCCGGCTGGACCAGAGCTCAGCAGCCGCTGGGGCGGGTGTGGGAAGGGGGCTGACCTGTGAGGACCTTACTTACCAGGCGAGGCAGGTCTCTCCGTGGGGCCTCCTGCGAGCCTCTCACCTGGAGGACAGCCTGGGTGGAGCAGCGGCAGGACACAGGGCAGTGCTGGCCCGCGGACGGCCCCACCGGGTGCTGCACTGGGGGTGGCCCTTGGTTTCCCGGGGCTCACTCTTGACCTCTCCCGGACAGAGCTCTTTTCTGTCACCTGTCCTAGAAGCTGAAGGCAGCCTGAACTGCGACTCTGTCTTTTCCTGGGAACCTTTGTCACCTCCCATCCCACTGCTCCTGCACTCACCGCGGTCACGTGGAGGACACATGTTTAGGGATACATCTGTAGATGTTATAACCAGAAAGAAAAGCAGGGATGCTGAACGAAGTCAGAACGTTGCTGGGGGCACAGGCGTGTGACGTGTGGGGCACGGAGGGCGATGCTCTGGTTCTGGTTGAGGTGGGGGGGTGACTGTGTCACCCTTAACCCTTCTGTTCTCCAGGGTGTGTGACACATTTCACCATAAAAGATGAAAATATTTTGAACTCAGTTCTACGTTTCCTATACACCCCTCCCTTTCTTTCTCTTCCTCCGCCGCCCCCTGCAGTCTTTTCTCTCCCTAACCCTCACACACGCAGACAAACGTCATGGTAAGGGGAAACCGTGGCTCCGTGGATGAAATATCTTTTATTGTCCCCTAGATTTGAATGAGTCGTTCTTGACTTGAACAGACCCTAAACGTCGGCCCTGTTTTCTAAAGAATAGTCCTTCTCTTTCTTTCCTATCTATGTGATGACATGAAATGGTGTTGTGAAAAGAGGACCCAACCCATGTAATGGAAAATTACAGTGTCCTTCCTTTTTTCTGATCATTTATTTAAAAAAAATAGAGACTAGCAGATTTTTTCTATTTCTGACTGAGAACTTATAACTCACAGCCCAGGCTTGGCCATTTCTTACTGAAACTCTGAATATGGCCTTTGTGCTTCTACTAACGTCATGAGTCTGATTGTATTAATACGTTTCTCAAGGCGCAACCTGTAAAGGCAATTTTCTACTCTGCCATAAAATATGCATGAGAATAAGGGCTTTTTTGTCTTGATGCTGCATTCTTTAAGTAGAGAAGCTTTCATTGTTTCTTCAGGGCTCTTTGGGTCAAAAGCACCAGCAGCTTCTGTTGGGAACTCATGGCATTTCAGAGAGTTTTTGATACAGAAATAGTCCGAGTCATGTTTGACGCACCCGCCAGCGACGGGAATGAATGGGGACTGTGGGTCTGATGCCGCAGCTGGCGCTCAGGCCAGGCCTGGGGACCGCGCGGCCACTTCCCCACCCTCCTGGCTTCCCGAGGCTGGGCGCACGAAGCGGGAGGAGGACCCTGCCTGGGCCCCCCGGCCTCGTGTAAGTTGCAGTGTTGGTTTGCGTGTCTGTAAACGCAGTGCTGTTTTCAGAGGTGGAGAAATGGCGGGAGCTGGTCGCGGTGCGTCTGACGGAGGGGATGTCTAGCTTTGCGTTCTCTTTGCTCTGCTGTTGACTTTCTCTAGCAGAGGAATGAAGTTTCATGTGAAACCTCAAAAGGGTCAACCCAGGCAGGACCTGCATCCCTTTCTCACAGTAACTGTGGAGGGAACGTGGTGAGAACAGGGATGCCTTGGGCCGAGGACAGCACGTGCCCCCCGCCCCCCGTGCCCCCTGTTCCCTTCTGTGTGTTCACTGCAGGCAGAAGGGGCTGGCCGGGGCGGGGGGTCTCCTCGCCAGCCTGCGCGCCCACCCCCAGGGTGCATCCGCTCCGGTGTCTGTGGCATGACCAGGGAGTGTTTCCTTCTAAGGTTCCCTGCGCCTCCAGACACAGAGGAGGCGGAGGAAAGGTGCAGTAAACAAAGCGAGACTCAGCTGGCGGGTGGTGGGTGTGACGCCCCATCCACAGGGCCTGGTCCTGCCCAGCCCTCCGCGAGTCCTCCCGCGCTGCCCCTGTGGCCACCGCCCCACCTCTTTCACCCCCAGCGCCCCTCCCGCCTCAGAGATGCAGCCCCGTCCTCACACCTGGGGAAGGTGTGAACCCTTCCCCAGGCCTTCCATCGGCCCCACTGCCCCCTCCTGCCTGTCTTCACATCAGACCTGCCACAGGCCAGTGCCCAGCACAGAGCAGGGGTGTTTCCGCAGTACGTGAACGCACACTTAGAAACGTTTGGCCCGTCTTATTTTTGGAGTCAATAAAAAGGATCCCTTAAAGTTGTTTTATGTTCAGTTTTTTTTTTTTTTTTTTTTTTTTTTTTTGCAGTACGCGGGCCTCTCCCTGCTGTGGCCTCTCCCGTTGCGGAGCACAGGCTCCGGACGCGCAGGCTCAGCGGCCATGGCTCACAGGCCCAGCCGCTCCGCGGCATGTGGGATCTTCCCGGACCGGGGCACGAACCCGCGTGCCCTGCATCGGCAGGCGGACTCAACCACTGCGCCACCAGGGAAGCCCTGTAGTCAGTTTCTGAAGACGTTATAACTACTAGACATTTCTGGTGGTCCTCCTGACCCCGCCTAGGAAGAATTAGAAGTAGGGAGAGGGTGTGCGACAGTGAGTGGTGGATGGGTCGTCTTGTGCCCAGCATCGTGGGGATGGCCTTCTTCCTACATAGTGTCTTAGGTCACCTTGGCACGTCACATGAGCGGGGACCACGTCCGACCACCCCTGCCGTCAGGGCGAGTGAGATGATGCTGCTACAACATGCGGGCGACGTGGTTATTTCACAGGTTCTCTGTGGTCATTTCCTTAAGCTAAGATTCCGCTCCCTGCAGACAAGCAGAGTGTAAGAGACACCGCAGGCCAGTCTCACCTGTGACTGTGGATTCAAATGTGCGTAATGAAACGGTCATAGGCTGAAGGCATCAGCGACTCTGTGTGTGTGTGTGTGTGTGTGTGTGTGTGTGTAACCCAGGAAGACCAAGAGTCGGGTTTATCCTTAGAAAGCAAAGGCCAACTGGGACTTCCCTGGTGGCGCAGTGGTTAAGAATCCACCTGCCAGTGCAGGGGACACGGGTTCGAGCCCTGGTCCGGGAAGATCCCACATGCCGCGGAGCAACTAAGCCCATGCGCCACAACTACTGAACCTGTGCTCTAGAGCCTGCGAGCCACAGCTACTGAGCCAGCACGCCACAACTACTGAAGCCCGCACGCCCTAGAGCCCACACGCCGCAACTACTGAGCTCATGTGCCCCAACTACTGAAGCCCGTGTGCTCTGGGGCCCGTGTGCCCCAACTACTGAGCCCACGGGTCTTGAGCCCGTGCTCCGCAACAAGAGAAGCCACCACAGTGAGAAGCCTGCGCACGGCAGCAAAGAGTAGCCCCCGGTCGCCACAACTAGAGAGAAAAGCCCACACGTAGCAATAAAGACCCAACGCAGACCAAAAAAAGAAGAAAGCAAAGGTTAACTAACCTGAGGAGGTCTGCTAAGTAACTCACCTGTAATCCAGGAAGGAACTAGGCAGGTTAACCGGTTAATAGAAAAACTTCTTGAGCCCTCTGTGGATGCAGAAAGGGAGCTGGAAAAACCTGCCATCGTTCACAGTTACAGTGTTTCTCAGGAAGCGTTCAGTCCTGTCATCAGTGAGAGCAGGGGATGCGCACCACCTCTCCCCGCCGGAGGAGGAAAAACACGAACTGAATTTCCTTTAAGACGTCAGGTCACTTTCTCTTTTCTCTAAGTCTCTTTCCTGAGCCCTCCTCCTCGCCCTCCATAGTATTCTGTTCCTTAAAAGAACGTCTGAAGCAAATGGGGGAAAATATTGATTGAGGTTTTATAAAATTGGTGTTGTTTGCACTCTTTTTCCATTTTCTTATATTACATGAATAAAATGATCAAAAAAAAAGAAAAAGGAAATTAATAAAAGCCAGTCTTTACCAGCTGGTGTGCAGTGGAGGTTGGTGGGATCCACCGGTCCCCAGGCCTGTTCACCAAAACAGTTCATTTGTGCAGATTTTTCTCACGTAAACATCAAATAAAGACCTCGCCACACATCAAGGCTCATCCCCCACTAGAAAAAAAGAAATACATACATTTAAAAAGCTGGGGGAAGAAACCGAAGAAAAACAGTCAGCTGGTATTTATCCCAGGCTTGTTAGGGCTTCAAAGAGGGAATTAAATATTTTCTGAAACTGCTTGAATATTGAGGATTTTTCTCCATTCCCTGTGGCCAGGTCCCAGGCATTCCTTGCATGGAAGCTGCTCCAGGCTCTGGGGGCCTGGGGTGGAGGCCAGGGCTTGGTCCCGGGGGTGGGAGAGACAGTGACTTCAGCCCCAGAGCCAGGGCCCCGCTCTGCCCCAGGCAGCGCCCTGCACTCTTCCAAGGTGAGCGGCCCTGCAGGTGTGAGGCCACGTTCTAGTCCAGGGCTCCAGGGCTCAGGGAGTCAGCTCGGGGGTTAGAACCCAGGGCTTCGCCTGGGCCTCGCCCCACCTCGCCTCACTCATCAGAAGGATGGTCGGCATGGGACCTGCCGCCTGGCAGTGACCACAGAAATGCCCTCTCCTGAGGGGTGGTTCCACTTATGGGCTGTTTTTCCAGAATCTGTGGACTGTGGGGCACAGACTTCCTGAGGGACTGGGTTATGTCCGGCCTGTGAGTGGCCCACGCTCACTTAGGGAGCCCCCAGGACGAGGCCAGGTGTGTCTGTCGCAAGGCCTGACCTGCAGAGGGTCTAGGCAGAGGTGCTAGGATGAGGCCCCGTGCCAGGTGGTGAGGGGCTGGCATTGGCGGGGCCCGTGGGTGTTGAGTCTGGGCTCCCACTGGAGCCCTGAGCCCCCCGGAGGGCGAGGCCCCAGCCTCCGGTCCCCGGGTCTGGTCTGTGCCGTTGCGTGAGCCCAGAGCAAGTTGTGAGGGGGGCTTTTTGGAAGGGACAGGGACCATGGGCCTCGGTGCTGGGCTGTCTTCCCTCCTCTCTCTACGAGCAGCGCCCGGGGCGCTCATCTGCGAGGAGGGGAAGCAGCACAGGAGCCTCGCAGGAAGTAAGGGGCTCCCCGCCGGCACCCCTCGGCCTTTCACACGCTGTCCTGTCACGGTAGGAGCACCCACGTCGGGTTATTTTGTGAGGTCCGTAATTTAAGGCTCGCTTTCTGCATTCTTTTTCTCACTTTAATTTGGTATTGATTTGTAAGCCTTAGGATCGATTCAGCTTCTGTTTCTAATCAGAGTCACTTGTGGCTCTTTCTCGGCCATACATCAGTGCAGTGAAGACAGTCCGTTTCCTGGCACAGCGCAGAAGCACGTAACCCTGATGCGCAAGCGGTGCGGGCGAGCCGGGGGAGCGTTTTATTGGCTGCAGCCGGTAAACCTGTTTTCCAGAGGGCGCTCGCTTCACCATGGAAACGCTCTCCCCGTCCGGAGCGTCCATCTGGACCACTTAAGTGGCACACACTGTCCTGTGGTTCCTGCATACGACTCTTCTGTGTCTTTGTGAAAAGGAGAAGAAAAGCATGGGCAATTCGCCTCTCTACTTACGGGTGTTCAGGGCTCTTTAGAGCCTTTTTCTTGCTTTTTCTCTTCATCGACTTTCAAAAAGGATGTCAGAAAAGGCTGCTGGGGCTGCAGCAAGGTCCTTTGAGAGAGCAGGGGCCCCTTCGCGGAGGGTCGGGTGGAGGGAAGAGAGTTTGCAGGAGTGTGTGTCCTGGTCCAAACGTCCACTGATTTTGGCCCGAGGGATAGAAACCTCAAAGGCCTCCGGGTCGTGCCTTTTGAGCCTGTTGAGGGAGGGGGTGCAGAGGCGTCCAAAGCGTACAGTGGCCCTCAGCGTGTGGGCACCCCGACTGTTGGCGGCGGCTCTCTGCGAGGGTGGGCGGGGCTGGGGGCTCCAAGGTGACCAGCGCTCTGTGCTGTGCTCTGTCCCGCAGTGGATGTGGCCTCGGCGCTGCCTTTGCCAGTGGCCCCCCCGGCGGTGCCCATGGACCTGCGCCTGGACCACCAGTTTCCGCTGCCCGCGACGGAGCCCGGCATCCGGGAGCAGCAGCTGCAGCAGGAGCTCCTGGCCCTCAAGCAGAAGCAGCAGCTCCAGAGGCAGATCCTCATCGCCGAGTTCCAGAGGCAGCACGAGCAGCTGTCCCGGCAGCACGAAGCCCAGCTCCATGAGCACATCAAAGTAAGTCGCCTGCCATCCGCCCCCGGGAGCCCTCAGAGCCCGCGCGCTCTTTGTGGCCCCGTGGTTCCCGTGCTAATAAGGACCGTCCCTGATAACCAGCGGTAGCGCTGAGATTGACACACAGCCCTATTCCTTGCTGTGCAGTTAATACCTGCGTGTCCAGCGCTTGGGCACTGGTTGAGTAAATTGGGGCAGATGTGGCCAATGGTGGGAACAGCATTTAAAGTCAGGCTGTAGAAGCGTGCTTAAATTAGGGGAAATGCTTATCATCTGACTTCATCTACAGAGATAAGGTACATCCGTAAATAGCAACATTACCGGCAAGAAGAAACACCTGTGTTTGCCAATCATCTTTATTTTCTTCTTGGGACTTGTCTGTCCACTCTTCATTTTTCCCACTGACTCTTTATGATTTGAAAAAGGTATTAATATTTACTTTTCATTTAAATGGAATAAGAAGAAAACTAACATAGGTTGTTTTTTGGTACATACTCTCTGCATGTATTTAATCTGATCTCAGACTTCAAAAGTCAACCTATTAGAAAGAAACATGCATTAGTGATGCATAGAGAAGTCACGTCATGTGGTTGAGGGACCAGTTATGACATCTGTGGTCATAACGCGTGCTCACTGTACTTGGGAACGTGGAGAGCAGTGCTGTCCAGTAGAGATGTGTATATATTAAAATTATATAGGTAATTTTACATTTTCTGTAGCCACCTTGAAACAGCCAAAGAAACCAGCTTGTGTAAGTTACTTATTGCCATGTAACCAATCACCCAAAAGCTCTGAGCTGGGTAAAATAACCAACGTGAACTATCTGAGGGCTTCCGGGGGTCAGGAATCCAGGAGCAGCCTCACTGCTGGCTGTGCCTCAGGGTCTCCCGCGAGGTGCTGCTGAGCTGCCAGTCAGGGCTGTGGGCTCATCTGAGGGCTGGGTGGGGCTGCAGGACCCACTTTCCAGCTGACTCCCGCGGCTGTGGGCCGGAGGCCTCAGGTCCTCCTCACGTGGGCCTCTAACAGCAGCTTCCCCAAAGTGGACACCCAAGATCCAGGTGACCAAGAAGGCGGCCTCGGTGTCTTCCGGCCAAATCTTGGAAGTGACAGCCCCCAACCCTGCTCCCTTATTCTGCTGTCGTACGACCAGCCCTCCCAGGAGGGTCTACTGTCTACTGTCATACGACCAGCCCTCCCAGGAGGGGCCCAGACAAGGGCTGAGTACCAGGAGGCAGGGGTCTCTGGGGTCACTGGGAACCTGGCTGCACAGGTAAACTAACTTTAATGTATTCTATTTAACCTCATATTTCTAAAATATTATTTCAACCTGTGATCCATATAAATGGTTTCCTTCACGCTAAGTCTTAGTGAACCATCGCAGACGAGACACGTGGAGCACATCTCCGTTTGGACCAGCTGCATTGCAACCACATGTGATTAGTGGCTACTGGATTGGACAGCAGGGATCTGGAGAATTAAAAGCCCACATGCTTCTGAGATGCCCTTTCCATGGAGACCAACACCACCTACGGCGGGACGTCGCCGAGGCCGGCCTCGGCTTCCTCGTTAGCCTGCGCCCGGTGCCGTGCAGAGTAGCCGCGCACTGTCTGTTTCTGCCTCTGGCCAGCTGACAGCTGCACCCGAGGCCGTGGGTCTTGGCAGTTTTGTTGCTGCCACTGCTGCCTTTTGCCCTGACCCCGTGGGGCTTCTGAGGTTGGCAGTGGACAAACCAAGGAGAGAACACTGTCCAGAGCTGCTGGAAGTCCAGGCCTCATGGCTTTGCTTGTAGCGTTCTGAGCCAACGAGTCCTCCTGCCTCAGAGGTCACCTGTCTCCGTGGAGACGCCCCCGCGGCCATCGTGGTCCTTTGCTGTTTAATAAGCGCTCTAGAGTTTGGGGTGGAGTGCTCGAGGGTCCGTGGGAGCGAGCACGATGCGCTTTGCTCCCCTGATGTGAAGCGCCCGCTCCCCCTGGCTGTTGGGAGGAGAGGGAAGCCCCGTGGGATGCAGCCTGGACCTGCCGCGCCGGTGGGGAAGCCAGCGCCTTGCTCACTGCTGCTGCTCTGTGCGGTGCAGGGGAAACGGGGATGCGGCGGGGGTGGGGGTGGGGGGGCCGGGACGGGGTTGGGGCTTCCCGCTGAGGCCCCGCCCCGAGGGGTCTGGCTCTGAGCAGCGCCCGACAAGGTGCCAGCCTTTCAGTACTGACAGAAGCCCCCCACAGGCCGCCCCTTTCCTTTTGTCTTTGAAGCTGCAGCCTCACATTTCTGTGACCCCTAAAAGCAATTTAGAAGCTCATCCTTGGCTCTCTCCCGACCAGTAGCGCTGCTCGCCCACGCAGAGCGGACTTCCTCGCCTCCTCGCCAGCCGGCGTTTTGGACTTTGGCCCTCACTGCCCCGTATCTTTTTTTTTTTTTTTTTTTGTGGTACGCGGGCCTCTCACTGTTGTGGCCTCTCCCGTTCC
The DNA here is from genome assembly GCF_949987515.2 of Delphinus delphis. NCBI lineage: Eukaryota > Metazoa > Chordata > Mammalia > Artiodactyla > Delphinidae > Delphinus > Delphinus delphis. The sequence goes on from NC_082689.1 coordinate 2,126,212, forward strand.
GGAGCACAGGCTCCGGACGCGCATGGCTCCATGGCTCACGGGCCCAGCCGCTCCGCGGCATGTGGGATCCTCCCGGACCGGGGCACGAACCCGTGTCCCCTGCATCGGCAGGCAGACTCTCAACCACTGCGCCACCAGGGAAGCCCAACTGCCCCGTATCTTGATCTCATCTCAGAAGCCTGAAGGATCACTGCAGTCTTGTGTCTTTCCGGTCCTCTCAGATACATCCCCCTTTAACCGGGCTCCTGGTGACCAGGGGGCCCACACTGCCCTTCATCTTGGGAGGTGGAGCCCTGTGTGTGCCCCTCCCCCCCGTAGGTCACCCATCCACGTGCCTACCTGGTAGCGGGCAGCCACCCACCTCTGGCATCTGCGGGCCCGGCACGGCGCCTGGCTGAAGAAGGAACTCGGGATTTGCACTTCTCTCTCTGTTTTCGCTCCCCCTCGCACCGTCGTCCTCACTCAAACAGCCCCTGATTGAGAGACTGTACCGGAAACTGGCGATGGTGGGTTTTGTGCTGACCAGGGTTAAGGAAGATGCTAGTTGCTTATGTTCTCGTGTCTGTGTTGGTTGAGTCTATAGCTTTTACAAGAAAAAAATGAGAAATTGCGACATCAGCGACCTCTCTTGTGTGAGGGGTTGCACAAATCAGCAAGAAACATTAGGATCACTGCCTGAGCCCGGTTGGTGCTTCCCCCTGAGGGCGAGACCGGGCTTCCCGCTGTCCTGGGGCCTTGGCCTGCGGGGGCTTTTTCTCCCTGACCCCCAGTTTCTCTCCTCATCTGGGGTTCCAGGAGTTTGTGTCACCTCTTTGAGAAGGAACAGAGTCTGCCTCCTGGGTCCTCATGTCAGCACCTGCAGACTGCGCAGAGAGGGCTCGGAAGTCAGGGGTACCCCGACGAGCTCCCCCGACCCACAGGCTGGGTGCTCCCAGAGATGGTGGGAGCCCCAGAAACGCAGCTCAGGAAGCATCTCAAGGTTACATGCTCTCTGCATTTTAATCGTTTGTTGTTTCTCCACTTGAAATGGAGATCATTCGTCTGAAGCCATTTAAACGATGTAACTGTATCGTCCCATCAGTCGGCTTCTGCTTTGATGATTTACGCTCTTCACAAGGTATCATATTGTTAGTGACGTTTGCCAGTGGTGTTTGTCAGACGGATTTCTGGAGCACACAGTCGAATTAGTGTCATTAAATCATCAGTGAATTTGAGTAGGATTTTATAGTTAAAAAGGGAATAATTTTTAAAATGTAACTAAAATTGTTAACCCTGGGTAAAGAAGATCTTTCCTAGGGTTTCGACACTCAGTGTTGCACTTGTACTAGACGCAGTGTCTTTGTTGGTCATGGCTGATTCGGGAGCCCCGTTCCCCTTTCTGTCCTGCACAGTTAGTTTTCTTCTCCCCAGAATGGGGTCCAGGCAGCGTGATCACTGAGGCCCAGGGCTGTGAGAGTAGTGAGTGTGGTGTCTTGGTGTTTATGTCAGCTGGGATAGCCCAGGTGATCACCTGGCAAGTGTAGCATTACCTAGATCTGCTGCTTTGGGGGTTTGTCGTGTGTCATTTTAAATTGTTTTAAAATGTTATCAAGGGAATCCCTATTTCCAGTGTTTCTAATGGAAATGTAGTACAGTGTGAACAAGCAGAAGCTGGCCCTCCCTGCTCTCCCATCTGACTCCCCAGGCCCAGGTCTCTGCCGGCTTCTGCCAGTAGAAGTTTGTAGATGGTCTGCTTCGTCCTTGCGTTAAAGATCCCATGGGGTGATTACTTCCCGCTTGCTGGAGAGACTAGGCCTTTGCCCTCCATTCCCCCCCCCCCCACGCACACACTGCCGCCCTCCATCCCCACCCCACCCCCACCCCCCCACCCCCCACCCCCGCATACACTGCCGCTTTTCGGATGCTTCACATACTGAGACCAGCCTTCTGATTAAAGGACCATCAGGGGCTCCATTCCTGTGTCTGTGTGGGTGCCTGTTGCCGACACACACCGTGCCATGGCTTCATGACCTCTGATACGGCTCTTAGCTTTCCCTGGAGTTAGCGATTTCCTCCCTTCCTATTGGCTGAGCTCCCTATGTTCCAGTGCAAATCCAGTCCCACAGTTTGAGAAACCTGTAAGCTCTTCTCACTGTGGGCAAACGCTGGTGATCATGGCTACAGTTTCAGTCTTGTACTGCAGACTGTCTTTAAGTATAATGATGTAGTAACATGATTTTTGCATTTCAAAGTATCTGAAATATGAATCTGTTATACCTCTAGATCAGGATCAATGGTTTAAATATTTGCTTTTTGCAAAAAGGAAAACAATCACAGCATATAAGCCAGCACAAAGTCCTTCCTGCTTGAGTGGTGATGGCCACTGTTTTATAAGACCACAAAGAATCTGTTACATGAGTGTCTCAGTCAGCTTTGGCTGCATAACAAACTACCCCAAATATCGTGCTTCCTACAGTAGCCTCACTTCCAGCCTGGTGCTTGGCAGCTGGATCATGTGCTGCTTTCTGAGTTCCAAGCTCAGCAAGAGGGCAAGAGTGGTTTAAGCCTCCGTGTAAGTCATGGATGCTCTTGCCTCGCTGGCCAAGGCAAGTCTGAAGGCCAGGGTGAGAGCTCGTACGGGAATACACCCAGAGGAATGGATACTGCAGGGCTGTGACAGACGCGGCCTGGAGCGCAGTCATCTTCTCCAGGAGGGATCCTCACCCTAGTCCAGGGAAGGCGGGAGAGGGCGTGGTAACAGTGATTCTGACAAGAGTCGGGTGCACATGAGGAGGGCTCGGGTAGGGGGACAGTGAGAAGTCGGGGTGCACCGTGAAGAGAGGAGGAAGGGGACAGGGCTGGGGGTCTGCACGCTGGCAGCCCTCCGTGCAAGCCAGAATCCCTTGGCCACCTTCTGAAGGTTCTGGGTTCAGGCATGCCGCCCCTTGACCTCCGTCCACGGCAGTGATGTTTCCATAAATGTGTGGTTTTTCGCTGTTTGGTAAATACTGACAATTTTGTATTGGGAATGTATCGAGTATTCCATTTCACTGATGGAGACGTGGTGAGCACTTCGGAGTAGAACGCGACGCTGACCGTGCCGTCTGGGCTGTGCCTCTGGGGTGCTGCCGGCTCTCATCTCCAGAGTTCTGATGACAAACCTGCTCTCCAGTCCTTCCTGCAGGCTTTGTTCCTGTGAATCCGTGTCTCCTAAAAAGCGCCGTTCCTCTTCGTGGTTCCGGGAGGAGTGGGAGTGAATGCCTGTGTCCACTCAGCCACGCTCACCCACACGTCTGACCTCCTCATTAACCGTTTGCTCACAGCGTCCTCCCCACAGATCTCCCTGGAGCCTCCTGCACCCCGGGAGGAACACCTGTGTAGGTAAACAGGAGGAGGAGGGGGAAGGTCCCGGGCCCCTGGACTCCCCAAGGCTTGTGTACCAGAGAGGAGCAGGGCCCTGCTGTTTGCATCCCAGACAGTGTCGTTTTTTACAAGGATGTTTTCATCATGATCTCTTTCTGATCGCCACAGTCATTAACGTTAATTATCGAATAATTGCAAATCACAGGGAAGATGTGATTCCAGCGCTGTTGGCTAGGACGGCTGTTGCATTCTGTAGTGGATTCCCGTAACCTCGTATTATGTATGTTGTGCGTGTGTGTATCTGTAGTTTTATGGAATTGGGATTATACTGACATGTGGTTTTTATTTATTGTTAACATTTCCCTTTACCATTACATACACTTCAAAAGCATGATTTTAACGGTTTTATTGTAGTCTTACAATGAACCCCAATGAATTTAAATAAGTGCTAATAGTTGAAGAGTTGAACATTAAGGTCATTTCCAGTTTTTCTTCTGTTTTTAGTGTCCTCGTTCATGAATCATATGCCTTTGTCTAAACAAAACAGAAATGGTATTGCTGACCCAGGATAAGTCCTTTTCTGTGGCTTTTATTTCTTGCCATGTTTCTTTCCAAGAGCTACACCAGGTCCTGGGTATGCATGTGTCTCTCTGTCTGCCTGTCTCTCTCTGTCTCTCACACACACACCCCCCTTGCTTACTCCGAGAGCAGAATAGTAAAGCAGCAGTAACCATGACAGCCAGCACTCGCTGACCTGTCCTAGGTGGTAGCTGCCTCTGCGGGGCGCTGCAGGGCACCCTCCCTCCCACCCACAGCCTGCTGCGCGGGTCGCTACCCGCCTCCGCGTTTTCCCTCTTCCACGTCCGCACCCAACGGGCTGGCCGATCAGTGACTGCCCTCCCAGAGGCGAGGGGCCAGGGCTGACCCCGCAGTCTGATGCGTTCGTGGAACTTGTTCTATTTTGATTCTGTCTGCATTTCTTCTACCGATTATCGTTTTCTTTGCTGTTTTTCTGTTGCAGTGCTTGCCTTTTTCTCATCAGTGTGTGAGTGTTCTTTATAAATTGGCGTTATTTCAACGTCCATTATATTTTGTCCGTTATCTGCTTGGCCTCGCCTCCTTCACAAAGCAAAGCAGTTTTCTAAACGATGTAAAAAATGCCAGCTCTGTCCCCTAATCAGCGCGTGTTTATCTGGCCGAGTCTGCCTCCGGCCCCCTCTGTTCCTCGTACCGGCCCCACCCTGTCAGCAGGAGCCTGTGCTGGTGTTTCAGGATCCGGCCGTGCAGGTCTCCACTCCCCACACATTTGTTCTTCATTTTTAATTCCCTCGGCTTGTCTCCGGGTGAGCTTTCATTTTTCCAGGTGAGCATCAGAACCCTTTCTCATAACGTCCCCCAGAGTTGCTCTGGAAGCTTAATTGAAGTTGCCGCAAGTTAATAAATCAGCAGGACATGTACTAGTAACTTTCTACTGTTAACTGTCTAATCCGGGAATGTGGAATTACCACCTGTGATTTGAAGCTTCTTCTGTCCTTACGAAAAGTCTTGTCTTATTTGCTTCATATAAGGGCTGTAGATTTTATATTTAATTATTCTTGGGTATTTTATATATTTTCTCCTGTTATGAACAGAATGTTTCTTCATTTTATTCTCTACTTGGTCACTGTCCGTGTAGAGCCCTTGGTTTCATTATTATTTGTTAGCCAACCAATGTCTAGAATTTTCTTCTTAGTCCTAAGAAATTTGTAATTGGTTATTTCATGTTCTCTAAGTAGACAGTAATGTCATCTGCAAATTATAATTGTTTCCTCCCTTTTTGTTTCCATGCATTGACCAAAACTTCTGTAACCATGTTGGGATCTTGGAAAGCTGTCTGTGACAGCACGTGCGCCAGGGGCCCTGCCCACGCCATGGACTGCGGTTGTGTGGCTGAGGCTGGACCCTGGGTGAGGGCTTGCAGGAGAGCTAGGCAAAGCCGGGCCTCTGCTCCCTGTGCTGGGGTCTCCCTTGGGTTGCATGGTAGGCGCCCTCTCCAGGCCTGTAACCACTTTCCTGTGGTGTGAGATCAGGCAGCCGCACTCCGGGGCAGGTGACTCCCCCAGGGACAAAAGGCCTTTCCTGGGTCCTGTGTGGAGAGACCTGGCCTTTTTCTCCTAGAAGAGGTTGTTGGCAGGGTCGGCGCTGGATACAGTTTAATCACCACCTGAGCTGTTTTGTAGTTTTCTAGGGCTCAGCAGGTTCTGGTCATTTTCATCGCAGGTGAGTTTGCCCGTTCCCTTTGCCGACGCAGGCTGCTCCCTCCTGGGGCCCGTCAGGTAGGACGCGGGGAGCGTGGAGGAGAACCAGGCTCCGCCTTCGTCCCCAGCGGCCGTCCAGGGACCCCGAGGGCCCGGGGCACACACACGGGGACCTTGCTCATCCTCAGTCTCAGGGCTGTGGTCCTCCTGACCCGACGGAGCCAGAGAGAAGTGGCTGCTCGTTTTTTTCCTTTTCTTTATGGAAAATACTTAGTTTTTCCCTTACTCAGTTTTTTCATTCTGGTAAAATTCATATAACATAAAGCTCATCACTTGACCATTTTAAAGTGTACAATTCAGTGACATTTAGCACGTTTACAATATGGTACAACCGTCACCGCTGTCTGGTTCCAAACCATCCTCATCACCCCGTGAAGGACCCCTGCGCCGGGCGGGGTTTTAGACGGGTCCATCCTGCCGGCACCAGGAGCCCGTGGGTCCACGGGCTGTGAGTGGGCGAGGAGCTGGGGGTGCTCCTGGCGTGGATGCCACCCCCGCTGCGGCTCCGAAGCAGACAGAGTCCAGAGTCGGGGCTGAATCCTGTGACCCTGGCGCTGCAGCCTCCCCGTCCGCACTGCACGGCGGGAACCTGTCCTGACACGTCTGTCCCAGGTGCCATCCTGGGAGACGGGGGCTCATCTCCCACAGTTCCTGCTTGTGGACCAGACCGCAGGCCCCGTCCTTCGGGCAGGTCTCCTCAGAATAAATCGCTTCAGATGAAAAGTACTGTGAGCACATTACACATTCTAAAGCGTCTCACCGGACCGCCCTCCAGAAGGCTCCTGCTCCTTCCAAAGCTGTGTTCAGCCTGGATGTCCCTTTCCCAGGTCTCGCAGGGTATTTCCAGTCTAATGGGCAAAAACTAAAAACGATTTCTACTCTTTTATTTGCATGTCCTTTTTTACTAGTGAGGCTGAATTTTTATACATGTGTGTGTGTGTGTAAAGTCTGTCGGTGTGACTTGTGCCGTCTCCATGGACAGGAGAGAGCTCTAAGAGCTATTTAGTTGAGCATGTGACTCTTTTCCTTGAAGGGAAAGGGATAACATTGAAAGGAACCTGGTTTTATGGCCCTGGGAGCCAGGCCATCATGTTTACTCTCTTTATTACCTGTCCCAGGTAGCTGGAGAGATGTTACCTGGGGCCCCGGCTTCCGGGTCACCTGAGGCAACTTTTAATGAGCCCGCAGGACGCACTTAGGTTGCCATAACCCTGGTACCTGGGAAAGCGCGTGGCAGCCAGAAGCCCTGCGTCATCCCTGAGCCCGTCTGTGCCTAATTAACGGGCTTACGGCAGGAATTGCTCATAAACCCGGCACTCTGGGTTTCTAGGAAGTTGTTTACGGGCAGGTGGATGGCCTTGTTTGACCTGCTGCCCCAGGGGGCATTGATGGCCACTCGGGCTGCCACGCTGGGCCCGGCTTTTCCTTTGCCACCAAGCATTCGTGGCACACGAGAGTGCCGTGCTTTGTAAGGCGTCCTGCTCACCTTTGACAGTGCCCTCTGTGCTGTAGGCTGCCTGCAGTTGTAGAAGAGAAGGGTCGTTTTGTGTATTTCCAAAGGTGGCAGCTGCAGAAGTTTGTTCTACAAAGAAAACCGTCTCTTGCGTTGGCTTGCAACATGGTTTTTATCTCATTCCTCCTCACTGGCTCTTGCTGATAAATACACTGGCTTTGATCTGGCCCAGTACCCTCACGGGCTCGCTCAGACCTGCTCTCTGCAGAGAGAAGACGGAGTCAGACACAGCCTGAGTGTTCAGTCAGCCCTGAGCCGCCACAGGAAGTGTGTCCCGGTGGTGGTGAGTCCATGGAGGGAAGGAGCCAGGATGCCCTGCGGACGGAGGGGACCCGCCACTGGTCTCAAGGGGATGCAGCTTCCAAGGCACCCCGCCTGGGAGGAAAACGCGTGTCACACGAATGGAGACTGGGTGGTGAGGGCGGAGGAAGGGGAGGCCGGCCAGGCTCTCCCTTGACCACTTTCACCCATCACTTCTCCCCTCCCCCTTCATGCTCCCCTCCCCCCAGCGCGCACGGCGATATCCAGTCCGCAGCTTCCGCAGAGTCCAGAGTGCGGGGTGTCTGTGATGCCGGCCTTCCTCTTGCTGACCGGCATGTTGATGGCTGGCCTTTTTGTCTTTGCGGCATTTGAGTATCCAGATTTGGGTGGGAACGTGAATGACACATCCAGGGGACCTTTTGATAAGGCTGGTGTGCCGTGAGGCCAGAGGGAAGAGTGATTCTGAATGTACTGAAGTGAGGGTGCCTCTTCGAGCTGAGCCAGGAGTCCAGTGAGATAAAGATGGACATGGGTCCGTTTTGAGGATCCCATAGGGAAGAATAGTTTAGTCGCAAATGGTCCCTAGAAACCGTGGCCAGGTAGCACGTGAGCCTGGAGGTCAGCACCCAGGAGAGGATGCTGTCTATCAGAAGGGACCTCCGAGGGTCGGCGGGTCTGCCCTGCACTCCCCTCAGATCGTGGGCCACGTGATGCCTTCGAAGTTTCTTGACCATCTTTGAAAAACCTACACGGCAAGCCCGTTGGGCCTTTGATGCACAGAACTTCCGGGTTCCAGTCCCAGGTGGACGTGGACTTCACCGTGGCAGCCCCGTGTCCCCACAGCAGTCCCGGCTCCGCACTGTCCGTGCCAGGCTTCTGCAGTGTCGTGCTCTGGGGCATTTTGGGGAATCAGAGTTGTGGTTTCTAATTGCTCCTTTCATTAACACTCAATGACGATATCGTTTTTCTGGGAGTTTTGTCTTCCTGTGAACTTTAATCCTTGGGTCTGGGGTAGTTGTTTCTAGTGTCTTTGTAATGACAACTGAGAGACCTCACTTTCCTTCTGGGCTCTGGGTGAAAAGTAAATATCGTGAGACCTTTCTGCCTGCGCCTCCTTTACACGTTAAATGAGCACTGAGCAGCTGAAAGGGAACCCGGGGCTGTACCTAAGGCAGTCTGGGGGTGCAGGGAATGCCACGGGGGCGAGGTTCTTCCTTCCGAGATCCGTTGTTCAGGACACGGCCTTGGCTTCCTGACCAGGCAGCCCTCTGAGTCGTCCGCCTCTGGAGGCTGGCCACGCGGGCGGAATCCCAGAGCGGTGGGCGGTGGCCTGGTGACAGCCGCTAGGGGCCTTTGCCCACAGACACAGCCATGGGGCCCCCAGGCAGGATTCTCTGAATCCGTACGGATCAACAAGTTCTTCTGGCAGAGGCACCTTCCTCGGTGTGCGACCCTGTTCTGAGAAGAGCAGGTAGTGCAGCTCTGAGTACTGCCTCCTGGAAGAAAACTAATGATGACAAGGGACATGGTTCAGCCCCACCTCATTTACTCTTCTTTCCCAGTGGTGTCATTCGGTTTTCCTTTTAAAAGAGAAGAAAACATCACTGTTTTGAAATATATTAGCAAAATATATTAGCCGGGTTTTGGGAAGGTAATTTTGTTTTCCACAGACAGCTCTCAGCAGTGGCACTCAGTGTGCAGGGACGCCACGGGTGGGTGCTGAGCTGGGTGTACCCACTCCTGGCGGCCACGCCCCTGCACGCCCTGCTGCATGACGCAGAGTCTGGGAAACGGCAGAGGAGCAGAGTCACCCGCGGGAGGTGCGAGCTGCTGCGCGGGGTCCGGACACTGGCTCCTCTGGGTGGTCCGCGGCCGCCTCCCTCTCCCTCCCTCCTGCGCGGGTTTTGGGCTTAGCTGCACCCACCTCTCTGCCATTCTGTCCCTGTGGTCCCAGCTGGAAAGGAACCCCCTCCCCTTCGCGGCAGGGCTTGTGGGCAGGGCCGTGGGTCCCCTGCTGCGCGTGTGGGCACAGGTCTGACCAGCCCGCCAGGCTCCGTAGGGGCCCTGCTCTCAGGTCCCTTCCACTGCAGCAGGGCCGGGAGGCCGGCCATGCCGTCTGCGGAGGCTCCCACGTGGGCCAGCGGGGCCGCAGGGAGGTGTCTGCCGCGGTCCCCGGGAGCGGCCACAAGCTGTTTCAGTCGTGCTGTGTCTCACACGCGTGGTCCATGACAGGGAGCTCGCTCGTCGGTGAAGCGTTCTCGACGGAGAGTCCCGGGGCCTCTTGGGTGACAGATTGCTGGCTCCCCCCCAGCCCGTCCCTCCACCCGGGGACAGGGAGGGGGCGGGCCCGCCCCGCCCAGCAGCGAGGGGGACACGGGGGGCCCCCTGGAAGGTGCCGTGGACGAGGGCGGCTCCGTGCAGGTGGCCGGGGTGGAGGGTGTGGGCAGCCAGGCTGACCCCACTCAGGTCCTTCCATGGTGGCAAGTGCGCGTGGCCAGAGCCCTGGTCCGCGCTGGCCGGCTCATTCTTTCTCAGCTTTTCCAGGGCGATAAGTGACAGCGGGATTTGATTGCTGGTGAGCTTGAGCCCTTGTCCCCCATTTATTTTGAACCACTTTTTGGTGAATCTCTTGGTCTTTTTGCTCACCTTCTTAGGGGCTGCTTACCGTAGCCTTAGTAACTTACCACGGCCATCTCTGTGCTGCGAACACTGCACAGAGGTTTCCTCATTCATCTTTTGCATTTTAATTTTGTTTACAGTATTTATTAGGAAGGTAACTTTTTATGTTGTCAATTATGTCATTTCTGAAAATACGTGATATCATTTACACACGATGAAACGCACGGGCCTTGAGTGTCTGTCCGCCGCGCTTCGACAGTCCTGAGCATCTGAGCAAATGCCGTCTCTGTCAGGCAGTCCACACCCTACACAGCTCCCTCCTGCCTCATCTTCCTGCCTCACCCAAGAAGCTGCCTTCTTCTGATTTTTATCACCACGTCTTAGGATTTCCTGTTCCAGAACTTCGTGTGAATAGACCCTTTGCATGTTGACTCTTCTCTGGCCCGTATCCCACAGCCCTGTCGACGCCGGACCCGCTCGCTTCGCTTGTCTTGCAGCCCATGCGTGTTTTTTCCTGTATGTGCGGTTTATTCTTTTTCATTGCCGGGTGGGATTCTCACGTACAGACACACACTTCTGCCGCTGGGTTCACGTCTGAGGGACGTCTGGGGTGTGTCGGTCTGGGCTGCCGTGCGCACAGCTGCCACGCACAGTCCCGTGCAGGGCTTTGCGCAGATGTGTTTCCATGTCTCTTGGGTCAGTCGTGGCCGTGGGGTTGCTGGGTCTCGCGTGGGTGTGTGTTTAGCCTCGTAAGGATGGGCCAAACAGTTTCCCGAAGCTGCCCCGCCATCCCGTGCGCGTCTGCGTCGTTCTCCAAAAGGCATTCCCAGCGTATGAGATTGCGCAAATCTTCAGGCCTATTTTCTTCTAGCGATTCGGTCATTTTTATTTTCATTTTTGGCATTTAGCGTGGAGTGGTTAGGAGACATCCCCGAGCAGCCCTGCTTCCTGGACAGACTGAACGAGGGGACCTCCTTGGAGATGCGGGCCGTGCGCAGGGCGCGAGGTCCCCACGGCCACAGCGGCGCGGGGACGGGCTGGCCCTCTGCCGACCTTCTCGCGTGTGTGTCTGTCTCGTCGTCTTGCTTCGGGGCGAGGCTCTGACCGTCTCTGTCTCCTCCCTCCCTGCCCGCAGCAACAGCAGGAGCTGCTGGCCGTGAAGCACCAGCAGGAGCTGCTGGAGCATCAGCGGAAGCTGGAGAGACACCGCCAAGAGCAGGAGCTGGCGAAGCAGCAGCGGGAGCAGAAGCTGCAGCAGCTCAAGCACAAGGAGAAAGGCAAAGAGAGTGAGTGCGTGGCGGAGCCGGCGGGTTGGCGGCGTGGGCGCCCTCGCCAGGCGGCTCTCCCCGCGGCCCAGGCCCCAGAAGCGGAGCTGGGGCAGGAGCCGCCTGGCTGGTGTCCCTCCCGGGGCTGTGCTTCTGGGCGCCCCAGCCTCAGGGCTGGTCCGCAGCTCTGTCTTCACTTGGGAGCTGCAGGGGGCATGCAGCCCCACTTTGGGTTTGACTTAAGCATTTGCAGGAGTGTTTGCAGACTCCTCGTGGGCTGAAAAGATACTAAGAACCAGAAAGCACCCCAGAAGCATAGTGAGCCTCACCTGTGTTCAGCCTTAACTTCTTCAAAGCTGTTTTGTTTTGAGGGCGTCAGTGAGCACCCAACACCAGGTGGCAGCTGCTAGGACGCCCCTGGACTGGGAGGAGACACGATGACCCACCTCTCAGGTGGCACATTTGCCCTTTGACCCCAGTTTTTTCTTTCCATTGCGGCCGTGCTTGTGCAAAGACCAGCCTGGTCTGTTATCCTCCAGGAGACACCCAACTGGATCTTAGCCAGGGGACTCCTCTGGGTGCCGTTCCCCCTTTGAAAATTAGGCGGAATTCCCCATGTCGGCGCCGGGCAGAGCGCCTGGGGCTCGCACGAAAGGATGGACGCGGTTCGGCATTCCACCCGCAGGGTGCCGTGTCCCTCCCAGGCTGTGGCTGAACAAACACTCCCTCGTGTGTATTTGGGCCCCTTTGTTTTGGTAGTTTGTCGTTTGCAGCGATACCCCCAGGACCTAAGGGGGGCGAGTGAACCCACTCTCACATCCCCAGGCTCTGGTCCTTTCTGCCCAAGACCTCAGAGCTCAGGTGAATGCACTGGCCTCCTGTTAATCCCGCATGTCAGTAAGTCACGACGTGCATTTCTCTCCTGGGTCGGGATTTGATGTCGTGACTGTATGGTGATTTACTCTGCCTGTGCCCATGAGTAAAACTAGAACTTTAGGCACTTGACCAGTACATATTTATTTATTTTTGGCTGTGTTGGGTCTTCGGTTCTGTGCGAGGGCTTTCTCCAGTTGCGGCGAGCGGGGGCCACTCTTCATCGCGGTGCGCGGGCCTCTCACTGTCGCGGCCTCTACCATCGCGGAGCACGGGCTCCAGACGCGCAGGCTCAGTAGTTGTGGCTCACGGGCTTAGTTGCTCCGTGGCGTGTGGGATCTTCCCAGACCAGGGCTCGAACCCGTGTCCCCTGCATTGGCAGGCAGATTCTTAACCGCTGTGCCACCAGCAAAGCCCCCTACCAGTACATATTAACCTCAAAAAACCTCAAAAATTCTTTATCCTCAACTACTGAAAATGGTTAGCCCTGCAATCAAATCCCGCTAGCCTTCTAAGTCTGATTCTCTGGGAATTCCTCCTCCATTGCCGGACCCCCAGGTTGGGAAGCCTGACATGGGGCTCAGGACCTTCTCTCCCGTGGGTGGACTTCTGTGGTATAAATGTTCTCCAGTTTGTAACTCACCCACCCAGCGGTTATGGGATTTGATTTTGCTGTGATTGCGCCCCTCCTACCGTCTCACTGCACCTTCTCCTTTGTCTTCGGATGTGGGGCATCCTTTCTGGTGAGTTCCAGTGTCTTCCTGTCGTTGATTGTTCAGCCGTTAGTTGTGACGCCAGTGCTCTCGCAAGAGGTAGTGAGCGCACATCCTTCTACTCCACCCTCTTGAACCCAGTATTTGTACGTCCTTAGTTGTTTTTATACATAAAATTAACAGCTTTGCCAACAGTTACCACAGCTTTTCACTCTTGAAATAAATACACTTTAAATGTATTTTCACTTTAACTGTCTGATAGAGTTTCAATTTAGAAAGCAGGTCAAGAGAGTTTTTATTCCACGTGAAATCTGATTTTTCTATTAGTATTTGAAAGTAATTACTAAATCTGAATGGTGCATCTCGTTGGATCACAACAGTTTGGTGAGATGGTGATGGACAGGCTCAGTGATGGCCCACAGTCGAGATTCCAGAAACGAGGACGGAAAGGCCTCGGGAGAAGCGGAATTGCACGTTTGGGTTGGCTGCTTGCACCTTGGTCTGTGGGCCACCTTGCGGCCCCGCAGCGGGCTGATGTGCCAGGTGGGGTCCATCACACTCACGGCTCTCACTCCCTGGCCTGCTGGCTCCCGTGGCATCTGCCTGCCACCTGCCCAGCTGGTCCACACAGCCAAGCTGGTCTCACCACCACTTGCTTTGCGCTGAGGGTGCGGCCAGGGCGCTGACCACACCTGAGCCTGTAGCGCACGGTGTCAGGAACCAGCCCCCCAGTCGTGACGCACTGATCTGGAGCAGAGGACAGGTGCCTGTGCTCTCATTTCTAAAACTCCTGGGACGACTCTAAGGTGCAATGGAGGCTGAGAACCAGGGTCGGGGTCCATGTCCTCTCTCCGGGTTAGGGGCCTGAGCGTCTTGGCGGCTCAGTGGTCTCCCTCCGTGGCTTCCATAGAAGCTGCCCCGTGGACGACAGCACCCCGGTCCTCACAGGTGCCCTCGGGAGGGGCTCTGCTGCGGGCAGGATGGTGCGTGGGTCCAGAGCTAAGGCGCACCTGCTGAGCCCCGCGCACCTGGCCCTGACGTGGCCCCGCTCCCTGCCCGACCCCTGTTCCTTGCCCTCCCCTCAGGGTGCCTCGTCCACGTGCTTTTCTTTGGAGCGAGGGAATGCTTGTTTACAGAGGATGGAGGGTTTAGATTGCTAGGATCGGCGAGTTGCTGTGCGCCCGGCGTGCCGGCAAACCCCAGTTCACCAGCTTGGTCTACAGTAACTCCTCCTAGTTGGCCAGAAAGTTCCAATAAAAATAACGTCTTCAGCCTCACAAAATATGAAAAGATTTGACTTCAGAAAACACGTTTAAAGTAAAAAACGACTTCTGCTGCCTGCTGAGCAGTCCCTTGACGGGGCGAAGGAATGTTCTCTGCTCCCCTCCAAGCTGGTCCCAGTGGCAGCCCTGGCGGTTTTCAGCTTGTGGGTTTGGGTGGTCGGGTTTTATTATTAATAACGGACTGTGTACAGTTGGGTCCTTGGCATGCTTGCGTCAGCTGTGCAGCCCTCAGAGTGTGGCCTTGAGAGAAGGCAGGCCTGGCAGGCCGCGCGCTGGACGCCGCTTGGGCTTCTGAGCGCGTGGGGCCTCACCGATGAACGAGAGTCTTGTTTGTGCAGCTTACAGAGCGTGGGGCGGGGAGCGCGTGCGTGGCGTTCAGCATCTCCACTTTGTAAGCGTTTGAAAAGGCAGTGCAGAGCTTCCGTTGTTTAGTTTCTTGGTTTTTTTTAAAAATGAATTTCTTTTTGAATATTTAATCAAAAGTTTTGTTACACTTAACATTTACTGTACTTTTAAGTAATTCTGCAGCTTTCTTGTACTTTTTTTTTTTTTTTTTTTGCGGTACGCGGGCCTCTCACTGTTGTGGCCTCTCCCGTTGCGGAGCACAGGCTCCGGACGCGCAGGCTCAGCGGCCATGGCTCACGGGCCCAGCCGCTCCGCGGCATGTGGGTTCCTCCCGGACTGGGGCACGAACCCACGTCCCCCGCATCGGCAGGCAGACTCTCAGCCACTGCGCCACCGGGGAAGCCCCTTCTTGTACTTATCGATACCAATGAATGCTGTTGATTTGGTAAAACAGTGACTTCTTAGAGTTTATGGCAATTTTCATCTTGTTCAGCACGAACACTCATCTTCAGTCAGGTTTATTTAAATTAACCGTGTTTAAGACTCCATGATACACTGTCTTTAAATCATATCGAAAGGAAAAATCCAACGGAAGACAAGTCTTCGCCCTCTGGGCAGTTTGGAACTAATACAGCTACGTGTTTTTCACTGTTAGTTACAGGTACAGCCTGTTGGGGAAGAAGGTGCCACTGCTTGAGGGAAGTCGTTCACTTTATCTAAAAAATGTCTCAAAAGGGTGGAGATAAAAGATGGAACACCGGACCCCAAGAGAAGTTCTTTGCCCCGTTTGCTGGGGGTGTCGCGCGTTCCTCAGAGGCGCAAACCTGGGAGATGTGTCCCTACTCGGGTCTGGTGTCACATGCTGCAGGGCCTCCGGGGCCGCTGAGCCCCGGGTCTCTGTCCCCAGCAGGTGGGCCCCGCCCAGATCCCCCTTCCCTTCCTGGGCTCCCTCCAGGGCTCGTCCTCTGATCGCTCCCCGGGGCTTTTATTTACCTCCAGCCCCGCTGGCTGGTTCAGTGCTGGCACACAGTACGTTCTCTGTAAAGCCTGTCAAATGAATAAATGATCATCGACAGGAATTGATTTTTTTAAGTAAAGATGGAAACATTTGGTATTTATTCATCTACTGAAGGTGTTTTGTTGATGCTGGAAGTTTCACTTAAAGTGAAGAAGTCTTTTGAGAGGCGGGTATGTAACTAGAATGACGAGGATGAAAATCAGCGTCTTCCGTTGGGAATTCTCTCCCTGTCAAGGAAGCTTCCGGGTCATTTTATGGGGAAGGAAGTCAGGGTGTGGGGACGTGGGTTTGTTTTCTTCTGACTCCATAAGAGCCTGGCAAGGTGCACTCACCCACCCTAGAGCTGGCTGAGGGCCGCGTGTGTCCGTGACCGCCCGGGGACCCCTCAGGCACACCTCCTCCTGTGAGGGCCCTGCAGGTGGCCCAGGGGACAAGGGTACTGTCCACCTCCCAGCCCAGCAGGTGCCTTGGAGTGCCTCCTCAGCCCCCGCCAGGGATGGGCCAGCGTCCCCCCGGACAGGGCAGCTGCCCTTGCCCGTCTCTGCACTTATCGAGCACGTGCCCTCCCTGCTGGAACTGGGCGTCTGTCCTTGTCCCTTCTTGGAGCTCAGGAGCCCATGGTGTGAGCCTGGGGTGTGGCCAAAGCAGGGAGAGTGAGCTCTTCCTCAGCGTGGCTCGCTCTGCAGGGCAGGGTGCCTTCACGTCAAGGGGGCTTTCTGAGCAGGTCGGGCCAGCTGACCCCCAGCCTGCCGGCTCCTGCCCCCCGAGAACCCTGCTTTGCATCATTTACTCCTTCCGGTCCTTTCAGAAGGACCTGAGGGTCAGCTCCTCAGACGGGCCCTCTGGGTCGTGTTGACCTCATTGACCTTGCCCCGTCCCCGCACTGCCAGCGCACTGGAGCCAGACACCAAGCCCCTCATCTGGCTCCCGCTTCTTTCCTGGCGGGGTTGAACCTACCTTGCCCACTCCCTGCTGTAAAGGGCCCCCTGTGCGCCCCGTTCCCTGCCTCCCGCACCACCCCCTCCATTCCCTGGTTGGGGGGCACTTTGTGTTGTGACACGGTCCACACTTTGCGTATTTTGTCAGGTGTCCGCCTGGGGCCGAGAGGCCGTCAGGAATGCCGGGGGCTGCGTGTCAGGCACGTTATACACAGATTTCAGAGTTTCCACGAGTGTGATTTTTCAGACGAGACAGACAGGCTGAAAGTGTTCAGGACGGTCCAAGTCCAGCCCTGGCTGCATTTGGAGGGAACCCAGGGGCCTTGCTCAGAAGCGGAGGTGCGAGTTTATACCTCCAGTCACTTCCCACCGCCTGCTCTGGTCACCACTCCCGTGGCCCTTCGTGCTGGGTGTCGCTGGGTCTGGGCTGCTCTGCCTACTGGCTGGTGCACCCACACGCAAACGTCACATAGCACATGGAGCTCGGGCAAGCCTCCCTGCTCAAGAGATGATGAGTTGTCTCCTTGGACGCCGAGAAGGCCTGAGACAACAGCCCGTGTGTCCCGACGGACCCTTCCAGATGCGCTCTGGACTCAGTTTAGGGCACTTCGTGGTGCTTCCCTGGCTGGTCTAGTTCAGGTCCCTCTGCAGCGTGGAGGACCCTGTTCCCGAGGGGTTTGTTCTGCCTGACCCTGAAGTCCATCATGAAACGGCCACAGTGGGATGCTGCCTTTAACGCAGACCTATTTATAGACAGAGATTCAACTCGCGAATGCTAACAGTTATGTTTGGAATTGGATAAAGGTGACGAGAAAGATATTTCTCTAATGATGTTAACAATTTATGAGCAATTTCTCAAAATACCCGTAGAGTCTTATACACCAAAATTCATGTCATACATCAGAGTGAAATGTGAAAGAAAAATAATAGAAAACCACTAAATGAATGAAAATCCAACACCAGAAAAACAAGGATAAAATAAAACTGATTGTTTCCCAAACCAGTGAAAAGATCCAATTCAAAGCTTCCAGGAAATGGAAAAAAATCACAATGGATAAACTAGAATAGACGCCATAAAAACAAGCACTGGAACATCTGAATTAGGAAAAACTTAAGTCTTTTCCTTCCAGTGCTGGGAAAACGCAGCTCTCTCGTCTCGTGTTTCTCCTTTAGCCTTACGTAGACACCACGCTCCTACAGAGCCCTTCACTCCTGACACCTCTGGTCACCAGACGTGTAGGATTTCCCCATAACAGGCAATTCTCTGCAACACCGGGTGGTGTCCTACAGTTTCACTCAATTCTGACACTATCTCCCCAGAGCAAGCATCAGATCTCGCAGGTTCAGGACTCAGTCCCATAGGAAGGTGAACAGCCAGATAAAGAGATACCGAGGGTGAGGTCTGGGAGGGTCCCAAACACAGGAGACTCTGTCTCCGTGGGGTCGGGGTCCCCCTCCCAGTGCAGATGTGCTCACCAACCCGGAAGCTCTCTGAACTGCGTACAGTTGGGGTTTTGTGGAGGCTTCCTCACGTGGGTGTGATCCATTACTAACTCCGCTTACAGCCCCTCTCCCCACTCTGGAGCGTGAGGGTGGAGCTGAGAATGCCAAGCTTCTCGTCAAGGCTTGGTGTTCCTGGTGACCATCCCCCACCCAGGAGCCCCATGAGAACAAGAGCTGCTTCTCATGCTCTGATCCCTTAGGGAATTGCAAGCGTTTTAGGAGCTTTGTGCCTGGACCAGGGCAGAGACCACTGTTTTCTGTTATCTCACAGCTTCAGAATATAATCCACATTTTAAAGGGAAGTGAGAGACCAGGACAGACCTTGCATGTGCAAGCAGAACGCAGAGCCGAGAGCCGGGACGCTGGCGAGACCGAGCATCCGAACAACCTCGCCTGGCGCTGTCCACCCTCAGCGCACCCCCCCGGGCCACGTGGCGCTTGTAGCATTCGTGTGAGGCTTAAATGCGCCACGCCAGCGTGTGGCGGCTGCCAGTAGATGTATCACTGAAGAAAAGCCACACGCACTGAAGGCTGCACATCCAAAGTGGACACACAGACCCACAGCAGCACCACACGCGACAGGAAGACTCTGGAAGGAAAGCGAGCCAAGGACGTAACGGTGCATCACTGGAGAGGAGAACCAGTGTATGTCCCCGGGGCCGTCAGGGCCTGGCAGAGGGAACCAGGCGGTCTTCTCATTTGCAGCAAGTAGTGCTCCCGAGTACCCATAGACAAGGGTCAGGTGGTACTCCCAAATACTATTAGAGATAGAGACGTGGGTCAGGTGGTACTCCTGAGTACTGATAGAGACACAGGGTCAGGTGGTACTCCCAAATACTATTAGAGATAGAGACACAGGGTACCTGGTCTATGGCCAGGGGGTTGCACTTGGTGGTCATGTATAGAGGCATTTTGGAAAACAACTTAGAAGCTGCTTCAGGGGCTGTTAATCTCGTTTTGTTGGATGCAGGCATTTTGCTCATCTCTTCAGAGGACAGAATCCTAAGCGTGGGGGATGATATTTACTTATAAATGTTGACACGACGTGGTTTCTAACAAGAACAACAAAAGGAAATGTCTAAAAGTGTCTCCCGGTTGGGAAAGGGTTTTGGAAACTCTGCATCGCTCACCTCGTGAAGCGTTTTCCCGCCATTACAAATGCTGTTTGAATTCTGTGTGACAACAGGGAAAACACTCACCGCCGTCTCTAATGGAAGGATGGGTCCGAAGTGCCCTGGAGTCTGATTGCAGCTCTGAAGAAAACACGTGAGGTGCCGGCAGACCTTGAGTCAGCGTGGTGGGCTTGGACTTTAGTTGTGTGTGTCTGTTTCTCAGATTGGCCAGTTTTCTCTAACGGGGCTGTGAACGACCGCTACGACCACCAGAAAAAAAACACAGAACCCAAGATTTCAGCTTCAGTCCGACTTGGTGAAATGCGCGTTGTCTCAGTAGGTGGCTGTAGGCTGGGAAGAGCAGGAACATCCCCTGACAGGGCTGGAAAGGGCCCCAGCTGCCCTGCCCCTGCCCTGTGCCCAGGTCCCGGGAGGCACGCCTCATCCCTGTCACACAGGTCGCAGGCACCTTTTCTCTGAGGCTCTGTTCCTTCTTGCTGCAGCGAGAAAGAAACCACCCAGCTGCTCTGCCTGATTCAGGACCTCCTTCTATGTAAGAGGATTAGAACTCCCTTCAGCAGTGGGTCCGTGTTAGGTTACAATAGGATTTTGTGCTGCATTTTAAATAGGGTGCAATTACGTAAAATACTCCTGGGAAGAAGCTCTCTTCCTTCAAGCCCTCCCGTCCGTCTCTTTTCCTTGAGATGCTCTCTGGCGTCGGCAGCGTCCTGAATGGGAATCCCACCCTCTCCATCCCTGTCCTGCCTTTCCTGGCACGTGGTTCAGGGTCCCCTGGGGCAGAGCCGCGAATCACCCGCCTCTGCTTTCTCCCGCGCCAGGTGCTGTGGCCAGCACAGAAGTGAAGATGAAGCTGCAGGAGTTTGTCCTCAATAAGAAGAAGGCGCTGGCCCACCGGAACCTGAACCACTGCATGTCCAGTGACCCTCGCTACTGGTATGGGTAAGTGGAGGGGCCGGGTCTCCCCTGCGCCCGGGTGCACGGGGTCTGGGGGTAGACCGGAGTGGGGCTCAGTTCTTCACCCTGGAGGGCGTGGAATTAGAAACTCCGTGAGCCAGCAGCACATGTGGTCAGACCAGCGTCGTCCAGGTGCGGAGGGGGCCTGTCTTTAAACAAACCTTAAAGAGACGTTCGTGGGGCCAGTGCCTAACCATTATTCTTGGCTTCTCACGCAGTTCTTTGGCCACAGAAAGAACCTCTTAAAAAGGAACTCTGGTCCAAATCGTCCGTAGGCACCTCCCAAATTTCTACCCGGTGTGTTATTGATTCCCAGGCAAGTCAAAAGCACCTGTGGTCTTTTCATTGTTTTTATACTAAGAACCCTCTCCCAGAGCCCGCTTAATGGACAGAGACCACCAAGTGCCTTGTTCGTGCTCAGAACTGAAAGCCAAAGAGGTCTTTCACCTTGTGGCGAGGATGCGCGTGTGCCGGGGCCCTTTCCTCTGGGCCTGTGCGCGGCTCAGCAGGGCTGGCAGTCGACACATGCCGAGTTGGAAGCGAGTGACAAAGTTACGTGGCTTTAAACCATGGTCAAAGGTGCCTCAGATTTTCGCTTTGACTCTACTTTTCTACAACTTTTCAAGGGCTTTTTTCTGTTCTAGAAGAAACCTCACAGGGCAGTTTTCATAAATGAAAATGTGATCATTGTTAATTCATTGGGGGATGTAGCTCTTCTGGAGCCCCCAGACGGGCAGCAGTTCTGCCAAAACGCCGCCAGATCCCACTGGAACGAACCCGTTTGCTTCAGTAGATGACGCTGGTCATCGTGGTATAACATGAAGGGCATCTCTGTTCCGAGGCCACCTCTGCTCCGAGTGTCTGCAGCCCCTCAGGCCGCGCTCACACGAGCAGGCTGTCTGCCGTTCAGCCAGCGGCACGCCTCGCCCAGAGCAGAGACGGCAGCGGTGGTCCCCGAAAAGCCATGCACAGCAGCCACGTGCCCCGGAGCGATGGAGGGTTCTGGGGCAGCACACCTGGGGGCCCCACGATGTGGTGGCGCCGATCCGTGGTCTCCCCCGCTAGTGGCAGCCCCCTGGGTGTTGCAGTGGGAAAGCTCCGTTTCCCCCTTTGGGGTAGGTTGCCGGGCAGACGCCCTGCAGTGCAGTGGGTTAGGTAGGGTGGGCGGGTGGGCGAGGACGTGGGCACCACCCAGGAGTAGCCGGTAGGGCAGGGGTGAGGAGGTGCTCCTAGATCCTCCATGGGGGAGGGGATGGGATCCGAGGGTCGGATGCCAGGAGCCGTTTCAGGAGAGGGTCTATCCCCAGCTGGGGGGCTTCGGGAGCCGCGGTAAGAGCGCTGTGGGCCCAAAGGAGGTTGGGTGGTGAGAGCAGAGGTCATGGTTGACCACACTGGGGTCCTCTGACAGTGGCCACAGTGATGTGAAGAGATCGGGGCGGCCAGTGCCAGGACACCCCGTGAGTGGTGGGGCGAGGTGTTCGGGCTGGCAGGAGTAGAGGCCCAGGACACCCCGTGAGTGGTGGGGTGAGGGGTGAGGTGTTCGGGCTGGCAGGAGTAGAGGCCATGATGATGTGCTTGTACATGACGGGGAGGACGGAGCCTGCAGGATGGGAAAGTGCTGGCGGCTGCCGGGGAGGGGTGGTCTCCGCAGAGCTGCACGTGCCAGGAGGTTGGAAGGGAGAAAGGGCTTTGGGGAGGAGGGTCAGCAAGGAGCACCTGGGAGCCGAGAAGGGGCAGGTGGGGGCATGCAGGGTGGCTAGGCCTGGGGGCAGGGTGCCAGAAGGGGCTGACACGCCGCTCCCTGGTGAGCAGGGCAGCTGAGACCTGGCGGAGGCTTGCTTGCCCGGGTCCAGCGTTTCGTGGGGCGCTCCCTCTTCCCCGGGGGACTGGGCTGTGCAGGCTGCAGTGGGGAAGGACTTGTCTCAGCAGAGTCAGCCAGGGATGGGTTTGCTTGTGTTGGGTTTGGCACCTTTCTCGTTTTGTCACCCAAAACCAAACCAGATCATGGACCACATTCACTTGCTGCATGAAGGCAAAACTTTGCTGGAAAACCAATCCAGCAAAGAACCGATCTTGATGGGGAAGAGCCGCACCTTGACCCTGGCTTCGTGCCACACATGACAGTCAGCTTAAGTGTCATGGACCTGACGTAAAAGCTAAGTTGTTAAAACTTCCAGAAGGAAACATAGGAAAAAGTTTTCATGACCTTGGGGAAGAGGTAGGCAAAGACTTCTTAAAACACTAAAATCTTCAAGCATAAACCAAAAAACATAAACTTAATCAAAATGTAAAACTTTCACTCTTTGAAAGCCACCCTTAAGAAAATAAAAAAGCAGGGCGCAGGCAGGAAGAAAATATTCGCCATGCATGTATCTGACAGAGCACTTGATCCAAAACATATAAAGAGCTTCTACAAGTCAATAACAAAAAAACAGGCAACCTCCTGAAAAAGTATGGGCAAAAGACGTGACCCGATACCTCACAAAATAAAGATGCAAATGGTCAGTAAGCACATGAAAAGATGGTGAGTCACCCGGGAAATGCAGTGCGCAGCAAGGTGCCCCCTCACACCCAGTGGGTTTGAAATTGAACAAACCCAGTGTTGGCCAAAGCGTGGAGGCCCTGGACCCCTACACGTGGCCAGTGGGGATTGAAGTGGCACAGCTACTGTGGCAGTTTCCTATGAAGGTAAACATACTCCCACCCCATGACCTGGCCACACTCCTAGGTGTTTCTCCAAGAGAAGTAAAGTCTTCCATCCGGGCAAAGACTTGTGTCCCCATGGTCACAGCAGCTTTATTCATTATCGCCAGAGAACGGAAGCAGCTGAGTGCCCACCAGCAGGTGAGTGGTGAAACACAGGGGCACCCGCTCCCTGGTCTGCTGCTCAGCGAGGCCCAGGGCTGCCCGCCAACACCTAGAAACATTAAGCTTGGTCGAAGACGCAGCGTCTGTGCATTGCGATGCCTTTGCCAGCAGTTCTAGGGTCAGCACAGCTGAGCTGTAGTGACAGGAAGCCAGGCGGCAGGGGCTGGGGGTGGAGATCCCTTGCCAGAGGACAGTGGGCCTTCTGTGAAGGCGGCGCTGCTCTGTATCGTTACTGGGTGCTGGTTCCATGGTGTACATGTGTGAAAACCCCCAGCTTTAAGCTCATCATATGAGACTGTGGTGGCTGTCCGTGTGGCAGCCACCAGCCACGTGGGCTCCAGGGCGTTGAAGCGAGCTGTTCAGATTGAGACAAGCTGTGAGTGTCAGACACGCTGGATCTCAGAGCCTCATGGGAAAAAAGAACGGGGACTATTTCATTAATACTTTTTAGATTGATTACATGTTGAAACGATAGGATTGGGGATAAATTGGGTTAAGGAGAACACGGAAGTTGATTTCACTGCTTCCTTTTTGCTCGTGTGCACATGTCTGTGAGAGAATTTTAAATTGCACATGTAGCCGGTGTTACTTCCTTTGGACAGCGCTGGTGTGAGTGATTACAAGTTGTATTTATTTTAAATCACCTGCATAAATCTGAGGTAATAGGAAAGGCCAATGGTTGATAGAATTGAAATGGCCGAACTTGTGTTTAGCTTTATTCTGTACTGCAATCAGAGGGACGTTTAGAAAGCAAACAAGGCATATTTGTTTTTCCATCTTCATCAGGAAGGATTGTCTTTAAGACAAGGTGCCCCTCCCATCAGCCAGGGTCACAGCAGACACAGCCGCCTGTGCTTCCTCCCCTGGTGGGAATGAAGGCTTGAAAACCTGGAAGACGATTCTGGTTGGGGCTGAGTTAGACAGGAGAGCGGCAATTCAGGTTCTGCCCCCGGGGTACAAGGGTGGGGGGCGGGTGTGTGTGCGCGCATGCGTGTGTGTGTGTGTGTGTGTGTGTGTGTGTGTGTGTGTGTAAGTGTGCAGGCAGCCAGGGACAGGACTTGGCGTTGGCTCACACGTCCAGACTCTTGCTTGCTGGGGGCAGGTGTGAGCCCTGGGCTGTGTGATGAGGGACGGGTGCCCCCCCACCCCTGGAGGGCAGGTGGCCTGTGTTTTCCTTGGGAGCCCTGAGCGCGGGGCATCTAGTGATGAGTTGGTTTCCCTCAGTTTTGCGCGGTTTGGGGAAGCCAGGCTGCTGTGCGTGACGTGCGTCCCTCTTGACGTCTGGGTTCATCTGCGCTGGTACCAGCTGGATCAGTCCGGCTGCCTACTCTGGGCCACACACTCTTGGACGACGCAGAGGAGGTCTGCTGAGAGCTCTCAGGCCAGCACACAGGCAGATTCATGCCAGCTGCCTCCTGTTCTAGCTCATTTTAAGGCTGGACAAGAAAGTGAGGATTTGAATACTGACAGCAACTCAAGAGATCAAATCAGAAGAGAAAATCTATTAGAAAATCTTAAACAAATAGCTTCTCCTACTTCTGGCTTAATTACAAACAAACTCTACCATTAAAGTATAACTATAAGAGTTATTATTACCTATAATATTTTATTAATCATAATTGTCTATTTTTTTAAATCATGTAATACACACACAGGCCTTTCCATGTTTCTTATGAAGGAGCAAGTGAACTCTTTCCCAGGTTAGAACTTGGCACTGAAGGAGAGGTTTGGGACCGGCCAAGGCCATGCTCCCTGGAGGATGCGGCCTGAAGATGTCAGATGCAGAGAGAGTTGCCCTCAGACCTCTAATGGGGTTGTGCAAGGGTGGCCCCCCGAGGTGAGGCCTGGCGGCACGACACGAAGAGGGCACAGCCAGCGTGAGGGTGGCCGGTCCGGCCCTGATCCCCGGCCCTGGCCCCCTTGACATGCGTCCCGATTGGGAGGTGCTGTGCCCTGGGCAGAGGGGGTGCACAGCCTGGCAGGGCAGTTCTCCGGGGCTCTCTGGGCGCTTCCCATGATGCTGCCAGCTGGGATCCTGGGATTGGGCTCCGTGATCACCACGTTCTCTGCACCGGTTTGCTCTCAAATATTTAAACATCCACCTGTAAGCATTTAAGTGCTCACATTCTTAATTCAAATAACACCAGGTGCGTACATGTGGAGTACTGTGTATTCAAATAAATAGTCTAACAAATTCCACATAAGTAAGTTGGCAAATTCGTTTCACGTCATTAAGCAGATTACACAGTTTAGGGACTCACAGAATTCATTACACCTTCTGAGCCTCCAGGAGGCCGAGCAGAGGCGGCCGCGCCCCCAGAACGTTTGCTGACGGTCAGCCGCGGCCGGCACCCTCCTCTTCCCGAGGTCTGATCCCCACGTTCAGCCTCCTCCTGGCGGCCGCCCCGTCCAGCCATTTCAAGGATTTTGTGTTGTGCCCGGCCCCTCATAAAGCAAGTAAATTTCATGAATCAGCTCCCAGGGCAGAGGTGTTGCCGCCAGCCCCTCCCTCCCCAGGGGAGGGGAGATGGCTGGGACCACCGTCCCCGTAAAGGCACTTCTGCTGAAGGGAGTCCCCACGTGGCTCCTGCCCTCAAGAACCAGACGTCACCAGCACTGTCCCCGAAGTCCCCCGCCAGGTCTCAGCTGCGTCCGGCACGCCTGTGTCCCTTGCACCTGGAGCCCACCTGTCTCCCTCTGTCCCCTGTGTCCTGAGGACCGTCCCCTCTGTGGCCAGTGGTGACAACCCGCCCCCCCCCCCCCGCCAGCCTGAGAACAGACCCAGTCAGGAGACACCCGAGAGGAAGAGGCTGTGCAGAGCCCAGGCGCCGGGACCACGGGCATGCGGTCGTGCCAGCCTGCTGTCCCCGGCGCCGAGGGCCCGGCAGGGGAGGCTGCGGTCGGCGTCTGTTCTCTTGTTCAGTGTTGGTTTTGTGTCGTTTCAGTCTTGCCCCAGAGAGGAGGCCAGTCTGCCCAGGAGGCCGGCTGCGAGCTGGGCTGGCGCGTCAGAGGAAGGACCGGCGTCGTGGGGACCTGTGCAGGGCTCCCGTGCGCGCTCCCTCTGCACGGCCATGTGTGCCCGTGCGTGCGGGTCACTAAGACTCTGTCCTGCCCGTTCTCTGCAGGAAGACGCAGCACAGCTCCCTGGACCAGAGCTCCCCGCCCCAGAGCGGGGCGTCGGTCTCCTACAGCCACCCGGTCCTGGGCATGTACGACGCCAAAGATGACTTTCCTCTCAGAAAGACAGGTCAGTGCAGGGGCTGCAGCGGGCGGGGAGGGGGTCCCAGGCGGGGAGGGAAACCTGTACGAGGAGGGAGCTCACCGTGTCCTGGGAGGCCCCTCAGGTGCGCGTCTCAGGTTACGTCAGCAGTTCCCTCACAGACCAGAAGGATAAGCGTGTCAGACACAAGCAGGGCTCCCAGGGCGCTTGGATTTTCTCCTAGCAGTGGTGGTTTAAGCGGCAACGCCTTTTAAGAAAAATCAGATGGGCCGTGGGCCGTGCGTTAGGGCGGCCAGAAGGCCAGGGGCCGGAGGAGAGGTGTTTCCGGAAGCTTTGCCCCCGAGAAGTGAGGGCCTGGGCTGCGGAGGGCCAGCTGCCCTGGTCTCAGAGGTGGCAGGTGGAGCCCACGGCCACAGGGCCGCGTGGGAGATGCCAGGCGCCTGCTTCACGGAATGGGAATGTGCGACACAGCTTTTTCTTCGTGAAGACGAATTTTGTTTCCTCCAAAGGATTTTGGTCCATTCTGGACAGAAACGCTCTAAAGCAGCTTCTTCACCCTGGGGATGAGGTATTGGGAGCAGGGCCGGAGGCTCCCCTGCCGCTCTGTCCTAAGGACAGAAGACGTGGGGCCTCTCGGGGGGCAGAGCTGCGCCCCGGAGAGCACATGGTGTAGCAAAGCCCGAACGGGAGCCGGAGGTGAAGGGAGGGGGAGTTCAGCTCAGCCTCCGTGGACTTGACCCCAGCACAGGTGTGGGGGGCAGGGCCCCCAGGGTGCAGCGGGTCGGCAGAGGCCCCCCACCCCGCCCCCCGTGTCAGAGGGGAGGCGTCTGCCCACGTGGGCGGGGTTTCATCCAAGGTGAAAGTGCAGCTTCTGTCCTCTTCTCTCCAGTTCGAGTGCATGGCTGTCACCCATGGTCCCCCAAGAAGGGCGTGGGCTTCACCCTGAGAGCCTGCGGGCTCCGTAGAGAGGGGCATCTGTCGGCACCCAGGCCGGCTCCCCCAGGTTGCCCTCCACGCCCCCCTTCTGGAGCCTGGGCTGAGATCAGCCACGCTCCAATCAGCGAAACGGGGGCCTGTGCTTGGGAAGACCCTGGGCGAGGAGACAAAGGCCGCGCCTGCCCCGGGAAGCCTGGCCCTGTGGGAGCGCAGCCGGGGTGGCAGGGCTCTGCGCGAGTGGGCGCTGATCTGCAGCCTGGCGGGCTCTCCCGCCTGGTTTGCAGCTCCGTGCCCCAGGACAGATTCCTGAGGCTCTCCTGGCCTCAGTCTCTCATCAGTAAAGTGGGTGCACTGGGCGCACCGTGCTTCCTCCCGCCCTGGGCGTGGCAGGCGTGGTGCCCACGGCCCCTGGAGCAGCAGACTCCGGAGGACACGGAGAACTGGGCTCCTGGCCGCCGGGTGGAGCCGTCCACCTCCCTCAGGGCCCTTCCTCTCTGGAGAGCACAGCTTCCCCCGAGGGAAGCAGCTGTTCACAGGAAACACTGGTTGGTTGCTGAGACACGGGAAACGGGACGGGTTTCTCTCCATCGCTGGCTGAAGCCGCCCTGCTTCACGAGGGACAGCTCTGCAGTCAGCCTGGCCCTCACCGTCCAGCGTCCTTGGCAGACAGCCTCGCCGAGCGAGTTTGCACATCTGTGAAATGGGGCAGCAGTGCCGCTACTTCAGGGGTGGATCCGTTGTGGGGCTGCTGCCTCAGAGGGCAGGTCAGGGGGCGGGTGGGGGTCAGGAGCAGAAGGGAGGATTTGGCCGCTCGTGGGCCGTGCACACAGCCTCCAGTGAGGCCACCAGGGACACGGAGCCGCGCCCTTCCAGCCCCTCCCCCGCCCTTCCCTGTCTGTTCCCTCGGGGGTGGCAGGGTCCGGTTTCTAGAGTGAGCGTGAGGCATACCTGTGGCCCGTTTCACCCAATCCAGTCACTGAAGACCCCTCAGTGAGCCTTTACGGCCCTGCTGTCAGCGACTGCTGTCCCAGTGGTTCCTTGACGGCCCCAGGGGACAGAGTCCAGGTCTGCAGGGAGCCGTGTGTCTGTTACCAGCTCAGGGCTGGCGGTGGCCCCTGGGTGGACACTCGCGCTGGGTGCCTTGCCGAGTCACAGGACAGTAAGCCGGGGTCCTCTGGGTTCCTGGCACTTAGCCTGCAGGGGGTGCGCTCACTCCAAGGCGGTGCCTCGTGCCCGAGCGCAAGCAACGGCTGCCGCCCGCCTGTGTCTTCCCTGCGATGAGTGAGCGAGCAGTGGCCGGGCGCTTCCTGGGTGCCGAGCCCTGAGCTGCTGTGGCAGGCGGGGGGACGGGCCACAGTCCTCAGCCTCCTCCAGTCCCGCCAGAGGAGGTGAACGGCAGGGTCCAGGCCCAGGGTGGACCTCAGGTTCCGCCTGTGGGGCCCAGCCAGGGAGGGGCCCCGGGCACGTGGAGGGCAAAGCTAGGTTTTCACCCCAGTACAGATAGAGTGGACCGAGGCCCCGTCTCAGGTCTCTGCAGAGGCCCTGGCCCCACTCCTCAGCCTGCACCCCAGCAGGGCCTCCACCGCCTGACAAGGGTCTGCCGGAGGCAAGGCGGCATGCAGCAGCCGGTGGAGAGCGGGGCGTCTCTGAGCACTGTGGCCACATGTGTCAGTGAGCAAGCGAAGCTCTCCCTGCCTCCTGGTGAGCTGAACAGTAGTTGTACTAGTTTATTTTACGTCCACGTGTAGCGTGGGTCGAGGTCACCAGGGAGGAGGTCACAGCCGCCTTTGTCACGTGATGCTCGTCTCTGCAGTGTGGGAAGGGGCCGGTCGCCGCGTGGTCCACGTGTTGTTCTGTTGCAGTTTGCGGAACCCGTGGCATCCTGGTGGCCTGGGCAGTGGTGGGCAACGCCCGCACCCTGCATAGTTGTGCCTGGGTGTCTTTTATATGCATCAGGTACAGGGTGGTAGATGCCCTGCGGCTGTTGCTCGGGGCCGGGCCAGGGAATCGGCCCTTTCTGAGCTGCCCGGACGGAGAGAAGGGGGTTCACTCCACAGTGCCTGGCCTTGCCGGGCCCCCTCCGCTTCCAGCCCCCGCACGGGGCTTTTGTACTGGGCTGTCTTCCATCAACTTTGTGCTCATTAAACAGTAGGTGTGAAAGTGCTCAGAAGGTTTTCAAAAAGGCTTTGTTGTGCTTTTCCAAGGAAACTTGCAGAGATGGTGAGTATGGTCAAGTACTAGGCAGTGTCTACGCTGAGAAGGGCCTCGCTCCAAACTTCGATTTCTATCAAACTTGGACTCCTCCTCACTTGAGAAGTGAGACTTGAACGAATCTTTTTCAGACACGCCCTGTTCATATCTGAGCTTGATGGCCACCTGAAATACGCTGTTGAAACTACTGAGTAGGAAAGAGGGTGTAGGAAAATACCAGCCCTAAGCATCAGGTAGAGTGCTTTGTTAATTAAAAATCCCAGAAGGAAGGCGTACATACGACAAATTAGAACATAAGTAGAACGCACACATGTGCGTGTTACCCCCAGAGACAGCTCCCGTTACGGGTTTGGCATCTCTCTGTGCAGATGTGGTCTATGCCTGTGTGTAGGGTGTGCGTCTGTGTGTGTGTGTATGATGTGTACGGACAGTCTCTTTGTCAAGAAAAACACCTGCTTTGCCCTTTGGCTGCAACTTTATTTTTCAGTTCACACTGTATCGTGGGCACCACTCCATTTCAGTGTATCAAGAGCAGCACCTTTTTCTATATTATCCCAACATGCGAAGATTACAGCAGTTGTAACAGTTTTCTAGTTTTTATTTTGCCCACAAATATAGGTCCCTCTGCTCACTGTTTTTGTAGGATGGACTCCTGAAAATGGAGCTGCCAGTTCAAATGAGTGTGCGTAGCGTGAAGAGCGGAGCACGCGGGACCCTGCCAGCCGCTTAGGAGAGGCCCCTCCCCCACGTCACTCGTAGGGTCGCTCGAGCAGGTGTGATGGGTGCGGAAGTCACAATGTCTCTGATGTTTCAAAGAGCAGTTCTGTCATCGCTAGTGGGGTTTGGGTGTCTCTGTTTACTTTCCATCTTCCCTACCAGGGAGTAAGCTGAGTGCTGTGTTGCAGAACCCCTCTGCCGCGCTCCCACGGCGCAGGGTGGCCGACGCTCCTGAGACAGGCAGCAGGGGTGCCGGCCAGACCGTGTCTCTCTTGTCCACCCCCTGTGCCCAGCGTCTGCAACCATACCGGTCACACAGGGAGGGGCCCTAAATGTCCAGTGTTTAAAGGCAGCTCACCCCATCGCTTTTCTGTCAGCTGTTTTTTCTTTCCTTGTTGCTTTATACGTTCATACCAATCCTGTCTCTGTCATGTATGCTACAAAAAATTTTAGTATTCTAGTCTGTCTTTTGTCTTTCTAGAGTTCTCTTTTTATTGTTATCGAGGGAAATAAATGTCCGTAAATCAAAGAGCCGCGCAGGCTCACTTGGGGAACAGCTGCCCCACCCCGCCCAGCCCGGCCCCGCCCCGCCCAGCCCGGCCCCGCCCAGCCCGGCCCCGCCCCGCCCCGCCCAGCCCCGCCCAGCCCTGCCCCGCCCCGCCCAGCCCTGCCCAGCCCTGCCCCAGCCCTTTCATTTGCTTACTTTCCTGTGTGCCCGGGTTGTTGTTTTTTTAGTTGAGGTACCGTTGATGTGCAGCATTGTACACTGGACAGTTTTTAAAGGTCATATTTTGTCGTTTGTCGTTACTATAAAACGTTGGCTGTATTCCCCATGCGTCCCTGTACTTGCTTTCAATTCAGCCCCACGCTTTGGCAGATGGGGGAGCTGCTCTTCCAGGGCAGGTAGTCCGCAGCTCTGCTGCAGCCCGGAGGCCCCCCGCGGCCCCTGGGCCCCGCTGCACGGTGTCCTGGGAGCCTCGGCCTCTCTCCCCTGGACTCCACGTGCTCCTTTGTGTGTGGTCTCCTTCATCTTGGTGGTGCAGCTCTTCCAAGCTTTCTGAGAAGTGGCGCGCGGAATGTGAGTTTTTTGAGCCCTCACGTGCTGGTAAATGCACTCATTCTGGCTCCCACGTGATGCACGATGCGGTCGGGCCTAGAAGCCACTTTCCTTCGGGACTTTCAGGTCCTCATCTCGCCCCGGGAGTGGGCCCTGCAGAACCCGACACTGCTCACAAGGTAGACCCTTGGGCCCTGCAGCTCTGAAGCCTCTCCGGACACCGCCCGGCGAGGGGCTGCAGGCCACAGCGAGCCCACGCTGACCCTTTTGGGCACTGGGTCTCCTCTGATGCAGCAGCGCACCTCCAGTTGCTTTGCCAGTGCTTTTCCTGCTCCGTTTGCTCCGTCCTCTCCTGGTGTTTCTGTTAATTTGATGTCGGGCCTTTTTACTCCCAGTTTTCAGATTTCTCAGCTGCTTCTTCAGATATCTCCTTTCCGCTCTTTCACCTTCGTTTGAAGCGTCCTTCACTGTCCTTTCAGGATTCCCAAAAGGGCAGCTCTGAGCACACACGCACACGCACACGCACACACACACACACACACAGAACTCTCTGAATGCTGTGCCGCTGCCCCGCCACGTGCTGGGCACCCTTGGCGGCTCAGTCTCTGCTTTCCTCACTCGCTGCTGGGCGTGATGTCAGGACACGGCAGTGTTGCTTCCAGACAGCCTGACCTCAGTGCCCCTGAGAGGGGCCCCCACTGGGGCCGGGGGCCGCGCGCTCCCTGTTGTGGGGGCTGCACCGCCCTGGATCTCAGGAGCGGCTTCCGTCCCCGGGCCGGGCCTGTGTTCGTGGAAACCCTGTGTCGGTTCAGCTGAGATCTTAGTAGGAGGCGGGTTGTTGTTTCCTTGCCTGTTAGTCTGGTGGGGTTTGGGCTTTCTTTTTTCTTTTTAAATAATGATAAAGTAAGAAACTCAGTGTAGAAATAGAAACAAATGAAAGTGAATCTACAGTTATCTCCACAATGTAAAAATAGTATTAAAGACAATAGAAGTGGATCCTCTAGCCGTGGGGAAGGCTGCTTTGTAGTTGGATCCTCTCCATCTTTCGACATGAAAGTCTTGCCGGGAACCTTGCTTTATACACAAATATGCTGCAAAGCAGAGGGCGTCTCTCCCAGAACCAGCGCCTCCAGAGCAGGTTGAGCCTCTGGGAAGGGCTGCCACCTTCCTTGCCCATCTTTGATTTCTCTGGGGAGCGTCGTTTAGGGGGCCTGCTTCTCTCCTCTTCCCAAGATCCACAGAGCAACCGTCCTTTGCCTCCCAGCCTCCTTCAGGGTCACCCGGCAGCTGGGACCCCCAGCCCTGCCTGCTGTGCTCCACAAAGGGCAGAGTCACAGTGGCCGTGAGACACACACATGGCCCGGTTCTTATAACCCAAACCAGCTTACGTCCGATTCTGGGGGGCATTTGGTTATGTTGCTTGTTGCTCTAGACAGCAGTAAACTTCCTGTTCCAGAAAGATTCAAAACAGCAGGGTAGCTGATTAAAAACAAAAACAAAAGGTAAAAACTCTCCAGTTTGCAAATCCACAAGTAGCAGAAGCTTGAATGTAGTTGAGCAAAGCCTCGGAACACACGCGTCTCCTGGGTGGTGGTCTCACCACTGCCCTGGACTCCCGAGCTGCCTTCCTGTGTCTGGAGGCCACCGGGAGGGCCCGGCTGTGTGAGGCTGCTGTCTTCCCAAGACGGCCCACCCCCAGTGTGGGACTGGACTGGCCCGGGGGCGGGAGTGTCTGGGCTCCAGGCGCAGAGGCTGGGACCACCGTGGGCTTAAAGATGCGGGTTTGCAAAGGGCTCCACGCACACAAGCAGAGCTGTTAACCAAAACCAAACCAGGCCTAAGCACCTGTGCCCAGGGGTCAGGCGAACACCTGCAGGCAGCATGGCTAAGCCTCTCGCCGGGGCGGGTTGACCTTAGCACCCTCTCGGTGGCCGGGAGCTCGAGTGGGCAGCTGGCTCCTGGCCTGTTACGTGAGGGAGGAATTTGTGATTCTCAGGTGAACGGGAAAGTCTGTAATGTAGGGGTAATAGTAACATTCGTGGCCCAGAGCCCCCAAACCATCCCCGATGGCCGGGTTTCCTCCCAGCTACTTGTAAATGCAGTGCCGCTCCAACATGTATGCAACCCTCCGTCCGCAGACGGTTCATTAAAGGCATCAGGTGCACTTGCGTCGGTGTTTGGACTGACGGATGGGGCTGGACGTCTTCTGCCCGAGGCCTCAGGTTGCCGCCTTGCTCCAGCCTGGAACAGTGCATCTGTGTTAAGCTAATATTTACCCAGTGAGCATATTCTTACACTGCCCACGAGATAACTGTGACCCCAGCTGTGTCTGCCTGCTTGTAATGGTGTCTCCTTTCCGTGCAGCATCTGAACCCAATCTGAAATTACGCTCCAGGCTAAAGCAGAAAGTGGCTGAAAGACGGAGCAGCCCCCTGTTACGCAGGAAAGATGGGCCAGTGGTCACGGCTCTAAAAAAGCGTCCTTTGGATGTCACAGGTATGTTCCTGCAAACCTGGCTGCCCTCTGAGAGGCTCTCCTGTGCGCTGTCCCTTCAGCACCGAAACCTGCCTCTGCGCATGTCCCCATCGCCGCCCGCCCCCTGCCCCAAGGGCTCTTGGGCCCGCAGTGCCAGCCGCGGGAGTCCCAGGGCCACGGTTGGCACCCCAGCAGGGGGTCTCAGGCCCGTCCCTATCGCTGTACGGCGTGTCCTGTTCCCGACCTTGACCCAGCCGACCTTGACCCAGCCGGGCAGGTGAGAGCAGTCAGACCTCCTGACGTCACAGGAGACTTTCAGGAATTTTAAGTGGAGGCTTCTCCGAAGGTGGGGTTTTAACTGATCCTGCCCTCTCAGTGGTGAATGCCACGTTTCCTCCCTGCCCCACTGCCCATTAAACAGTGTCTGAACCGCTGGAAAGCGTGAGAATCTTCCTGGGAAGAGTGGGACGGACAGGGGCGGGGGAAGGAGGAGGGAGCTTGGGAGTTTCCGAGTCTCTGTTCACGCACTGCTCTCGGCCCCCACCTAGCGGCCGACTCGGGGGAGCACACCCACCAGGCAGAGCCCCGTCCTGGGATGCACCCCACTTCCCGACACACACCCCAGTCCCTAGGGCGCACCTCACTTCCTGGGCGTGCACCCCACTTCCAGAGGGTGCACATCCACCAGCCCTAAAATCACGGGACAAAGGGGCTGCTCAGGCGGCCTGGTAACGGGAGGGGCGGGACCATGTTTGCACCAAGTGCAGGGTTTGGTGGGAAAACCAGGGCTCTCGGCAGCGTCCTTCAGGGTCAAGTTCCCAGGGAAGGAGGAGGGGCTCCTGGGTGCTGGTGCTGGTG
This sequence comes from Delphinus delphis, assembly GCF_949987515.2. Lineage (NCBI taxonomy): Eukaryota > Metazoa > Chordata > Mammalia > Artiodactyla > Delphinidae > Delphinus > Delphinus delphis. The sequence continues at coordinate 2,160,611 of NC_082689.1, forward strand.
AGGGGCCGGGAACCTCACCCTCAGATTTGAGTCCAGGGTCTGGGATGGGATGAGAGCCGGAGTGCCCTCACCCCTGTCCCGCAGCCCGGGGCTGAAACCCCTAGTCCGAGGGTCTGCCTCTGGACTTCGTGAGTTTGTGTGAAGCGGAGCCTGAGGCCTCATGCCCGGGGGCCCATCTTTGTCATCGTGTGCTCATCCTGGTAGAGAGATCAGGGAAGGGTGTCACCTCAGGATCCTCTGCCTGGGGGATTCCGTTCAGACTCAGGCCTCGAATGAGTTAGAGCGTGTGTCTCACCACACGTGGGCCTCGCCTCTCTGGGGGATGCCAGGCCGCGGACGGCGGGCCCCTGTGTCTATTTCCAGTCCCGCCTCTGGTGGGACGCAGTCCCCGGCGGCTTCTTTCTGAGCGCCGGCTCTGGCGTCCGTGCTGTCAGCCTGTGACTGTGTCAGGACCGGGCTGGGCACCAAAATGGTGAGCTGCGTGCTCACCTCCAGGGAGCTTCCAGTCTAACTCCAGAGCCCAGACGTCACGCGTGGGGCAGCTAACGCACCACACGTGGCCCCAGCTTGGCCCTGGGCTGTGTTACCCAAAGAGGGCACCACGAAGGCAGCGGGGCAGGGCAGCGGTGGAGGCCACGCCGGGCCCGGGGAAGCTCGACGGGTGAATGCAGGCAGCACGGAGATGAGGGATGGATTTCCCGGCCAGCACACCTCCCGGCGGCTGGAGAGGCAGGATGCTCTGAGCAGAGCTGGCTTTCCACAAGACTGGAAAATAAGGAGTTCCAGGCAGGGAGGCTCCCAGAGAGAGCGGGGGCGCCTCCCCCGGGGTACCGGGGAGGTGGTGAAGGTTCCTGAGCAGGAGAGGTGCACAGCGTCGCCGAAGCAGCTCCGCCGGCTGGTACAGGGGGACGGCGGTGAGACGGGGGCCAGAGGTGGCACTGGGATGATGGTGAGACAGGTCCCGGGACGTGGCAGCGTCACTCTGCCTGTTCCCAGTCCCTCGTCAAAGCCGTGCCCATCAGGGAAAGCAAACGAGGGAATCGGCTGCCCCTCCAACACCGTCCAGAGAAAATTGCCGTCAGCATCTGAGCACGTTTCCTTCCAGTCCTTCTTCTGTGCAGTTGTCACGCGCCCTGTGTGCACTCGCATCCTTTCCTCCCTTGACGGTAGTCACAACACTTGCTGGCGCCTTTAGTGGCATTCCGTCGTGCTGACGCAAATAATATCGTGACGGTTACACGTTTGTATTTATTTTCTTAGGCCAGATTCCTTGAAGTGGAATGAAACAATAATCGACGTTCTCGAGTTGAAAACGGGTGGGAAGTTGGAGCGAGAGTATATATATTCTTTTATTGCCCCCGGAAGTTGTTGTGCTTTCGCACACACACCTAGGAGAGCGCGCCTGCCGACGCTGCTGACACAGGCCCGCGTGCAGGAAGGGGGAGGGCCTCACCATGTGGGCGTCTGAGGCAGGGGGATGCTGCCGTGGGGGTCGGGGAAACAAGCCCTGTCTTCACGCGTGAAGTGTGACACCTGCCAGCCCAGTCGGGGGCACGTGTGAGTGGGACTTCACTGGGCGGAGTCCAGGCTCTGGATCTGGTGGGAGGAGGGAGGGGAGCCGGGGCCCGAGTTCACCATCAGTGCCCCAGAGGGCGGGGCGGGCCCTCGAGTGGACAGAGTCGCTTGCTGCCAGGGTGTCCTCAGGGGGACCGCTGCTCGGGGGAGAGGATGAGAGCGCTCACGGTCCCCTGGGTTGAGGGGGTCGTGCGTGTGCCCCTGGGGTCAGGTCTCCTTCCCCGAGAGAGCCGGGCCTGTGGGGTTGGGCGCTGGGGTATGGGCACTGCCACCCACACCAGCACCCTCAGCCTTCTCACTGTTACCCCAAGTTCGGCTGGACTCAGGTCTCAGAGTCGGCCAGGCCCCGCGGGCAGCTCCGTGGTCTCGTGCGCTGGAGGGTGGCCTGCTGAGCGCCCACGGCGTGCCAGCTTAGGCAGGTGGCCCAGGCCTCCCCTCCTCGAGCCTGGGAGCCCAGATCAGGGCAGAGTCTTAGGTCAGCAGTGCCCGTGGTCAGTGAGTACTCAGGAGGGAAAGGCAAATGGCTCAGGCCGGCTCCCTCTGGAAGGTCTTAACCAGAGGCTGCCATTGATAAACAGCGTTCAGCCAGACAAGACCCTCCTGTTACGTCACATGTCTGCACACACAGCCACAGTGGCTCCTTTGGAACTGAGGGGCAGACGCGGCTGGGACACACGGCCGCCTCGGTCCCAGCCCCGATGCGTGGGCTGGGGCCACCCCCCCGTCACAGCTACCTGGAGAGCATCTTGAGGTGGGTTTTCAGATGACCCTAATCAATGACAGAAGCCACCAACTGTGCTCTCCCTTGGATGTTTGAAAAATGCAAAGATCAGCTCAAAGCAAATGTTGACCGAGGGGGCTCTGTAAGCAAGTACAGTGAATCTGACCTTCCCCTGTTCACAGTCATTTGGCCTCTGTGTTTTCTTGCCTTTTGTTGTTAGAATATCAGTAAGTGTTCAGGGTCTCCTTTTCTGGGGTTTACGATCATCTTGAGACTTTTCAAAAGGGGAATAAAGTCGAGAGTGTGCACAGCTGAGAAGGTGCCGGTGGGGCCTCCACGAGCCACAGGCTTGCGAAGCTCACAAGGGGTCGCTGGCAAAACAGAGCAAGGAATTGGCTCCATGGCCCTTGTTGGGGGCCGTGGTCCTGTTCTTCCTTGCTGGGACTTCTGCCGTCAGCCAGCTCAAAGCAGAAGTGCAGCTCTGAGGACAGGCGGCCAGCGCAGCTCAGGGCCTGGGAAGCGGTGTCCTTGCCTGACCTGAGTCAGGCTCACAGGTGTCTCTCCCGCCCCCAGACTCGGCCTGCAGCAGCGCCCCGGGCTCCGCACCCAGCTCACCCAACAACAGCTCCGGGAACGCCAGCGCGGAGAATGGGATCGCGCCCGCCGTCCCCAGCGTCCCGACTGAGGTCAGTGCCCAGCGCGCCTGTCCACGTCTGGTTTTTTGGCTCCAAAGAGCAGTTTCCAGCTGCCCTTCAATCTTGACTGTCAGGGGCAGCATTTCAGAAGCATCTCAGGAACCAGGAGCCTCTGACCACAGGGTCAGCGACCCTCACCTCTGCCGGTCAGACCCCAGGGCGCTGCAGGTTGGGAGGGACGTGGGTGCAGAGAGAGTTCCGGGAGAGCTCTCTCTGGGGGGCTGCTCCGGCCAGGTGGAGGGGCCCCAAGGCTGGCTGCAGGTCGTGCCCTTGACCAGACCTCGGTCAGGGCCATGTTCCGGGCCGGAGGTTCCAGAACCTTTGCTCCATATGCATTCATTTCCCTCCTTATTCACTTTCTCTCCCCCGGCTCATCCCACAAGTGTCTCTGGAGCTCCTGCCTCGTGCCAGCCCTGTGCCAGGCACCCTGCCCCCCAAGGGCCGGCTTCCAGTCGTCTCTCCCGTGCCCACTGGGATGGGCAGGTGCTGACCGGTATCAGGGGCCCGAGGGCGGGGGCGACCGCTGGGGAGCCGGCTGCACACCTCGTTTCCCTGGACTGAGCCAGCAGTGCCGTGTCCTTTCTGCTCAGACGGTCCTACTGACTGCAAGGTTCTCATGAGGTTTTCTACGTTCCTTCCAACGTACAGGAGGCTATAATTTATCAAATACTGGTATTTACTTTCTTCCTTAAATATTTAGAAATGAGTCCTGCCCTTCCAGAGGGTTGACAAGTCTTAGTTGGAGGACACAGGCGCACGTGTCCACTCCGTTTTCATTTCCAGTTTCTAGACACTTAAGGTATAAGCAGATTTTTGGAAACTCAGGTGACTGCTGGAAATGATTTTGTGCTGCTGCCTCTAGCCTGCCGAATCCCCATTTTCTTTTATTCTTTTCCTTTATGTGCTACTTCTTTTAGTACCTGTGCATTTCAACCTACCGGTTTCAATACTTGTTTACATTATTAAAAGTTTTAACAACGCTTCTCTGTGCGACTGAGTTCACAGCTGAGGTCTACCTGTAATTAGCCTTAGAACTTGGCCTAGAAATCGCTCCCTGGAGTGAGATGTGAACGCTGAGTGTGGCTTGTCAATCGCTGTCGTAGAGCCTGATTTCATCTAAAACGGGCAGTTAGGTGCCTACTGGTTCATATTGTGGAGGCGCCTTATTTGGGTGGATGCCAGTTTAAATTATGTGCTGATCTTTACAAATCACATGTTAATGTAAATTAAGCTACTGCAGATTAATAGATGGCAGAAGATTCACAAGAAACGTGAAGAGCGCAGTTTTCATGTTTTACATTAGATATTCCTTGTAATCATGGGGGTAGTCTTTGAAAATTTGATGACGATTGGATGTCCTTTGTGGATTTCAAGTATAGTCAGAACTGGACATTCTCTCTGAGAGCTCCATTCTGTCTGCTCTCCTTCTCCAGTCCAGAGGTGAGGTGGGGTGCTCATGCGGGAGCGAGGCCCACTGGCCCGGCGCCCCCTTTCCCTGCTTGACTGAGGGACTCTCAGCATCCTCCACCCCTCCCCCGCCCCGCTTACATGGAGGAAGCAGGGCTCCCCTGACCCGTGGACAGCCTCTCCCCAGGGGAAGACATTCAGCCGATGCCGAAAGCCAAGTGTGATTCGGGGGCGTGCAGAGGGCACGCTGCCCTGGCCCCGGCCTTCCTGGGCAGCTGGGCAGCTGAGAAGCACGTCCTAGGGCAGATGGAGATGGCCGGCACCGGAAATGTGGACAAATCAACATACCAGGCAGTTCCCAGAAGGCTGCTTTAGTTCTAAAAATAAATCAGGTTAAAAAAAAAAAAAAAGCCTTGGTTATAAAGAGGAAATGACAACTTTCAAACATTAAATGTTTGCTTATTTTGTTCCTGGACAAATCCAGGAACAAAATCGTGCTTTCCTTGGCAATCTCAATCACTTTCTCTAAATCATAGCTTGCTGATATTTTTTGTATCTAGAAAAAGGGCTACTTTTTAAAGTAGCCCTTTAATCATTACTGTACTATTGAATATATGAATGAACTAAAGGTGGCCGCAGCCATCTCTCTGGGGAAGATGCACTAACTTCCCTCCCAGGTGAGGAACGCCGGTCCTTCCTGCTCTGCCCTTAGAGCATGAGGACGGAGTTTATCACGTGCGTGTGTGTTTCCAAGTAACACCAAGTATGACACCATTAAGCCACCTAGGAAATTCTGCAAAGCACTGAATACCTGCGCACGTGCCCTGGGGTGGTAATCGCCCAGTCCTCTGATGGACTTTCCAGCCGGGGCTACAGGCAGCCTGCCATTGTTTACAGTAACTTGTGACAACTTTCAGCGCATGTTTTTTTTTAACCTTGCAAAAGTGAAATTTTAAAGCACCCAAAATGTTTCTCATCCTTAATTATATAGTCCATTGTGAGAAGGGCTAGGAGAGAACTGGTTAGGTACCCATCGCTAGTGTTATTTTCCATGACACCACCAGCTAGCGTCACGGCAACCACCTTCTCGTCCTCTTCTTCCTGTGCCCTTGGCCCTGCACATGTCACTGGGCGTCTAGTGAGGGAGGATACCGTGTGAATAGGACAGTGTCCTTTTAGCAAAGAACCTTCATTCTAGAAGCAAAAAGATGTGAAATACGACAGCAGTTCAAGTCCTCGGGGACTGGTACTTACCCACACGTGATAAATAAGTTCCCAAGTCATCAACAAGATTTTTCCAACCTGAACGTCCCCATGTGTAAACATGCCCTCATGGATTTATCCTCTGACACGCTGTAGCACAGCGTGGACGCTGCTGCAGAGAGCGCTCCTGTGGCCAAGTCTGTGTGCGTCCAGCTTTATCTCCTAAGGGTGCATTCTGAGGGTGGAGTGGGATTTTAGGATTTAAGGTTCGATCCGGTTTTAAGGCTTTTGACACGGATTGCCAAATTGTCCTGCAGAAGGAGCACACCGATTTATGAGCCAGCCAGCAGTGTGTTTCTGTTTCTCTGGGTCAAGGTGCTGTAGTCGTTTTTGAAAATCTTTGCCAACTGGATAGGTTTTTAAATGTTTTTAGATTTTTAGGTATGTTTTTAGATTACTGCTGATGTTGAGTATTTTTTTTCTATGAGTTTTTTTCTCCATACGGGTTCTTCTTTGTCATTTCTCACTACTTGTTTGATTTGCATGTTCTTTATATATTGGTCTTTGTCTCTACTATACGTTGCCAACCTTGTTGTGACCATTATTTGCCTTTTATGTAACGGGATTTTTTTTTTTTTTTTTTGCGGTACGCGGGCCTCTCACTGCTGTGGCCTCTCCCGTTGCGGAGCACAGGCTCCGGACATGCAGGCTCAGTGGCCATGGCTCACGGGCCCAGCCACTCCGCAGCATGTGGGATCTTCCCGGACCGGGGCACGAACCCGCGTCCCCTGCATCGGCAGGCGGACTCTCAACCACTGCGCCACCAGGGAAGCCCGGGATTTCTTTTTTAATCAATACTTTCTTCTCTGGTTTCTACCTCTCATGATAAATATATTGTCCTAGATTTTATTCTGATAGTTTACAACGATGAGTGAATTGAATAAGAACAAAACAAGAGAGTGAAGAATTGTGAATCAGGCTGCAGTGCTTGTAGCCTGCTTTGAATGCCGTGTTTGCCCCCGTGCTGTCCTCGTTAATAGATTTCTGTACCGGGGATCTCAGAACTGGGCATGGTCTGCCGCAAAGTGTTTTCTGTGGTCGTTTGCCTTGGCAAGTGTCACCCAGGCTTGGCAGTGCAGAGCCTGTGTGATGGCCCTGTGTGCTCTGTCCCCAGACCAGCCTGGCACACAGACTCGTGACGCGAGAAGGCTCGGTGGGCCCGCTGCCCCTGTACACGTCACCATCCCTGCCCAACATCACGCTGGGACTTCCCGCCACCGGCCCCTCCGCGGTAAGTGGGTGCCCACGGGTCTGGGTGGCAGTGGCGTGGGGCGGCCGTCCCAGGCCCTTGACCCTGGGAGCCTGGTTGTGCCTCTCCAGGGGGCGGCCAGCCAGCAGGAGGCCGAGAGACTGGCCCTCCCGGCCCTCCAGCAACGCATCTCGCTCTTCCCCGGCACCCACCTCACCCCCTACCTGGGCACCGCACCCCTGGAGCGCGACTCGGGGGCGACTCCCAGCTCCCTTCTGCAGCACGTGGTCCTCCTGGAGCAGCCGCCCGCGCAGACGCCCCTCGTCACAGGTGAGCATGCTGCAGGCCGCGTCAGGCCGTCGTGGGCTCCCCGGGAGGGACGGCGGGGTGGCTTGTCCCCCCAGAACTTCTGGACTTGCCCCTCGCATGCCCGGCTGTGGCTGGCTAGACCGAGTCCACTCGCAGAGCCGGGTGCGTGGAGGCAGGAGCGTCAGACACACTTCCTGGTTACTTTCCCGAGAGCAGGCTGGCAGCCCCTCATGGGTCCGCCCTTCGGGTCGTCGGACACGTGATGGAAGCCCAGGGCTGGCTCTGGTGGGCAGCGGGTTTCTATTAGCAGTAACATTTTTGTTAATGTGCCCCATCTAAGGGGTGGTTATATTTAGAAAAAAATAGATTTGCTGTGAAATTTGCCTAGCAACAACAGTGTAAGAGTGTTACCTTCCGAGTGACGGCGTGCGTGGGGCTCGCCATGAAATGAGGGGGCCCTGCCGTAGGGTCATCACCCCGGGTCCAGGCACCACCCAGCGGGGTGTTCAGCTTCCTCCCTGGCTTTTACAGGGGACTCCTGAGCCCTGAGGATCAGCGGGGCGGCCCTGACCTCACTCCCTCCTCAGCTGTTAGGTGCTCTGGTTGTGGTGGTGACTCTTGGTCTTTCATCGTTTTTAACCTTCAACCTCGCTCTCTCCCTCACTTCCCTGCTGGCCTGTCTGTCCTTCCTGGGGGTCTCGTGGGCCCTTCCCCGCCCCCTCCCTGATCCTGGGATCTCTGGAGTCACCCTACACTCGTAGGAAGGCCCGGGAAGCCCTGCCAGGGTCCAGAGCTGGGCCAGTGTGGCCACCCACATTGAAACTGAAGGCTAACAGCAGAGGGAGAGATTTGACGGCGAGTCCCACACGCGACTCGTCAGATGCTCACGTGGCCACTGGCTGTGGGGCAGTAGGCACGTGGAACACTCCGTCAGCCCAGGAAGCTCTGTCGGACAGCTCCGGCGTGGCGCGTAGCCCCAGCTCTCAGCGTGGAAGCAGCCTGCGTAGGCCTCCCTCTCTCCTCCCGCGCAGCACGCGGGATGCCGCTCGCCCAGCACTGGCAGGGCCCGCACGGCACCTTCCGCACCCACCGCCCTCTTCTCAGAGCCCTTCCTCTGCATCAGGCCCCACTCCGGTGCCCCCCAGCCCTCCTCCCGGGCACTCTGCAGGCAGTTTCTGGGCATGCTTCCTTCCCCCCGGAGAACAGATGCTGGGCTTTCTTTCCTACGACCTTGCCACCCCCCACGGTGTTTGGTGCTGGAAGGTGCACGGTAGACATTTCTGCGATGGAGCCATGTGCCAGGAGGGGCGTCTGAGCAGAGTCAGGAAGGGTCACTGCAGGTTTGCCCCCGGCAGGTTCCCTGAGGTTCCCCAGTGGTCGGCCCACAGACCTGCCTGCTTGCTGGTGGTCACTATGGACGGACAGACAGTGTCAGAGCTAGAACCGCATCATTTCACAAATACTCAGAAGCAGGTCCCTGTGGGCGGGGCAGCCTGGGCCCTCCCCCTGCCCAACCCAGCCGGCCTCTGCAGGCAGCTGGTCATCCAGGACAGAATTTGATCCTAATTTACTGTGCCCTCATGCTTGAAAGTTTTACAACATATACTGAAAACCAACTGCTTTTGAGTTATCATCAAAAACTCTCGTTAATGATCTAAGGGGTCACCTTTAGGTTCTGAACCGGAAGCTAGCTGCCAGCTGATGGCTTTGCTACTAGAAGGTCAGGGTGTCCAGTTTTCAGTGATGCTGATCACTGCATTTGTCCCCGAGCGTGGTAGCCCCACAGTTTTACCCTCCAGGGGCACTGGGGTCAAATTTGGGGTGAGTGGGATGGGGGTGAGAGGTGAGGAACGGAGGCAGAACAAAACTGGGCTCCAGCCCGAAAGGCCTGCGCCCCAGGCAGCTCCGTGTCCAACCCAAGCATCGCCGGCGTCGGGGTGTGTAAGGCCTCTCCACCGTCAGCGCACGCCCACGGCCCCGCGGGAACCGTGGCCTGTGTCCTCTGGGAGGCGTCGCCCGGTGAAGGCAGGCGTCTGCGCCGTCGTCAAGCTGCTGGAGGCCCAGATCAGAGAGAGGGGAGCCCTGGAGAACCCGCAACGGCAGCAGGAACCGGAGTCCCAGCCTCACTGGCCCACTTGAGCTCCTTGTTCCTGAGCCTGTGTCCAACCTGACGTCAGATCTCCATGGAATTAGTATTCCCTCCTCTAGAAGCGAGAGAAGCTTCTCTGCGGGATATGATGTGGGGTCGGCCCAGATCACCCCAGCGCAGGGCTCTGCTGTCCCATCACCTGTTACACCCTCGTCCTTGGGGGTCCACGGGAGCTTTAAAAACAAGGGATGTTTTCCAAGAAGGGACCTTTTCAGTAACTAAGTAGCCTTTTAATCCCGTAAATGCAGCGTTGTGTGGCGTGTCCTTATCTCCGTGAAATGGTTTAATCCCCCACAATACCTACATCAACAACTGACGAATTCTGAAAGACCTTCTTTACGATGATGCCGTTCTTTTTTAAAAAACTTTTCTAGAAAGCTGGGGAGAGAACGATTCTATTCTATCTCGAATGCATTTTGAGTTATTCACTTTAATTTAGTAGCCAAGCAGACAGTAAAGTTTAAGATAACTTACCTTTCCAGAACACTACTGGTTTGGATAAAAAGAGATGGTGGCTTAGGGAACTGTGGTTGATTAACTTTTTGAAAAGGTAACAAGGGACAGTTTTGCTAGGGTTGAGGGTTTTTTCCTGTTGGCACAAAGTAGTATTTTTAATTCAAAAATAGCCCCATGAAGGGACCAGGAAAAGACTGAGAGTCCGTACCCACCGGGGGTCTCAGCCTCGACTAAACATAGCGACACAGCCCCACTGGCTTTGGAGACCCTGGGGGAGGGCAGGAGCCACCCACCTGTCAGCAGGGCCACCTCAGGCAGGTGCCCCGTCGCAGAAGCCAAGAGCTGGCATTTCAGTTTACCTGCTGTTTCTCCTGGTCAGACACCCTGATCTGGGGTCATAGTCTGCCTGAGTCATGTTTAAATGTTGTTCGGGTGCCAGGGAACAGACACTCAGGTGGCCTGGGATGGGTTTGTTATACCCTTTTGCCCATGGAACTGGGGAAAAATGGTAAACTATCTAAACCAACAATTTGTGAAAGAAAAAACTACTGGGACTTCCCTGGTGGCGCAGTGGTTAAGAATCTGCCTGCCAATGCAGGGAACATGGGTTCGAGCCCTGGTCCGGGAAGATCCCACATGCCGCAGAGCAACTGAGCCCGTGCGCCACAACTACTGAGCGCACGCGCCACAACTACTGAAGCCCATGTGCCCTAGAACCCATGCTCCGCAACAAGAGAAGCCACCGCAGTGAGAAGCCCGCGCACCGCAACAAAGAGTAGCCCCCGCTCGCCGCAACTAGAGAAAGCCCGCGCAGCAACAAAGACCCAACACGGCCAAAAATAAATAAATAAAAATCAATAAAAGCTCATTAAAAAAAAAATACTGATGGTTGGAATACAAAGGAATACAGGAGGAAAAACGTTTACCTTCCTGGGTTTTGCGTGAAGAGGTTACATTTTAAAACAAGATTCAAACACAGATTCAAACAAGACCCTGTCCCGTCAATATAGATTCTTAACTGAAAAACTTAGTCCAGGCACGGGTACAGCCAAGCTGCCCTTTTCCTATCAGCTGGTAGCAAAAGCTTTCCAGAAATTCATAGAAAGAGATTTTGGCAATGTGCATCAGGATTTTTTAAAGTGTTAATGCCCTCTGTGTGTATAAAATCTATGCTTTAAGAGAACTTTAGGATGGTTTGATCCCTAGGGACCACCGATCCTCAGACCCTGGTTCTGTGGGCTGTCGGGGGGGAGCCTGCTCTTCCAGGACACTCTGGAGCCACCAGAACCCTGGCCCCTTCCTCAGCCGGACCGGGGCCCCTCTGCGGGCGTTTGTGCCGGGACCATTCTCGTTTACGGCCTGGACCTGGGTGTCCGGGGACCAGATGATGGAAGGCCTCTGCCCTGAAGCCCAAGCTTAGAGCAGGCCCGGCGGGCTGCAGGGAGGCGGTGCCGGACCGGCCGGCCTCCGACAGTCACTCAACGGCCCTCTCCCCTCCCCTCTGCTGCCTCTCCCCACTGTGTTCTCTTCAGACCGCTATCTTGCAGGCCTGGGAGCGCTGCCCCTGCACGCGCAGCCCCTGGTGGGGGCGGAGCGCGTGTCCCCGTCGGTGCACAAGCTGCGGCAGCACCGCCCGCTGGGCCGCACGCAGTCGGCGCCGCTGCCCCAGAGCGCGCAGGCACTGCAGCACCTGGTGGTCCAGCAGCAGCATCAGCAGTTCCTGGAGAAGCACAAGCAGCACTTGCAGCAGCCGCAGCTGCACCTCAGCAAGGTGAGGCCGGGCTGCGGCGGGCGGTGGGGCCTGCGGGCTTGGGCGTGGCTGCAGCGCGCTGTGCGCGCGAAGCGTCTCTTTCCCGGGGGGTTATTCTACTTGGCCTGCACGGTTCTCTGGGGTCTCTTAAGGGCACTTAACCCTCTTAAGCAGACCCGCAGCAGAGAGGCCCCAGCGGAGGCACGGGGCCCCCAAAGCACGGGTTCTGAGCCCCTCGGCACTCGTGCCCTGCCCGCCTGTTGCAGCAGCCTCGTCGGAAGGGCTCCCGCCCAGAGGTCTGCATCCCTCCACGGTCTGGACGGTCACTCGGGGCCCCCTTTCAGCGGGAAGCAGCGGCAAGGCTAGTGGGGCCCTGCTGGTTATGGGGACGGAGGGGCAGCAGCTCTGAGTGGCTTGTTTCTAATGCTTACATTCGAAGTGAAGCCTCTTTCTGTCAGAGGAGACGAACCACTTCGGAACGTGGTCCAGCGGTTCCTCCGAAGGTTAACCGTGGAGCGACCACGTTGCCTGGCAGCTCGGGGGCATCTGTCCGGGAGAACTCAGGGCGAGGGCCTGGCCACAAGCACTCACAGCAGCGCTGCTCCGGATGGGTGGGCAGGGGGCAGCCCCCATGCCCATCGCACGGTGCGTGATAAACAGAGTGGCACGTCCATATGACAGGACATTGCTCAGCCACAAAGAGGGAAGAAGCACTGACACAGGCCACACGTGGGTAAACCCCCAAAACGTGGTGCTGAGTGAAAAAGGCCAGGCACAAAAGACTGATAAACACATGGTGTGTGATTGCATTCACGTGAAACGTCCAGAACAGGCAGACCCGTAGACAGAAGTAGCTTGGTGGTCACCAGGGGCTGGGGGTGCGACGCTTCTTTATGAGAGCGTGGACACGTTCTAAAAGCAGCTTATGGGGACGGTTGCACAACTCTGTAAATATACGAAAAACCACTGTGTTATACAATTGAAAGGGCGCGAATTTTATGCTATATGAATTACATCTCAATAAAGCTGTTAAAAAAATAAGAGGTTGAGGTGATAGGAGGCAACTTTGGGCATTTTCTGAAGGAAACGTGAGAACGCTGGTGGGTTGGGGGCAGCGAGCCCTGATTATGGACGTGTCTGCTTCCCGTGAAAGCTCACCCGTCATTTCCCCTGTTCGGGTGGGTCACCTGTGCTCCACTTGTCAGGTGCGCATAGGCCTCTGTCTGCTTCCCTGGGGGATGGAAGGGTCAGGGATGGGAGGGGCCTAGGGACGAGGGAAGGGTCATGTGTCTAGGTGCCCGGCAGGTGCAAGGTGGAGAGGTGAGGAGGGACCCCGCCCTCTCCAGGGATGAGGCCAGACGCTCAGGGCAGGCCAAGCCCAGACCCCTGCCGCCCACCAGGTGCTGGGACACAGGCTCACCAGCCCTGCCCCGGAGCCCCCCTGGCTGCGCGGGCTTTCCTACCAGGCAGCACAGGGAGGCGTCAGTAGTGGGAGGGGCCACTGAAGCCAGCCCCCCACTCAGGCAGGAAAGGCCCCTGATCAGGGTGGGCGAGCGGGGCATCGCCAAGTGTCAGAAGCGTCAAAGGCACTTCACGGCACCTTCCTAATACCGACGGGCTTCTTTTTTTTTTTTTTTTTTTTGTGCGGTACGCGGGCCTCTCACTGTTGTGGCCTCTCCCGTTGCGGAGCGCAGGCTCCGGATGCTCAGGCTCAGCGGCCATGGCTCACGGGCCCAGCCGCTCCGTGGCATGTGGGATCCTCCTGGACCGGGGCACGAACCAGCGTCCCCTGCATCGGTAGGCGAACTCTCAACCACTGCACCACCAGGGAAGCCCCCAACCGGCTTCTTATTGTACTACGTCACTGACCGAGTGATGGATGGGTAGGAGGTTTAGGGAGACAGGAAGCACCTGTCCGTGTGCGGTGCCTTCTTCACAGAGGGAGTTAGAAGCTGGCTGATCCCCTGGGTTTTGTTCTGTGATTGACTTGCCGTAGCGAACGACAGTTGACTGAAGTGTTTGTACGCTGTTCTCCCGGGATGCTCAGGGAGCTGACAGTCATATCTAGTACCGCCAGCACTGACATTTCTGCCCTTCATCTCCGGGGGCTCGTACCCTGACGGCCCCCGAGCGGCTCCCTGCAGCCCTGGCCAGCGTGCGCCGGGATGGCCGCCATTCCTCGCGTGCTTCACTGCTTGTTCAGCCTCCACTGTGAATACGAAAACGGGGCCTCGTTTGTTTGGGTGTCTAATGATGAGTGTATCCAATGACCTTTAAATATGGCCTGCTCACCAGTTAGGTCTGAGCCCCGAACTCTAGTCTGGCTTTTAGAAGCTTCTTGTTAGGAACATGGCTTACGTCTGTTCTCGTTTAATCGATGAGAGGGTGCTCCCGAGATCCTAAGGGTCTTTGGGAGACAAAGAGCTGATGCATTTGTCCCGTCTGCTGCGGCATCACCGCCAATATCTCCGCTGTCGCACTCACTCGCAGCGAGCCTTCCTTCCTCTCACGGAGCCAGATCTGCTGAGTGACCGGCCCAACCTGTGGATGCAGAGCTGCGTTTCACAGATGGACAGGGAGAGAAACAGACCTCTGTCTGTGGCCGTGGCCCAAGGAGACTGGCTGCACACACACCGGTGTCACTGCTGAGAGAAGACCCCTGGCGGGTGTGTGGCAGGCCCCTCGGCGTCACAGGGAGGCCACCACGTAGGGACAGCCCTCCCCCCACCCCAGTGTGGAGTTTCCGCCCCCCGAGAGGTGCTGCATCCTGCCAGGCCCTGCCAGGACGGGCTGCAGGGATGGGGGTCGTGCCCCTGGGATCCCTGACAGTGAAGCTGCAGGGGGAAGGGTGGGGACACTCCTCACCCAGGCCGGCCTGGGAGGCGAGGGCGGGTGTGCCCGGGCTGGGGGCAGGAACCCCCCACACGGGCCAGAGGACGCACGTGGAAACCTCTGAGGCTTGCGCATCCAGCCCTTGAACCCCTCTGCCCATCGTTCATGGAAAGAAGTAGAACACAGCCCACAGACCTCGACTGACGTCCACAGGCAACACGATCATACCACCCCAACCCCTGACGGCCCGGCTCCACGCCACGGACACACGCCCGACCCGAGGGCCCCGCGGGCTCTGCGGGGGGCACCGCCCACGTCTCTCCTGAGGGGGCAGCCCTCCTCCACCTCCAGGGCACTTTACAGAGTACGTGGACTCTCCCGAAATGTCATCCTCGTACAGGACACCTGAAGACAAAGTTTCGCCTGCAGCTGGACTCAAATCAGACCAAAGAGGCCACGAGTGGTGTTATTGGAACAATGGAGGAAACGTAAATACAGGTCAGCAGGGTCATACACAGCTACTAAGTTCACACGCAACACACAGTGGGCACGGGCACTGAATTCATCTGTGGGACACAGCAGATACGGCAGATACGGCTGCTAAGCCCGTCCCTCAAAGCCCCATGGTGGACGGTTTCCCTGGGGTTCTGGGGAGAGCGTCGTGCTGACACGTCTGCCGGCTGGGTCCGGCAGCCCGCCAGCCGGCCGTAGGTCAGCAGAAGGACAGGCGGCCTCTGCCTGTTTCCATGGCCGCCGTCTGCTGATGTCCAGGCCAAGGGCATGTGAAGGGTCTTGCACTGTTCTCGAAACCACGCTGAAGTTTTGGATTTGAAAGGAAAGTGCTGGAAGAGAGCGAGGATTGAGCTTCTGTCCACAGTGCACCTTCCCGTGCTCTCCTCGTCTTCTCGGTGATCATGCTCTCAGCTTTGTCACAACCCCGTTTCCTCCCGGACGACGAGGACCCTCTACCCTTCCGTCACTGCTCCCGGGGCCTCCACCTCCACTGCGTCCCCGGATATACTTACCCACTCAGGGGCCGCCTGCCGTAGGGCCTGGAGCAGGCCTGGCGTCCTGAGGACCAGGCGCAGCTTCCGGGTGACCCCCCTGCAGGCCACCCTCGGGCCACGGCGCCGCGGCCTCCCTCCCGACAGAGACCTTGCTTCTCCAAGTCCCCTGCAGGGGCCCCGCCCTCCCCCTCGGCCTCCCCTGCGGGAGCCTCTCTCCTGCCCCCTCTGTCCACGTGGCGTCCCCACCTCCCCCGAAGTCCCCACTCCCCGGCCCTCAGCCGCCCGGGCTCCCTCCGCGAGCCTGGCCTGGAGCATCTGTGCTCCCCGCTTCCGTTTTCCATCTGCCCCGCCCTCCCCTCACTGTGCCGGGACCCACCTCTCTGCTGACCTTCGGCCCCCTCCTGGCTGAGCCCCCAAGGGTCATTTCCCCGCAGGCAGTCCCCTGACCCTTTGGGATCTTTCCACGGAGCGGAGAGGAGGTTGCCACCCGCTCTGAGAAAGCACCTCCGGGACCTTCATCTGGAGGGTGAAGTCCATGGTGTTGGGAGCCCCCAGCCCCATGCCCGCCCCCTGCTGTCCACTCCCCCGTCCCTGTCCCCGTGTCCCTCTCCCTGACCTCCACCGCGCTGTCCATTGTTGCCAATTCTTTCACACTCTTGCCCTCCAGCGCATCGCAAGGAGCCTTGGCCACTCCCATATCCATCCTGGCTGCTGTCCCCTTCCTGTTTCCCTCCCCATCCCTCTGCCGTGGCGTCCTCTCACCGGGTCTGTTCCCCAGCCACCTTCTCAGGCCCCACGCTCAATAAACCTCCCACAGAGCCCACCCTGTTACCTATCAGACTCTGCGCCAGGCCCTGGGGGACAGCGGAAACGAGAGAGCTTTGACCCCGTGGGTCCTAAAGCCAAGGCTTATAATGCCATTTGCTGAGGTTTCAGGGCGCCTGCGGACATGCCGGGCCTGGGAGAGGCCCAGCGCCCTCTTCTGGCAGAGATGGGTCCTCCATGCCTCAACCCACCCCAGTGGAGGGGCAGGCGGGGGGGCAGGCACAGTCTGGCCCCGAGTGGACTCTGTCCAGGCACGAAGTTCATCATGGGGCCTCGCGGACTCCAGGTGTGTGGGAAGCAGACGGGATCGACAGATCTCAAAATCATCAGAAACAGACTTTCAGAACACTTTTTTTTTTTGATGAACCGCGGTGAGAAATCTGTGGAAGCACCTGGATGTGAGGTTGCCGGATTGTTTACTAGAGTTCTGAGCCTGCCTGCCAGCCAGCACCCCGCCGCCCCGCCTCCTCTCCACTCACACCCCATCGCCTTCCGCTGAAGCGGCGCTGACCTGCTCCCGGAGCTGTGGCCACCTTGTTCCGGCTGGACTGGGACTCTCTGATGAGAAGCTGCCATGGGCAGGTGTAAAGAAAGGGCCTGGGGTTCCCACGGCTTGGCTTTCATAGGTTGCTTTCCTTTACAGTGTTCATTACAGACAACTTAGGGGATGATCACATAAAAGAAACCCCTAGCCCAGTCAAAACTCTATTTTCTCAGCAAAGTAAGGCAGGTGCTGAGGAGGGCATCTATAGCTCAGTCTTCCTCTGGGGCTGAGCCCTGGTACCCGCCGGGTACAGCTGACCCCTGGCTGGTTACAAGCTAATGGAATACCAGCACTGGCTCAGGTGTCCCAAATCCATCCCTCGTGGGCCAGGCTTCACTGCATCCAGGTGTGGGTGAGGGCACAGGCGGCTCTGTAAGGACTTTTTAAAATACAAACGCCCAGGACGAGAAAACATTAGGCTTCCTTGAAGACCTCGGTTTCCTTCTAGAAACAGAGTCAGGAGTGGTGGCAAGATTCGTTCTCCCCTGCAGGGCAGGTCTCTCGCATGGCAGGGACCTAAACGGGCTTTCGAGAGCTTCGCGTCTCCTTAAAGCCCCGACACCAGTCACATCTGCCCCACAGCGAATGGACGGATCGTGCGCCGGGGGCTTTGAAATTTGGGGCACGTTCTTCCACAGTTTACAGAAAGTCAAGCAGTTCAGGTATTAATTTGCTCTGAGACATTCCTCGTGCCCGAGTCCCCGCGTCAGAGGAGGGTCCCCGCGTCAGAGGAGGGGCCCCCGCCTCAGAGGAGGGGCCCCCGCCTCAGAGGAGGGGCCCCCGCGTCTGTTCCTCTTTCTCAGCTTCCTCCCAGCTCACCACTTCCCCTCAGGCCGGGTACGGCCGAGACCTCTGTGCCCCCAGCACCTGTCTGTCTTCTGGCCCCCGTGCCCGGGGCGGCAGCCTCGTCACCCAAGACCCAAGGCGCCATCCTGGACGGCCCTCCCTCTGCGGTGTCCCGGGCCTGGACATGCTGCCCCCTTGCTGCTGCATGGCCCTGTCCTTCCCCCACGTCGCAGCAGCTAGGGCAGGCCCTTGTCCTCCCAGGCCCTGGCGGGCCGGCCGACCACAGCGCCTACTTCTGGGCTGCACGTCTGCTGGTCCCCCGCACGCCAGGCCAGGTCCCCACCTCGTCCCCGTCGGGCCGGCCCTTGCTGTCCTGCAGCGCCCGGCGTGCTGGCCTTGCTGGCCTTGCTCACTTTCCACCTTGACCCTCCCACTCCCTGGACGGCTCATTCACTTACCCAGTCGTTCAGGTGAACGTTTAATGGATAATTACCACGTGCCCCGTGGGTAAGTCAGCAGTGGCCCCTACCCTCACCTGAACTGCAGGCTGCAGGTCAGGCGGCCGTGTAAACGGCAGCTGCAGAGCTGCAATGACTCCTGTGGCTGGAAAAGCCTGGGGGTGCGGACGCAGGTGAGCATCACCCAGCCCCCACCCGGAAGGCCAAAGGACGCCTCCCGGAGAAGACTGGAGGTCTAAGGGGTGTCGAGGCGTCAGCCCAGGGGCGTCCGGGAGGGAGGGAAGCCGTGGGGAGCCCGTCGGGAGGAAACTGCAGTGATGTCAGGACGGCCATGGCGTGGTTGGAGGGGAGGGTGATCAGGGCCGACGGCAGAGGAGCAAAGTATGGACGAGAGGAAGAGTTGCAGGGGCTCAGGCAGGGTGGTGGCACGTTGAGCGCCCACTGTCACTGCCACACGAGGTGGACGGGACAGGGGCCTCAGAAGGCCGTGGCTGTGATCTAGCAGGAGATGCAGGCTGCCCGGTGCAGGACGGGAGCAGCGCGTGAGGATGGAGAGAAGTGTGCTCTCCAGAGACGTGAGATGGGCAGTGCTGGGCAGGCACGGAAGGGGGAGGGCCAGCGAGAGCCGGTGCCCCGGGTGTCTGTGCTGAGCCAGGATGCGTACCAGGCCGTCGGGCGGTAGGTCTGGGGATGAGGAGCGAGGCCTGGGCCGGGCACCTGCGTCTGGGGGTTACCGGCGTGTGGGACCGTCAGCAGGGAAAGGACCGCGCTGCTGAGGAGCGTGGTGTCCAGGCAGCAGGCCCAGGGCAGACCGGACAGCGAGGCGTGAGTGGGCGCAGAGGCCAGGGGAGAGCAGGGGAGCCACGTGTGCCCCGTCGGGGGCTGGCAGGCAGGGTCATCACGGCGTCTGGGACGCGCGTGTTCTTGAGGTGGCAGGGGAGGGGCACGGGCGAGGTTTCTCCCAGCAGCTGTGACCGCGAAGGAAGGAGGCCTCCCTCTTCACGCCCAGGTGTGGACGTGGGTCCACACCTGTAACTTGCATTGCGCTTCGCTGTGCCAGGCACACATGTGCTTAAGAGCAGGTACCAAATGCCGGGCTGTGTCCTTTCTCAGCACCTCGGACAGCACCTGGCACCCGTGAGTGTGTGTGTGTGTGCGCGCGTGTGTGCACGTCTGTGCGTGAGTGTGCGTGCGTGCATGTGTGTGTAACAGCGTCCTCAGGTTGGCCCGTGTTTCTGAGGTGTGGGCTTTGTGTGTGCGTGTGCGCGTGCGTACGTACGTGTGTGTGCGTGTGCCGGCGCCCTCAGAGGCTGGCCCGTGTTTCTGAGGTGTGGGCTTCGTGACCAGCCTTCTCCTGTCCCGCGATCTCGCTCGCCCCACGTCACACGAGCTCCGTCCCCACCCTCTGTGCTGCAGATCATCCCCAAAGCGAGCGAGCCGGCCCGGCAGCCCGAGAGCCACCCCGAGGAGACCGAGGAGGAGCTGCGCGAGCACCAGGCCCTCCTGGAGGAGCCGTTCCTGGACCGGCCCCCAGGGCCGAAGGAGGCGCACACGCTGGCCGGGGTGCAGGTGAAGCAGGAGCCCGTCGAGAGCGATGAGGACGACGTGGCGCCGGGCCAGCGGCAGCCCACCGAGCAGGAGCTGCTGTTCAGACAGGTGACCCGCTGAGCAGGGCCGGGCCCCGGGGGCGGTGCCCTCCCCCACACCCACCGCCCAGGCTCCGTCTCCCTGGCGATGCGGGAGGGAGGTGTGGTGCGACGTCTGTGTTATAGCGAGTCACCCCCAGGGACGCTGGCCCTTTGCCCGCTGTGGGCACTTATGCGCCTGCCTTCCGGCTAAGCACAGGCCCTGAACTCCTTAGGGATGCTTTTCCTTCAGGTTCACAGGCTGCAGCTGAACACGGATGCACGTGCTGGTGGGATCAGCATAAACGTGGGGAGGGAGGCTGGTTTGTTAACTGATCAGAAAGCTAGGTGGCATCTGATCAGGAGCCAGGACCTCGGGGGCCGAGAAGCCACCAGCGACCAGCCTTACAGGTGCAGCACAGCAGCCTGGCCCGGGTATCCAGAGCGGGTCGGGTTCCCTGGCACTGACATGCAATGAACAAACTCACAAGACTGATGACTAAATCTGAGGGATGATCCATTGACTTTGAGTGAAAAGGAAAACTGCCAGGTCCGGGAAACGCTAGCACGGCCGGCCAGCAGGTCGGAATCCGACCCAGGGCATTTGAGGAGTGGACTCTAATATCTAGTCGTGTCCTTCATCGACACTGGAGCTCAGCACCTGAGGTGCAGGGCCCCGGCTTGCCCACCCCCTCCTTGCTGGGCCTGGTGCCGGCTGCCCAGCCAAGCTCCTCCTCTGGCCCGGCAGCCCAGGCCAGGTGCCTCTGCTGCTCGTCTGCCCACCCGGGAGCATCTGGACTGGGGCGGGAGGTGACACACAGGATTAGCTCGTAGGTTTCTCTGGAGACCCCCCACAGGCCGCAGCTCAGCCCTCTCTGCGGGCTCCACACGCCAGGGCGGGCACCGCGGGTGGCTGGCGCTGTGTTGCTTTTCTTATTTGTCATTCGGAGGGCAGCCGGTCTCCTGTCTCGGGCCACAGCCTCAGCGCTAAACACTCTGCAAAGTGCACGGGAACCAACGCTTAATGAAAACAGGGAGGTCCCAGCAGGACGAAGCCGCTGTCTTTTGTGCTGTGCAGACTCCTGCAGGTGACGGGGCCTGAGCTGGGGCCTTGTTCCCGTGCTGGGGGGCGTGGGCCTCGCACGTTTTTGAAGGAAGCCAGCCTCTCATTATAACTGGAATTCAGCTTGCTGTTCGTACGCTCGTATGAAATTGGAAGGCGTTGCGACAATTTTTTAGGGCTAGTGTCTTGTCAATGATAAAGTGGCCAGCGTTCACTAAGGAAAATTATCCTCGTTGTACTCCAAGCCTGAGACAGTTATCAGAAACGCCTGCTTTCTGTGTGCTTTGGGGAACCACAAGCAGAGCCCCTCTCGGGGGAGCTTGGTGCACACGCAACAACGTGCAGGTCTCAGCTTAAGACGGGCACCACGTTCTGTAGGCGGCTCGTATCGGGAGAGACTGGGCGCCCCGTCAGCAGAAGGGGAGGAAGCGCCTGGGAGGGGCTCCGGGCTCTCTCCTCTCCACTCTGCTTCCTAAAGGCAGGAGGTCAGGAGCCCGGACAGAGGCCGCCCCCAGAGCCGCGGCACAGCCATGGGCCCTCGTCCAGGGGGTCTGCTGCTCACCGGGGCCCGCGCTTCCCAAAGGACAGCGTTTCCCCCAGAACAAGGGCAGGGCTGGCCGTGGAGCCTGCAGTCGCCCAGGAGCCCTGCTTTCTCCAGCACCTCTGAACAGGGTGTCCTGCCCTCCCCTCCGTGGCCGCCCGGCGAGGAAGCCCCCGCTCCCTGCGCTTCTGGCAGGGGCTGGGCGGCCGCCCGCACCGCTGGTACCTCCACCTCTCCCCTGACTCCACCCCAGATCCAGCACCCACCTCCCCGTGGGCGCAGCGCCTCTCTCCCGCGCAGCCCACGGTCCCCGTGGCGTCTTCCTGTGTGTGCTTGTCCGCTGGCTCAGAGTCCAGAGCAGGGAAGGGGTGATGGGGGGGCCTGTCCAGCTTCAGCAGAGGGGCTGTGGCTCCCTGCTTCCGAGCCCTAGAGTCTCATCCGGCGGAGGCCCTTTGGTTTGCAAACTTCCCGCTTTCGGACCTTTTGGCATTCTCACAGAAGCCCGTTCTTCACATGGAAGATACCTTCTGTGAAAAAGGAGCTTGTAAAGTGTGTGTTTAACCCACCCACTTTTACTCTGGTTATTTTTGGCTAAAGTGGGGTCCGGGGGATTGCGCTCTGGGTCCAGGCCTCGGAGAGGTGCACCCACACCCCCCGGCCCTGACGCCCAGACCGCTGGGCCCTGGCCGTCTCTGCCTCAGCCGTCCTTCCCGTCCTGGCGTGAGGACGTGTGAGACCAGGAGAGGGAAGAGGTCGGGGATGGAGAAGAAGTCGCATTTCCGCCATGATGTGCTTTTCATCCAAGTTTCTGGCGTGCAGACCAAGTGGTCCTGGTCGAAACCAGACTGGCCGGGAGTGCTGTCGAGCCCCGTCGGCGTGGCTTCCTGCGCCAGTGCCTTTCTTCACACCTCCGAGCCCCGCCCCGAGCACCCTCTGCCCGGCCGCCCTGCCTCCCTGGGTGCCACCTCCTCAGGGACCCCCCGCGGCCCCCCGGCTGGGCCGGGCCTCCCTGTCAGCCCTGACCGGACTCGCCGGGCGTCTCCGCTGATGGTCTGTCTTCCCACGGGGATGTCCGGTCTGGTCGGGGCCAGCGCAGGCTGTCCACCCGGTGCCACCCGAGGGCCAAGGGCCGGGTGGATGAGCGACTTGGGAGGAGGGGACACACGTAGCCCTCCAGCCAGGGGCAGGAGCTGCCTGGAAGCAACAAAAATGGCTCTTGTCTCCTCTCCCCCAGCAAGCCCTCCTCCTGGAGCAGCAACGGGTCCACCAGCTGAGGAGCTACCAGGCGTCAATGGAGGCGGCCGGCATCCCCGTGTCCTTCGGCGGCCACCGGCCTCTGTCCCGAGCGCAGTCCTCCCCCGCGTCCGCCACCTTCCCCATGTCTGTGCAGGAGCCCCCGACCAAGCCGCGGTTCACCACAGGTAACGTGGGGCAGGGGGTCGGGGCTGTGGCCCGGGCAGACGTGAGGGGGCGGGAGGCGCCACTGCGGGGCCTGCGCGGGCCGGGCGGCTTCCTGTCCGCAGTCAGCAGGGCAGCGACCTTGCCCTTTCTCATCCTTCCCGACCTCGAACTGAGTGCTCGGCCAGGACCTCGCCTGTGAGGCCCAGGTGACCCCGTGCGGTGTTTGCGCATCGCGTGAGAGCAGGGCTCGGCCAGCCCTGGACGCTTGCTCTCTGCACCGAGCTGTCCTCCACCTGTGCTGCCTCACTGCCCCGCCCGGCCGGGGAGAAGTCTGCGGGCAGGACCCTCTGCCTCTGCCTGAAGGGCGCTCCCCGCAAGTCAGGGCTGAGAACGGTAGCCAAGTGAGGCATCCACCAGGGTCTGAGGCACTGGCCTCTGTCGGGCCGAGGCTGCTCCCGGGGCAGCCTCCACCCTGCCCCACCCCGCCTGGGACGGGAGGGTGGCCGGGATAGTGCCTCACACTGTTCTCATCTAACTCATTGGATGTTTCTTCTTGGTGGCACGTTAAGGTAAAGTTATCTAAATACACAACAGTTTCATCCTCCTCCAAACAGTTCTCATAAAACACCCAGTTTTTCTGCACACTGGGATGTGCAGACGTGGCCGTGTTCTCTCTGTCAGGTCTCGGGATACTGCTCACATTCAGGGAAAAGTTTCATAGTCAGTATCTCCAGAAGTTAAGTTCTTGCTTTTCAGAAGGAAAACCAGAAAACTGCCAAGTATCACCAATAGGATCAGCAGGTGACTCTTTAAAGTGTGAGGCCCTGGCCATTGGCTGAGGTAGGTCCATTGTTAGAAGGGCGCAGCTCCCGTGACAGACCCCAGGACCACAGTGGAAACGCTCCCGTGTCAGATGTGCCCCCGGGCGGTCAGCGGTCCCACCAGGGAGCCTGCGGGCCGGCATGACGTCACCAGCAGTGGCCCGGCCGCTGGACCCTGCTCTGTTGATGGACCTCCTTAGTTTGTCTTCGTTATCAGTTTTTTTTTTTAATGTATAAAACAGCGCATATTCACTGTAAGAAAGCACACATGGGAGTTCCCTAGCGGTCCAGTGGCTAAGACACCGCGCTCCCAAGGCAGGGGCCCTGGGTTCTATCCTCGGTCAGGGAACTAAGATCCCACGTGCTGCAACTAAGGACCGGCGCTGCCAAATAAATAAATAAATACTTAAAAAAAAAAAAAAAAGGACATGTGATGGAAACCTGAGAAGCTAACGGGTGCCCCAACCCTGCCCCCCGGAGGAGCCATTGTCGGCGTTCAGGTCACACCTCCTGGGTTGTTTCTGCGCGTAGCCAGGCAGACAGGTAGACACAGACGTTGTGCATTTTACGAAGCCAGGACTCTGGGGCCCCTGCACTGCTGTCGGCCATTCTTGGCGTCTTCCGAGCCCACGCGCGTCTGCCCAGCATGCTGGCCGCTCCCCGCTCACTCTGCAGGCCGGCTCTGCTGCCGTTTCCCGTCTGTGAAAGGGGATGACAGTGGCATCACCTTGAAGTTCCTGGCCTCGTGGCCAGTAAACGTCAGGAGGCGATTTTATCACCACGACGATGCTGTGGAGGGGCGGGTGGCCGTGTCGTGGCACTGATGGGCCTCTAAGCTGTGCACATACATACGTCCGTGCCGTCCACGTAGACGTGTGTGTGCATCTGTTACGCGCTACCAGGCACACCCTCGTTAGCGCACTGACTGTAAACCTGCCCCTGTCCTACTGCTTTTTTTACCAGAAGTCCAACCCCACTCTCCCCTGTCCCACCGCTCAGTTTTGCTGGTGGTCCCAGAATCCCTCCAATGCAAGGGGACTGACTCCCATTAGCCCAACTTCTAAGAGACTGAGCGGGGAGGCTCGGGCACTGCCGTGTCCAGCTGGACCTGTAGGAACAGGCTCACCTCGAAGCTCGTTCCCCCGGAGGCTGGTGCTAATGCCTCCACTTGGCAGCATCAGACGTGGAGAAGGAGCGGCCGTGGGCCTCTGACTCCGCGGCCCCTGCTCTTTGCCTGGCGCTCCCTCCCTTCTCCACCTGAACGAGCAGATGTTAGTGACAGGTGCCGGTGGCTGCCAGGGCGTCCACTCACCCAGCCACCTTCCCACTGTCCCAACCCTGCGAGACGAGGTGTGTGACTGTGCTGTGTCGGGGACAACAGGGCCGCCTCCTGGCAGATGTCACCAGGGGCTGACCCCCCCCCGCCCCAGGAGGGGCATGGCACGGAGGGGGGGAGGCTCCTGGTGGAAGCTGAAGGTGACCACACCCACCCGCCCCCCCCCCTTTCTCCAGACATGCATGTTCCACCACCTTCCACGCAGCTGCCAGGTGACATCAGTCACTTTGATCAGCTGGAAGGGCCACCGCTTCCCTGCGGCGGAGCCCAGGCTGGTGAGGCTGCGGCACTCCCTCCTGAGGGTGACCCCGCCGCTGGGCCGGCTCTGTGCTGGGCACCCTCAGGCTTGAACAGCTTCCAGCGCTGTCCCAAGTGGAGAGTGCAGAGCTGGGGAGTGAGTGCGAGTTCCTGGACTCCATTTACGTCCGTTTCTAGGGTGATTTTAAATGCGCTTGCGTCCGTGTGTGTGTGCGAGCGCGAATGTGAGCTCCACGCGCCTGTCCAGCTGCTCTGCAAGGTTCTGAGGGCAGAACTGAGCCTCTGGGCCCCAAGAACCTTGGACAGATCTCAGTCCACAAGGTTGAACCGCTCGATAGAGAAGTCCCCTGACAGAGAGACTCGAGTTTTGGACCCAAATCTCACTTGTTTCTGGGTCAGCGCAGTCCCCTGGACGTGAGTGCCACAGGGCTCACAGCCGAGAGACTGCCTTCTTGGTTCTTCCTGCCCCGCCTGCCCCCCGCACCGCAGGCCGCTCAGCTCCCTCCACACCCTGGGTGGCGGGGACTCTGACCGTTGGCGAGTGCCGTGAGCGGGCGGTGGGCGGGGGCAGCTGCCCGGGACCCCGAGGGCTCGTCTGACAGCGGCCGCCTCCACCTCTGCCGCAGGCCTCGTGTACGACACGCTGATGCTGAAACACCAGTGCACCTGTGGGAACACCAACAGCCACCCCGAGCACGCCGGGCGCATCCAGAGCATCTGGTCCCGGCTGCAGGAGACCGGCCTTCGAGGCAGATGCGAGGTGAGGCCCGCCCCGTGGGCAGCAAGGAGGCGGCCCACGCGGGCCGAGTGAGCCAGGGCTTGAGCGGGGGAGGCCTGGGGGAGGACACGGGCCCTGCAGGCGGGCGCACGGGCCTGGCTTCCGGAGGAATGCCGAGCTCTCCTGTCCTGCACCTCCTCTCGCACGCTCCTGTTCTCTGGGAAGCCAGCCCCTAGCCAGGCTCCCCGTCAGCACCCGGGTCACACGGCCAGGCCGTCCCAGGGCCTCTGCCGCAAGGGCGGGGTCCGGGGGATCCGTCATCCTGTTGGCTTTCCCTTGGAAGTTCTCTTACTTGATTTTTTCCGAGAGTCTCTCCCAGGGTGTGGGGAGCCTCCGGACCCCGAGGCAGGGAGGGTGTGCGGGCCGGTCTGGTCTGCTTGGCGTTGGTTCCCAAGCGCAGCACTGCCCCTGCCTCTGCCCCTCTGAGCGCGGGCCCTCACGTCTGTCCCAGCCACCTGGCAAGGGGACCACGCTGCCTGCCGACAAGGCGGGCTGAGCTGCCTCTGTTCCGGCCCGTCGGGGCCTGGGACTCACGCTGCCCACCCACCGTTGCGGTGGCCCCAGGCCCATGAGGACAGGAAGGCTCTGCTGAAGGACCGTTGAGGCTCCTCCAGCCCTCTGATGGGGGAGAGACATTTCCTGGCATGCGGCCATCAAGAGGGTCTTGAGCTCTGGGGTGAGAGGAAACAGAGGACCGTTTGTGCAGGTGCACGGGGAGGGGGTGGGGGGAGCTCCAGGCCGTGGGCGCCACAGCATCGTCATCCGTGGAGCGGGGCAGGAGGCCTCCCCTCCCAGGAGCCCTCTAGGACAGTGGCAGCCAGCCCCCCACGTGCCCACCAAGTGGGGGCCTGCTGTCTGCCCACACACTGGGAACCCCGTGAAGCCAGGGATGGGGTGCAGGGTGGCCCTGGAAAGCTAGAGCCCCGTGGATGAGCAGAACGTATGCGTCCGTCCTTCACAGCCCAGTGCAGCCCGTCTGGAGGGCGGGCGTGGCCCGAACCCCACTCTGCCCCCCATCCAGACCCCTTCCCCAGAAGCCAGTATTTAGGAGTTGAGGTCAGTTGTCCCGCGTGACCCCATCTCTCTGCCAGTTTATGGCGATACATGGTGTTTGGAGGGGAAAGCATGGGGCCTGGGTCCAGAATCCTGTCCTGGAGTCCCTCTGGAGAGGAGGGGGACCCCGAGGTTGTGGGCTGGAGCCCTGGGCACCTGCTCCCGGATCCCGTGAGACTGCACCACTGGGGGGCAGCATCGCCCTGGCGGACGCACCCTCCTCCTCCGCTGCAGGACCACCACCACCCCCCGCCCCCCACCCTCCCACCCCACCCCCCGCTTCCCAGGCGCCGCTTCCTTCGCCCCCAGGAGGGTCCCCTCGGGCCTGGGGCCTCCAGGGTAGTTTCAAGGCAGGAGACGGAGGCGAGGGGAGCAGACCGAGCTGCTCGTCCAGCCCCCTGGCACTGAGGGCCAGCGCCGATGGCCGCAGGGGCCCCCGGGTAGCGAGGAGACCCGGGGTGAAGGGCCAGGCATGCCCTCGACATGCGGGGACGCTCACCATGCGGGGCACCTGCAGGTCCAGAGGGTGACACATGTTCCCTTGGCCGAGGGAACACGGGTTGTTGGAGGGGCCCCTGACAGAGGAGAAGCAGAGGGACCAGGCGACCCCCCGGTGCCCAGGCCTCCCGGCCAGCGCCCCTCACTCCACGGGGTGGGCAACCTTCTCTGCGGCCTCGTGGCCCCTCCACGAGGAGGAGGCCAGGCCGGCAGAGCCTCGGTCACAGCCGGCCTCCGGTTCCCCTGCCCTGTGCTCCTGCATCGGCAGGCGTCGCTGGGAGGCCTGTTGTACCGTTAGGAGCGGTTCTGGGGCCTCCCTGGAGGTTCCCGGGGGGAGCACAGCTCCTGGCCTGCCCCTGCACGGGGGTGCGTCCGGCCCGGCGAGCCCACGGGCTCCCCCTGGGCCCCCAGGGTCCTGTTGGCTCTTCCTGTGTCGCTCTGGCCCTCGGAAAGTATAAAGAAGTGTCAGCTGGAATCCCGCTTCACAAACCAGCCTCCTTCTCAAAGGTTAAGTAAATGTGGCTCAGCTCAAGATAATTTCTGGAGAACATCTGAAAGTAGCCGAGGCGTCCAGATCTGAGGAATTTCCAAACCGAAGAAAAATGCAGACGGACACGCAGACCGGGGTGTCAGACGACTGCGGGCCGTCTCAGGCTCGCAGGAAGGCTCGGAGGTGCCCAAGGAGCTGGGGTCTGGCCCCCGCGTCCTGAGAGCAGGTCCACCCCCAGGCAGCTCGTCTCTCTTTTAAGACCAGACCCCGGCAGTTGGAGAGCAAAGCAGTAATTTGATGCCAAGTCAGTGTGTGACTGTGAAGGTTAACGCGTTGAAGGCTGGAATTATCTTTTTCTAAAACGTTTTCCTAAGTTTTCATTGAAGTGCAAACCCTGTAAAACACTCCTTAAATATTTTCTCAAATGTCGCATCGGGCGATGTTTGCTTTGGATTCCACAGTAACCGAGTAATTTTGCGCTCGTGCCCGTACAGAGTTTCATCTCCTCCTGGGTGCCAGTCTTCTGCTGAGGCTCACCCCTGCAGTGTCCTGTCTTGTTCTGTCCCCGCAGTGCATCCGCGGACGCAAGGCCACCCTGGAGGAGCTGCAGACGGTGCACTCGGAGGCGCACGCCCTGCTCTACGGCACAAACCCCCTCAACAGGCAGAAACTGGACAGTAAGAAACTTCTAGGTATTTCAAGACCTTCTTTACCTTTACTGCCGAGGCTGCTTCCAGCCCTGGCCTCGCCCGAGGCCCCGCCGTCCCACCTGCATGCCCCCCGCTGCACAGGCGAGTGTCGCCCACCAGGCTCTGTGCGGGCAGCTGGGGCAGGGATGACCCTTCTCCGTGGTGCCCGGGCCAGGCTCTCAGGTGAGGGGCCGGAGGAGAGATTTCCACGCTCGGCATTCACGTGGGCAGTTGGTTTCTTGCTTTGTGTCCGGTGTCTTGGGGAGAAAATGGGCTGAGAACCAGTGGTTTTGCAGAATGTCAAATAGTAGAGCTGGGTTGCTGGAGGCCACCCGGCCACCCCGCACCGGGCCTGGAGTCGGTCTGGGGGACGCTCTTCGAGGCTCGGGGGGGCACCGTGGCAACCCGAGCCCCCCGCCCCACACCGGGCCCCTCCTCCCCGGGGGCCAGGGGCTTCGGCTTTGGCAGGCAGCCCCCGCCAGATGAGGGGGCGGGACCTGGGCCTGACGGAAGGAACCTCCTAACAGGCATCTTCTGCTTTGGGAGGTGGTGAGAGTCTCCCCATAAGGCAGGGGGGGTCTGACAGAAGGGCAGGGTCCCCCAGGCTCCCGGGCGCAGGCGCCCGCCCCCCTCCGGGCAGGACCCCTGCTGAGTAATTCCCTCCCCCGCTTCCCAGCCGCCAACCGTGGGTTTCCTTCCCCATCCCTGCCTTTGCCGCCTGGGGAGAGAAGCCCCCTGGGGCTCCTCCCTGAGCCGAGCCAAAGCAGGCAGCAGGGGCCTAGGAATCACAGCCGCTGGGGCCCAGATGTGGCGGGGGAAGGGGTGGGCTGTGCGCTGTTTCCTCTGGTCTCCGTGCCAGGTGCTGCGAAGGTCACATCTCTGTGCCCGGCCCTGCGCTGGACCGGCTTGACCCTCCTGGGGATCCTGCAGCGCGGCTGTGCTCCCTCCCTGGGCACTCATGCGCCCCTTCGCTCATTCGTGCGCCTGGGGAGCACGTCTTCTCCTCTGCTGCGCGCCCGGTAGGCGCTGAGCCCCCCTAGAGCGGGGAGCTGGGGTGGCGGAGGCCGCGAGGAGACACTCGGGCTCTGGCCTGGGGGGGGTGGGGGCCGTGTGTAGCAACAGGGCTTTTAAAAGACAGAAACCCTCGCACCTGGGAGGCAGGGAAGGAGCAGGAGACCCGGGGCTGGACGGCCGGTGCCAGGCAGTGGGCTGCAGAGCGGCACGGGGACGGACACCCCCAGCTCCGCCTGCTGACTCGGACAGCCCAGGGACAGTGACCGCAGGGACCCTGGCCCCGGGGTGCAGGACAGGCGGGGCTCAGACAGGGGACCGGGCCACAGGGGCCTGAGAGGCCTCCGTCCCGACGTCCTGCCAACCCCACAGCCCTGGACAGAAAGGCACAGGGTCCCTGGGCTGGGACAGACACAGGCACAGAGCACGGTAAGGCCACCACCCCCCGCCCCTGCTGGGCTCCCAGCACACTGACCTTTACCCCCGGGCAGAGATGGGGACCTCCTTCAGGGACTGACTAGCCCAAAGGAAGCTGTCATCAGGGGCCCCACAGCAGATGGCCCCCTACGGTCCTTGACGTGGTGCTGATGGTTCAGAAGGCCGCCGTGTCCCCGCCGTGTCCCCGCACCTTCCACCGGCTTTACGTCCTCACTCTGGGCCACGAACAGAAGACCAAGGACTATCGGCACCTTGGAAGGTGCTCAGCGGCAGCTCGGAGGCCAGACTCCTGGGTGGGTGGGGGGACCGGAGGGGGCGCTGCAGAGGGAGCCAGGAACAGCATTAAAATCCTTAAAGAGGGCAATTCCACATCCACAGAACGTGAGCAAGGGTCATAGAGAAGGGAAGAAACAGAACAGAGAGGAAAGTGAAACATGGTCACAGAATCGAGTCCTGGGGCTGGAAGGAACGGTGAGTCAAGGTCCCGGAAAGTGGAGCAGGAAGGTGACCAGAGCTGGAAACCAGGAGACGGGAGAAAAGAAGAAAATCCAAGGAGCGTTCCTCGCACTCAGGGCCCAGGGAGCAGGGGCTTCCGGAGGACACGGAAAGGAAAGGAAAGCATCTGGGGTGATCACGAGAAGGTCCCAGGACCGGAGGACCAGCCGCCGGCCGCGAGAACCCTGCCAGGGAGCACCGCTGGGAAATCTCAGAGCACAGGGACAAGATGCAAGGGTGCTGCGATGTTCCAGGGAGGGGACCAGGTCTGCCAGGAACCAGGACGACGTCAGGCCCCTCGGTAGCAGTGCAGCGCCTGGCCCGTTCTGGGGGAAGGTTCTTTCCAGCCTGAA
This sequence comes from Delphinus delphis, assembly GCF_949987515.2. NCBI lineage: Eukaryota > Metazoa > Chordata > Mammalia > Artiodactyla > Delphinidae > Delphinus > Delphinus delphis. The sequence continues at coordinate 2,191,427 of NC_082689.1, forward strand.
GTTTTCACCCAGCCAGACTTGGTCAAGTATGAGGGTGAATCAGGGCGCGTCCAGGCTTGCTCCCTGCCCCGAGGCTGGACATGCGAGCTCAGGGTGCCAGCGTGGTGGGTGAGGGCCTCTTGCCGGTTCACAGCCGGTGCCTTTTGCTGGGTCCTCATGGTGGGAGGGGTGAGGGAGCTCTCCCGGGTCTCTTTTATAAGGGCACTAACCCCATTCATGAGGGCTCCATCTTTACGGCTTAATCACCTGCCGAAGGGCCCACCTCCTAATATCACATTGAGGGTGAGGGTTCCAACATGTGAATTTGGGGGGGCAAAAACACTGAAGCCATGTCAGTCACAGAGGCCCCCCCCCGAGGATGATGAAGGCAGGTCAGGAGGCCGCCCGTTCCCCGTGTGGAAGCCCCCAGGACAGCCGGGACCAGTGTGGCTGAGAAGCCTCCTGTCGGGCTGTCTCCACCAAAGTGTCCACCGAGCTGCACGGCCACGGTGGCCAGACCAGGGCCCGCGATAGCCTGCCCAGGGTCTCCTCTTGTCTTGGCCACGCAGCCCCTGTTCCTCACTCAGGCTCTGCTGCCTGGGTCAGCTGGGGGCTCACTTCGCCCACCCCCAGGAGTGGGGGTGGTCATAGTGGGCCGAGGAAGACCTCCAGAGCCGCTCCCCCGACATCCACGTCCCAGGCCTGGTCCCTGGCCCGGCCAGGTGCCCTGGCTGTTGTGAGCCCTGCTCTGCAGACACACATGGACTCCAGGGAAGTAGACACTCCGGCTCCTGTCCCGGGAACTGCTGCCCCCCAAGGGCCCTGTGTCCTCACTCAGCGAGGTTCGTCCCTGCTACTCAGTTTGGTTTTCCAAAGCTCGGCCACGTGGGTTAGGATAACACACAGGAAACCAGGAGGTGTATGGGGGCGACTGGCCCGAGGAGGGGGTCCCCATTCCCCGTGGAAGGGGGCACGCTGCTCTCTTCTCTCCCTCGGCCGAGGGGCGTCTACGATGCAGACTGGACACAGATACGGAATAGACTCTTCAGAGTGTACAACGTCCTCCACTTGGCGCCCCCAAAACGCATCTGTGTCCTCTGAGCTGAGAGGGCTTGTTGGGGGTGCCCAGGCCCCGCACCCAGAGTCATGGACTCGGGAGGGCAGGGAGGTCTAAGCCGGCTGCCCCCAGGAAGGGGCCCAGGGCTCCGGAGGACAGGTGACACCCGGGAGAGCCCAGAGGCTGGGCCCAAGGCACAGGGAGGGGGGTGGATCGGAGCAAGAATGTCCAGAAATGAGACGGAGCGCCGGCCGGGCCCAGAGGACGGGGTCTGGCCTGGGCCCAGGCAGGGCTTTGTGGAAAGGAGGCATCAAGGATGAGGACGGTGTGGATGGGGGAGAAGGTCAGCGGGCTCGGAGGGAGGGGCCAAGTGGGCCAAGTGCAGGGTCTTCAGGCCGGCACGTCCGGCAGGGCCCCGGGATCCCCCAGGAAACGCAGAGCCCGGCTCCTGGACCGTTCTCCCGCACGGGAGGGGCTGCTCGTGGGCCCCGGGACCGGTAGCCCCCGCTTCAGCAGTCTCCAGGAGCGTCCGGGGGCCTCAGCCCGGGGAGCAGCCGGCCTCCCCCTGAACGCACAGTGTGGCCCAGAGTCCACGCACGCTCCATGTCCCTCCCCTGGTCAGCCCGCCAGGAGTCCTGCAAGCCCGTCTCCTGGGCGTGCACTGCTCCATGGGGCAGGGGATCGGGTGACGACGGGAGGATGGTCTCCCTGCAGGCACGGAGGCTCGGGTCCCCCGCCAGGAGGACGGGTGAGGCTTCCAGTCTGGTGCCAAACTAGGCTTAAGACGGGTGATGGGAAATGAGAGACGCCGGAGCCGGGAGTCCTTGGGGAAGAGTAACCGGTGGGTGAGCCAGGAGACGGCGCTTTCCTCCCGCCAAGCCGTGTCCGTGACCACATGGGGGGTCCCCCTCAGTTCATCCAGCATCTCCGTCCCTGGAAGCCCCTCTGCCGCTCGTGGCTTCTTTGTTGAAGTGTTCGTCCACCATCTCAGACGCCGCTCCGCCCATAGGCAGCCGCGGGAGTGTATTTAGTGTTTCTTTTATGAGCCAAGTGTGTTGTCACAAACACACGTATTGTGAGCGTGTGTTCCATTTACCATAATGGTATTATAACCCGTTCTGTTTCCTTTTTCTCTCCTACTGAGTTTTGTGTTGTGAAGTCTACTCACGTTGCCGTGGGGATGCCCAAGCAGATACCTTCCTACCACTTGAGCCCTATTTACATTTCTGATGACTGTTGTAGCGTCATTACGTCAGTCTGGCTTTCCAGACGTGGTGAGAGTTGATAATGTTAACGGTACCCTGATTCGGTGTTTAAACACTACTGGGTGATCTCCCTTCCTCTTTTTAATTGAATCCACAAATTTCCAAGCCTTGTGCAAAGAGGCCTGTGTAGTGAGTGTGGGGCAGTGACAAAGCTTGGCCGGGCTGCAGGGGGCTACCTGTTCACCACCTTAGGTGTTCCTGGAAGTCAGGGTTCATCTTCTGACGGCAGCGACCTGGGGAGGGAACCTGGCCTGGTGGCTGAGGAGTGTGGACCCAGGGCTGCAGAGCACCTCATGAGTGCCTCTCCGAGCTCAGGTGAAGGGTTACTAGGCGACCCTCTGCTCACAGCATAGCAGCAGGAGCGGCGGAAGAAAGCCAGCATCTTCCCCGCGCCCGTCGGCATCCCAGCCTGCCTGTCAGCTAACCTGCCAGGACTGGGAGAGCAAGGGTGCCCCTCAAGCGTCAGACCCCCGTCTCTCGGCTTGAACATTTTGTGACCTGGCCTAGGCAGTGGTGGCCCCGCAACACAGGACGCCAGTGGGGGAGGGACTCGCTGACCAACTGGGGCCTCGGCCGAGGCGGCTGGGGCCGGGGGGAGACCAGCTGTGCGGAGAGGCCACCGCTGGGCCGCTCCGGAGCTCTGGGCCAGGACAGCTTCCCTGTTTCCCTGCTGCCCATCCGAGCACAGGCTTGTGTCCGAATTCAGGGTATCCTACCTTTTTTATTTTTGTGGTCTTTCCTGGCCGGATAATGAGCAAAATCAAAATACTCAAACGATGTATGGTTTTAATGCATCAGTCTGTAATTTCAAACACAGGAATCCAGTCTCAGCAGAGCCCCTCTCACTCATATTTACACACACACTGATGGATGTACATGGATTCACACGGGCGCTTGGATTCTTTGGGGGGAAGCTCTTACACCCCTAGCATCATGTTCCTGTGTGCTGGAATAGTTAGTGTTACGAGAACCATCTTGAAGCCATTCCCATCCCGTGGTCACCTAGAGCCACTGCCGCGTGTCAAGGGCAGGGCCGATGGGGGCACGGGGGGCTGGTGCCGCCCTCCCTGATTCAGGCCATCGGGTGAATCTGTTGCAGGACAGCGTGGTGCCGGCTCCCCTCTCCCCCGCCCCCCGCCATGCACTGCAGCCCACCCTGTCCCTCCGGCCCCAGGACCGCCCACGGGGGGCTTAGGGCAGGCCTGGGAAGCCCCTCCCAGGGCTGCTCTCCGTGGACATCACTTCCCTGCCCGCCGGCCCCTCCACCCACCTGCACACCCGCCGATTCCCCTGCAGTCGTGGCACAAGGAGAAGGCAGGCATGCCCCCAGCCTCACGGGGATGGGGCCAGAGGCTGCGTGGCTCCGCGAGGATCAGTTTAACTGATGTCAGAAGGCACGGCAGGGGAACCACAGTCAGAAGACGGGGATGCAGGCGGCTGAGGGGGCGTGACCTGGAGGAGAGCCGTGGGCGCAGGCAGGGCAGGCCCGGGGCAGGACCCACCGTCCGGGCATCTCGGAGGGGGTGGGGCATGACGGGGAGGGTCCACAGTGTGTGGTCCAGGCCAGGAGCCGGGATGAGGCGGGCACAGACCTCACCAGGCCTGCTCCCCTGGTGAGCCATCCGGACCCTGTGACCCAAGGCCTGCTTCTTTCCTGGGGCCCCGGGAGCAGCTCACGGCCACCCAAGCAGAGCTGGTGCTCGGGTTGGGGAGAGGGCAGTGTTGGGAGTGAGCCCTCCCAGCACCGGGCCCGGCTCTGCCAGGTCCAGAAAGCAGACTCCCAAGCTGGGCTGTGGAACCTGCCAGGAAAGGCCTGGGGGTCGCAGTGGGAGCGAGGTGGAAGCGGGGCAGGGGCGCCCGGCTGCACAGAGAGTCTCTCCCGGATGGGGGCAGCTCCTGAAGGGGGGTTGGCCAGCTGGAGCCTGGGCTTCACACTCCGCCAGCCCGGGGAGGGGGCGCTGGGCAGCTGTGCCGCCCTCTGGTCCTGCATGACAGGCAGGTTTTAGGCGAGTCATCAACCAGCACCCGGATCACACTGAGGAAGAAGACAGGTCCCGTTCTTGTCACCGAGGCAGGCCTGAGCCTCGTGGGACGGGGCCTGTGTCTGCAGCGTGGGCCCCGGGCAGGCCTTCTAGACGGCCAGGTTCAAGGCTGTGTGGTTTCGTAGCTGTGCACCGTCCCAGTGACCTTGGAACACTTGTACATGGGGAGGGGGCTGCTGTCATATCCCCAAAGACCCCTCGTGTCTAAAGAGCTCACCCCGGGGGGTTAACCCCAGGCCTCTTTCTCTTGCTCACAGCTGGGGAGGGCGGCCAGAGCTCAGAACTGAGAGCCAGTGTCGGGGGCAGGGAGCTCAGGGTGGTTCCCTGCCAGGTGCACAGCTCGGGCTGGAAGCAGAAGCTTCCGTGTGGTCTCCCCACCCCGTGAGGAGTGGGCTGTTGCCGTGGAGAATGCAAGGGCGCCGCAGGGGCTGGGCCTGCTCAGCCCAGGACCCACCCCCGGCCACACGGTGGTACAGTGGTACCTCTGAGGACCGTTTGCCCCTGCGTGCGTGGGACGCACTGTGCATTTTCCACAAGCGTCAGAGCGCCGTTGCGGCACCGCCCGGCCGTGCCCCCTGCAGGCTGGGGCGCTGGGTGGCCCTGCCCACCTGACCTCGGCTCTCCTTCTCCCTGCAGGCTCGCTAACATCGGTGTTTGTCAGGCTGCCCTGCGGTGGTGTCGGGGTAAGTATTTCTTTAATGTGTAAATAATGTCCTGTTTGTTCTCAGGGTCCTGGTGGTCACAGAAATCGCGGCCTTGCTCTCCGCAGAGCAGGTAATTGTTACCAGGTGTTTTCCATAAACAGGGCCTGCTGGGCGGGGCTGCCCCACCGCTCACTCGTGTGGCTTCAAAGGCCCTGTGAGCCTGTGAGCGTTTTGATGGCGGGTCTGGGGCACCTTCCTCCGGGGAAGGTCGTCTGGCACCACGGCTGGCTTTAGGAAACGGGATCTGGTGTGTGGGTCTGTCTCGTCTGACCCACCGAGCAACAGTCCACTCGTCCCAGCTCAGGTCGTGAATCCGTCATCTCACGGGGTGTGTGTTGATCCCGTATCCGAGCTCCAACCCGAAGCCCCAAGGGCAGCTCTGACTGTGGGCATGAGGTTTCTGGGCCGCGTGAGGGGGATAGAGCTGCTTCTCCGGGAGATGGAGCTCTTGAGCAGACCTGGGCAGGTAGACACGCAGGAGAACCAGCATCTTGATTTAACCTGGGCTTTCCCTGCCCGGGATGGGGGCGCGGGACCCCTCTGGGCACCCACCCCTACCTCAGCACAGCGGAGGCCAGGTCTCCGCAGCCAGAGCTGCTCCTTCCATCAGGAGGGGCTGTCCCCCCGCCCCCCGCTGCCCTCTGGATGAGGGAGGGTGAGGGCAAGGACCAGCCCCCTCCTGGCCAGTCTGCTAGCCGTGGAGCTCCCCAGCCCGGGAAGCGCTGCAGCCGGTCTCGGTCACAGAGAGGCCGGAGGACCTAGTGGACGACAAAGGCATCTCGGCTGGAAGCGCGCTTCAGCCGAACGTGAGCGTAACGACAGAGCGCGGGGTGAAGCTCGGGGTCTGGATTCCGTTATGGAAATGAAACAAAATTGTTTTCTTCCTGAGTCTTTACAAAAATCGCTGCTTTGAAAATTACCCCGTCAGAACGAGCATAAACGGCGTTTGTTCATACCACCACCAGGGCCTCCTAGAGTTATTGCATTTTGTACTGCAAAGAGGCTGCAATCTCTTAATGCGGGGCGAATTTTTGGCCAGACTTGAAAAGGCTTGGCTTTGCACTGCCCTGCAGCAGCACGCCCTGCGAGGCAGGATTTATAATTGGCAAATGAAAGCGCAATGGGGACTGGGCCTGGGGCCTTGAGCCAGGTGGCCCCTCCCCGGTGTGAAGTCCACATCCAGCCCCCAGCAGGCTACCAGCGCCCACCTCCACATCCAGACACAAAAATGCTCTGGAACACAGAGACGTGGAAAATCTCGCCAAATCGAACCCGGTCGAGAGAGGAGTCCATCAGAATAATTAGTGGGAAGTGTGAACCATAGGGCGCCTCAAGGGATCGTTCCCTTTCAGTTGTTTTCTATAACTGCCCCAATAGGAGGGCAGAGAATCGCAGTGCCCGCCCTCCCGCCTGGCTCAGCGTGGACTCGACTCGCCATGTCGCTGGTGCAGCTGCAGCCCTCTTGGGCCTCTGGATCTCCTTCCAGAGCTGGGGGCCAGCCCCCCGGGGTGTTGTCAGGGAAGCAGAGGAGACCCCAGGGGCCCAGGTGTGGCTGGGAGGGTGCAGGTCGGCTGGTGAAGCAGGGAAGGAGAGGGTGCGTTGCTTCCCCCGAAGCTGCTTGAATTAACATCTAGGTTCTGCAATGGAGCTTTTAAATGGTTTTACCTTTTTTTCCCAAGCCAAATAAGAGAAACTTCTGTTTTGCTCACCTCCTGATTATTGCATTTCCCTCCCAGCCCTGCCCTGGTAGGCCCTGGGGACCCCGAGTGCCATGGCTTCTAAGGTCCGCGGCCCACTCAGAGTGGCCACCCCGAGTGTCCACTTGAAATCTCTGTAAGGGGTCTCCCCACCCCCGTCTTCACCTTGTCTCCGTCTTTGCTGGAGGGATTGTGGAGTGTAGCCCGTGGCTCTTTCCCTTGTTTCCTGCTTCTGTATTTGTGGGTGCCCCAAGCAGGGCCGCCTTGTACTTCTGGAACTCGGGGCTCCAATCCGACCATCCCACGTTGGTCCCTGGGGAGCTGGTGGCCAGAAGCTGGGGGGCTGAGACCCCGAAGCAGTGGAAAGTGCTGTCAGGTTCTCTGGAGACACTGCAGTGGGGCTGGGGGTCTGTCCCTCACCCTGGACACGATGTTCCAGGACCTTGTGGACCCTGGGGTCATGCGGGAGGAGAACAGGGCACAGAGATCCTTCAGGGCACACGGGGGGTCAGTCCCTTTCCCCACCTGGCTCCGGTTATTAGCCTGAAACCCAAATCATTGCATTTGGAGGAGAAGTAATCTGCGTAGTTTTGCCCAAACCCGCTTTGGTGCTCGGGGGTGCGGCCTCTCGCGAGGCCCAGGCGACCGGTCGGACCCTCCTGCCAGCTCTTGCTTTGGTTTTATTGAATTGGTTCTTCGGCTGAAGCAACTGGTCCAGAATCTTCTAGTTGAGTGGCTACTTCAATGAATAACAGCACAGTATTATTTAGAACAGAAGCCGGTCTTTGAACGTTGAATATTAATGCTGTGGAGAGTGCGCTAAGTGCAGAGCGTTCTGCTGACATTTGGAAGCTATTTAAAGAACATAGAGGTTTGGTCATTGAAGAGAAGAGCCCGCACGGAATAACACTCCTCAGGAAATAGCTCGAGCTGCTCGTAAATGTATTTTAAATCATCTCGCTTTGAAGATGAAGCCCCAAGACTTCATTGAAAGAAATCCATCCGCACCACGTAATGATCAGGGCCTTTGTCAGGTGGGCAGGGGCCTGGGTGCTGACCCTGGCTGGGCCGGAGAGGGGGTGCCGGGCCCTCACCTGCGGCTCAGCCTCTGTGTCCGGGGCCCCGAGCGTTCAGCGCTTGGAAGAGGTTGCCGTGGGAAGGAGTGTCTCACCCAGGCCCGGCCGACTCTGCTGCAGGTGGAAGGGCTTATTCCTCACAGCTTCCCAGACCCTCTCTAGGCTCGGGCACCCACAGGAAGGGCACGCGAGTCCCAGGTGTGTGCGGCCGAGGCACCAGCTGCCCTGCCCTGGGGATGGCAGCGCCCTTGACCTGGAGCCAGGGGCCCCTGCTCCCTGCCCCCCAGGCTCCCGCAGGAGACTCAGCCTCCGCAGAACCGACTCGTCACGTCTGTGTCTTCCTTCCTGCCCACGTTAGCTAGAGTTTAAAAAACATATCTAATGTGTGAGTAAATAAACCAGCACGCAAACACGTTACCTGACAGGTTTGTGCCCCACACGGGTTTTTCTCTTGGAAGGGGAACAGCTACCTGGGCAGGCGTGCCATCCCCTGGGCTGAGCCCCCTGGCGTGTGTCCAAGAGCCTGGATTCTCCTCCCCTCACCCGTCCACGTGCCGTCCCTGTTAACGACTCCTGTCAAACACGCGGGGCTTCTCCTTCAGTTCAGCAAGAAATAAAGTCATAATTTGGAGGGACCTCTAATTCTAACACTTGCCACATTTGCTTTTGCTAATTGTTAGTGTAACTCAGCTGCAGTTGCAGTTAAAAAAAGAAGGGAACTAGGTAACCTTGACATCGTGACTCCTAGCATGGAGTATTTTGGAGCAATTGAGAAAAGAAATGACACCTCAGGAAGGGGTAAAAACGCAGGCGTGCTATTGTCGGTGCGCGCACTGTTCTTTCTCTGTTTAGTATTTTTTGGCATGTCTTCAAAAAAAAAAAGCCCGAATGTGAGCTGGGTATGTTCTGTAATTAGTCAAGGAGAGATGGCAGGCTCTGGTTTTAGAGGCAGAGCACAGGGGCCCCCGGCTGCACGGCCACCTGGCCGCGATGGGGGGGTGACTCTGACCAAGGACGCCGGCCTTATTGCGGGCCTGATGTCTTCACAGGTAGACAGTGACACCATATGGAACGAGGTCCACTCGTCAGGGGCAGCCCGCCTGGCCGTGGGCTGCGTGGTGGAGCTGGTCTTCAAGGTGGCCACAGGGGAACTGAAGGTCAGTGCGGACCAGCGGGAGGGGTCCTGGGAGGACACAGCCCCGGGGGGTGGGGGGGTAGGAGGAGGTGGGGAGGGACAGCCCGCCCGCTTCGCTCCCCCTCTGGACAGGCACCTGGTGGCTGTGATGGGGAGTATGGGCGGACCCAGCTCTGTCATCACTGTTGAACCCAAGGGGACTTTTCCCACGCTTGTGAAAACACGTGTAATGATACAGCATTTCTCAAAGAATTCGATCTCGGGAACATGCTACGTTCTTACAGTGGCTGAAAAATCCCGAAGAGCTTTTGTCTTTATGAGTTGTGTCATCAGCCTTGACCACTCACTAGAGTTTAAAACGGAGGCTTTTAAAATATTTATTAATTTAAATATAATGATAAGAGCTTAGTCGCTCAGCTGGACTCTCACACCTGCTTCTGCTTCCGTGTCTGGTGACGTGTTGTTTTAGTTGAAGCACACGAAGAAAATCTGGCCTCGCGCAGGTGCAGAACTAGGGAATGGGGAGTATTTTAAGAGCTTTTCCAGATAATTGTGGGCATTCTTCTTTGACGCTTTGCCAAAATTCAACAAGTGGCAGCTTCTTGAAGATGAGCTACAGTGTGGACCCTAGAACAGCGTCAGCGAGCTTGTCCTCCTGTGCGAGAAATTCCGTCAGCCTCGCACGTGGAGCCGCTCATTTATCCTGACGTTTGCACAGTGCGTGGTTGTTTGGAAATAGGGACTCACTGGATCACGTAGGTGTTCCAAATCTGGACACATTTTATTATACGGCGTCCAAAGCATCACCAATCTTTGAAACCATGAATGTCACCACCCATCTCATCAGGAAGGTCTTCTCAGTGCTGGGAAGAGCTGAGCCGAATACAAGTTGTCCAGAGTTCTCGGTTTCACGGGAAAGCTCAAATCCCACCCCTGACACAGCCACTGTCTGTCGTTTTCGTTGAGGTGACAGCCCCGCGGGTTATTTACACGCCTCCCCACCTCTTTGCACGGGTGTTAAAAAGACGTCGAGGTTTAATGAAATTGATAAGTTTTACTGCTTCTTCGGGGCACTGACACGGAGCTTCCTTTTCCCTGCAAACGTGTGTGCCCGGGCCTCCTCCTGCTACCGTACCCGAAGGCCACCCGCCATCGCTGCCCGCCGCCGGTCAGCTCTCAGCTCCGCGGGAAGGGCACAGAGCCTTGGGGTTTATATGCAAAGGCCCCCGGGGCACGGGACCCCTGGGGCCCACGTCCCCATGCAGAACCGCAGCGCTGGGTCCTGTGCAGGAGAGGGGAGATAGTTGGCAGCGCCAAGCGTGCCGAGGCGGGGCTCCCACTAAGTGTGCCCCCCCCGTCCCCCCCTGAGCTGGTCTCTGCAGCCGGCTGGGTACACTTCCCACGCCCGGTCAGCATGGTCCGCGACCCATGGGTCTCTGTTACAGACCTCGATCGCACGGCCTCCTGCGCTTGTGAGACCCGGGGTGCCGGTCTAAACCATTTTTATTATGGTGGCTGCAGGATGGTTTGCGGATGGTTCTTTTAAAGCATAAGTGACTCAGGGGTCCTAAGCAGGGGTGGGGACTGAAGCTCCTCTCCAGCCTCTGAGATTTTCTTTCTAAGCGTTAGTGATTGTTTTCTGCCTCGCTCAGTCCCCTGGGAACTGAGCTGCACTGACAGCAGAGAGATTCACGTTAAGGCCAAACTAGGGCACAGCATCTGTGCAGCGGCCGAGCCTTCTCCGTTTCATCTGCGTCCAGGGCTCCCGTCAAGCTGCTTCCTGGGGAGGCTGGTTACGATCAGAGGGGGGCCGCGGTGCCCCTTCCACTCCTACCCTGCTTCCCCAGCTGAGCAGCTCCCAGCCTTGCCAGCAGGCTGTCAAAGATAGAAAATCGGGGACGGACTCACCTTTTATCTTAGTAATTTGTGATAACCAGCAGGGCTCGTTCAGAGAAGGGACCTAGATGTCTTTGAAGTGCTCACAGCCAGCCCTGTATCCTGCCCTACGTCTGTGCGCCCGCAAGGCAGCTGGAAACCGTGTCCTCACGCACACTCTGCCTTTTCTCACTGACCTGAAACCAATCTTTTGTCCCCATGTCTCCTTTTTGGTGTCGCGCGTAGAATGGCTTTGCCGTGGTCCGCCCCCCAGGACACCATGCGGAGGAGAGCACGCCCATGTAAGTACACACACGGTCACTCTCGGGCAGGGGACTTGCGGCATTCTCGAGCCTGCCCGTGCACGGTCCCTGAGAGGCCGGTCCAACAGGGCGTAACCGTACGTGCAGCTCGAGTTGGTTAGGGTTGGTCCTGGTGAAGAGGTGCGGGGGCGGCGCGTGGAGGTGTGCAGAGTGGGAGGCCGTGTGTGCAGAAGCGAGTCCAGAGGAGTCGTCTCGTTGCCAGGCCTGGGAGAGGGAACTTCTGCTGCCCCAGAAGGAGTGCTCGTGGTGCTTCCTCGTTCTAGAGCTTTAACAGTCAGGCCTCAGGTCTGCTCGCGGGTGGCCTTCCAGCTGACCTGCTCACGGCTTGGCACCGCGAGGCTGAAGTCCCAAGGTCATGACCACAGGGGTCAGCTCTCTGGCCTGCGTTTCGGGTTGTAGACACCCCTGACTGTGCACATGAGAAGCTGGCCGAGGTGGCGGGGTTGACGTGCGATTCAGGGTCCATCCTGGTCAAGGAGAAGCCGCCCGGGGGCAGCCACAGGACTTGACCCGGGCAGTTGTGCACGGAGTGGACGCAGAAAACCCTCAGCGAGCGTGATGTCTGGGGCTCGCCCTCGGGCCCCGAGACAGCAGACACCGTGTCGTGGGTCGTCAGGACGAGGGGACGGGCTGTGGCTGGGGGAATGAGCACTGGTTTGTCGGCTGGTGAAGCACGGATGGTGCAGACAGAGCTGTGGGGAGAAGCAGGAAGCGCGGGGGCAGTGCTGGACCGGGAGCCTGGCTTTCAGCCAACGGGCGGCGGAGCCCTCGGCCGCCTCGAATCCCCAGTGAGGGCCTCGGGGCCGGGCTTCAGGAAGGGACCCTTCACCGTAAAGGGAGCTGTCGTCACCACCGTGCAGTCACTCCCTGGCCCAGAACAGTCCACGGGACCGAGGGGCGGGCGCTGATCGTAGCATTTCGCTGAGGTCACCTTTCTAATTCAACTCTGAGCTGTCAGATATTCTGAAGGGTGGGCGCAGATGGACCGAGATGGAATATGGAGGGACACGTCCGTGGAGGCTCTTAGAGACTGCATAGTTCGGTCCTGGGGCCAGCGCGGCCAGAGAGGCGGTGGCTGCTGGGACGCGAGGCTTCCCGCCGGGCAGCCTACAGCCCGAAAACAGACCCACCCGGGCTTCTCATTTTCTTTGGTGATTCAGGCAAAGGGAAATTCAGGTTTAGATTTTCATTTTCACTTGACTCACTTTCTCAGCTCGTTTTTCCCGTTCTCAGAGACTCTCTAGAATCACTGTTATACATCTTAGACTGTGGAAAGACGCGCAGTGAGAAAGTCAAATGAGTAACTTCCGTGTCTGTGGGCCTCGGTGCCTCTGACAGGTCGGTCAGTGCGTGTTCTGGGAGACGTCCTGGGGGCATAAAGTGAGATGGACTCTCTCACCCTGGGAGCGCTGGCGGCCTGGACCGTGTGTGTGTGTCAGTGATCAGCATCAGTTAACGTTTCCAAACCGCCGCCTGAGACCCTCGTGGGATTCTAGAATGTTCTATCGCACGTTGAATAAAAACTAATCAGAGCCCGGAATTTGTCTCTATTTCTCCTGATTCTCACCTGCCAGGGGGTTCTGCTACTTCAATTCCGTGGCTGTCGCAGCCAAGCTTCTCCAGCAGAGGTTGAGTGTGACCAAGACCCTCGTGGTGGACTGGGTGAGTGGCCCTTCCTTGTCTCCCCCGCAGACAGTGGGAGGCGGAGGCGAGCTTTTCCATCTCCACTGGCCATGGGATTTGGGGGCCTTACCTTTCTGGAAACTACCTCAAAGATGCAGAAAGGAAAAGCCCAAACCTGTTAGGAGTCTGTTTGACAGCTTCAGCCAGCCAATCCTGCCAATAACCCGGCTCCTGAAGGGTCTAGAAATAGGCCTGTGGTCGAGGGCAGCAGCCGAAGGGCAATCCTTGCAAACCTCGCTGGGAGGCGGGAGTGCGGGAAGGGGTGGAGCCTGGGCCTCGACAGGGATCAAGGGTGTGGCCCGCCCTCCACTGTCACTCCCGGCGTAAAGGCCCTCCCTGCTTCTGCAGAGGGGAGCCAGTTGACACTGGTTTAACCTCCTTCCCATTTTCCCTTGGGAGGGGCCACATCTGACAATCGCACTGCCTCAAAGGTAAACTCTATGAAAAACGCTATAGAATAACTGAACTCCAAAAATAGGTATACGGAGTCCTATGCTGGACATGGGGATTCTAGGGGTTCACTTTTTTCTTCTTTTTTCAGCCATATATGAAGGGGGCAGGGGGGACATTCTCTTTGGTATTTAAGATTTATTTCATCATTTTTTCTAGTTAAAAAGATCAGTTACATTGGGTGGGATTATCTTTTATGCTGCGAAGTCCTTCTCCTTTGGGAAAAGAAACACCAAAACACAGCCCAGGACACCCCCAAGCTCCGGGCGGCGGGCACTGGTCAAGGGGCCCTTGGGTGCCACGGCCGCACAGCGTGGACTGCGGAGCCCGGTGTTCACACAGCCGGTGCCTTGGCCCCAGGGGGCCCTTCCTTTAGCGCCCCTTGTGGAGCAGTCAGAGATGCTGGGCACGTATAGCAGCTGAGTGCTGGAGAAGGTGGGCGTGCCGGAAGCACTGCGGAAAGTGGGTGATCCGTCTGGTGCTGTCGCAGAACCGCGTGTAAGGTCTCCGCTGTCACGTGGAACAGCGCACAAGTGGTGCGTGAGTGCCAAGGCCCTGGTGTGCGCCCCTCGGCGGCGGTGGGCCTCAGTGGGACCCAGCTGGTTCCTCACTTGCAGCTGTCCCTCCACTTTTCTATGATGAGCACAGGTAGCTCTCATAAGTAGGGTAAGGATTCTAAGCAGTTCCCCGGGGTTTAAAATCACAGACTCGTGTGCGGCCCTCAAGTGTGCACGCTCTATGCAGCGGGCCACCCCGCTTGTGTGGTTTCAACACGTGGTCACTGTGATTTGGAGAAGCGGCTTGTCGTTCCTGTTTGGGCCCTGGCACCCCCATCGCTCCACCCCGGGGACGGTCTCCCGTGTACCCCAGGGTCCGGTGCGGAGCAGGTGAACGGCCGTGGTCAGCGACCTCCCCGGCCCTCACCCGCCAAGCTGTGACAAGAAATTAATCAAATAACTTTGCCTGGAAAATCGCGGCCTCTGGGGAAGCTGAGACACCCGCCGAACCTGCCCCATGGGGTGCCGCGCGGGCGAGGAGGATGCCACCTGGGGCCTCTTCCTTCTCTTCCCAGGGCCCCAAGGGCCCCGAGCTACGGGGCTCATCAGCCAGGGCCTGAGGGCACCTGCGCTGAGTCAGCCCCCACCCCTGACCACCCCCCCGCCCTTCCAGGACGTGCACCATGGGAACGGGACCCAGCAGGCCTTCTACAGTGACCCCAGCGTGCTGTACATCTCGCTGCACCGCTACGATGACGGGAACTTCTTCCCGGGCAGCGGGGCACCTGACGAGGTGAGCGGGGCTCCATCCCGTGCTGGGCCTTGGAGGGGGCGTGAGAACAGGTGTGGCCACACCTGCAATGCAGAGCAAGGGCTCCCAGCGGCGATCGGGGGCAGCCGTCAGCCTCGATTCCATCACGTGTGCCCACGTGGGCTTTATCTTGTTCCAAGTAAAGATGGAAAACAGGAGAGCATTCTGGTTCTAATCCAAACAGACTGCAGGATTTATGAACGGGTGAGAGTGGGGTGCCCTTGTCCTGCAGGAGACGCTGCTGTGTGCAGTCACAACGCATCTCCAAGCCACGCCTTTCGTCCTGTCCCTTGGGCGGGGGCCGTCCTCTCGCCTGTCCGGTGCCACACAGTGGGCACCGGAGTGTCAGGATCCTGTGGGACACCCCGATGCCCCAGCAGAGCCCCACACTCTGAACAAAGAGGCCCCGACAGTGGGGAATCCCACCCAAGGAAAAAGGATCGTCTGCCTCTGGGTCTCCTTCTGGGAAGGAAGTTGGGAAGGACAGCCTTGCTCGCAGGGCCCTGTGGGCGCACATTGCTGGCCCCTCCCCTGGGCAGGGCAGCCCCACACGCTGCACCCGTGGAGGGGGACGGGGGCCCTGCCTCTGAAAATGCTCCATCGTAGAAGGCAGTGTGTCGGGGCCTTGGGGACCCGGGCGGGCTAGGGGCGCACCGGCAGGGCCACCGGGGTCATGGTCTGTGACGCTCATCTCTCTCCCCCATGCAGGTGGGCACGGGGCCCGGCGTGGGCTTCAACGTCAACATGGCTTTCACCGGCGGCCTTGACCCCCCCATGGGAGACGCAGAGTACTTGGCGGCCTTCAGGTAAGAGTCCCGGCTTCCTGCCCCATGGGGCATTTGGGGAACAATCGGGAATTCCCCGACGGTGGCTCCAGCTCTTGCGGGGTTTACTGTTTTCCTTTGACCTTCATCTTCCTTCGTGAGCAAGCCCCCAGCCGCCCCCCGCCCCCCTCCCGACACGGTCCCCGGGCAGGGCCCTCAGTGCCGTGAGCATGCGCCTGCAGGGACCAACCTTTCTGTCTCTGTGTTTTGGAGGAACGGGCTCTGGGGCTTCTCCCAGTTTGCTCTTTAAGCCAAAGGTGGCATCTTCAAGTCTGTCTTCTCACCTTCTGTCTGCAGTGTTCCTGTCTTGTGCATTAAATGAAAAACAGGAATCTGTCTCGCATCTTAACAGTAAGAAAGTGATGGAGACCGAGGCAAGGTGTCAGAAAGTGTTAGGTTAATGAAAAGCGGGTGCTCGAATCTGAATGGGCTCATAATCTCCTAATTTTTCTTCCACAAAACCTTTTGTGAGATAATGGGAAACAGAAATAAATATCCCTCCTTTATCGACAAAAAATCGAGAGACGACTCCCCATTCATCCCGGTTCCTTCACGTTATGCGGGGCCGGTAGACTCCGGCTGCAGGGTGATGTTGTAAAACACAGTGTTTGCCTTTGTCGTCACATGGTGATTTCTGCTTTGATCTGGGCCGGATTGAAGGGATTCCTGTGGCCAGAAGTGGGTGCTCAGAGCATAGGTTTCCTTCTCCTGCTGGAGGAGAAGGAAACCTGCGGGTCAGCACCTGCCCGAGTGCGGGTCCCAGGGGCCCTCGGGAGGAGGGGAGCTCTGTTTGGTGGTGAAGCCGACAGACCTTCAGTCTTTGTTAAAAGCACCGTGTCTGCACCGGGCGTTGGAAACCCATGAAGCTTCCAGAGAACTTTTCTCCCTTTTCTCTTCGACTACGTGCTCTTCCTTTCCTGCATGCAGGCGTGTGTGGTGTGTGTATGTGTGATGCCCACGCCTCTGTGTGGACACGTGTGCGCCTGTGTTGTGTGTGTGTGTCTGTGGGTGCGTGTGCACGTGTGCGTGTAAGCACAAGTGTGTCGTGTCTGGCGGGTGAGATTCTAGCAGAGGACACACCCGTAAAAGTTTGGCCGAGGACCCTGCCTCGTGCTGGGGCACGGGGGGCAGCAAAGGTCATGGGTCACGTGACCCCTCGCAGCGTCTGCTTCCCTCATCTGGAAACTGGGTCCTGGTCCCCGGCCTCCAGGTGGGTGTCCGGGTCTGGTGAGGCAAAGGCCTGGCCCCAAGGGTGGCTCGGCCGACATGAGGCCTCTTCCCCAACCGCTTAGTTCATAGAAATAACGGCTCGACGATGAAACTGGTCTGTGCAAATGGGAGTCCATCACCTCCGTAGAAGGCCTGCCCCGGTCATCGCCTGGACCACTTTTTCCTCTGATCTCAGTGGTTTAATTTTGTTGTTTGTTCCTCCTCTTGATCAGACGTAATGTAATGTTGACATTTGCCCTCCCTTATTTAGGGGAGAAGGACTCCCCCAAACGGATACCACATCTGAAAGCTGCTCATGTACATAGTTAAGTATCAGCTTCAGGCAATCTGAACCCACCATCACTGGCCGGGGTTGTCACTGCCTGTCCTGAGATGCCCTCCGACCACCAGCACGTTGTCACCGCCCCCAGGAGAACCGGCCCCTTAGGGGCTTCCTTAGAGGCAAAGGGTCTGGACTCCGCGTAGGATTCATAGATAGAGCCCGAGTGAACTCTGGGGCCTCGGGGGACCCGGTGTCGCTGAATTCTGGTGAAGGCAGAGAAGGAGGGGCTTTCTTTAAACTGTGGATTAAAGCGATAAAAACGGTGGTTCTGTCTTCCTTCAGGCCAGGTTCCGACTGGATCGGCTCCCAGGGCCTGTCTCAGTGTGCCCTGGGCACTCTGATCGGGGTGGAAAGGCCCGCACCCGGCCCAGCGGGCAGGCGAGGCGGGTCCTGGAGTCCCCCCACCCCGCCACCCCGCCAGCTTTGAGATGGACCTTTCACTCTGAGTCCCTGTTGACATTCCGTTTTAGTCTTCTGCCAGGCATGTACACGATGACGCCCTATCGAATGAACTTTGTAAAGCTCAGATAGCCTCTTTGAAAAGGAAAATTGTTTCAGGATTTTTTTTTTTATTGATTTTAATGTAAAGTAGCACTTTGAAGTTTACGATTTATGGTTCCCTGGGCATCGATCGGATGGGGGAAGGAGGGTCAGGATCCGTTTTCCCTCCTTCTGCCCCGCTCCCCGGGGGCCCCAGGCCATGCGTGCCTTCATGCTTTCGAGGCAGCACCTTGTGCTCAGACCCACGCCTGCCTCGTTGCATTTCAGGAGATCAAGCCCGAGATGAAGAAGAGATAAGAAAATTGCCCCTAATGAAATCCAGAGGCTGCCGCACTTTCTCCTGGGCTTGGAGACTTGTAGGAGAAAAGGGAACCTTAATTCAAACCAGCCAGGCCAGCGGCTTTGAAGTTTGCTGAGCAGGGCTGAGGCCTCCGGGCCAGGAGATAATGATGCACTTTTCTTAACCCCTCACTTACCTGCCGCCCGGCAGTGCAGAGATGGAGCTGGGATTGTTCGTGCTCTTAGGTCGTAGTTTGGGTTTAAATGCGATATCATAAAGGTTATCAGAGATGGCGGTGAAGCTGGATATTCGAGAGTGGAAGCTTTAATCTCTTAGTGAGTGCGAGTCGCCTTTAAACTGAGCAGCTGGGCAGGTTCATTTCACTTACCCTGACCTTTCCAGCCTGGCACGAAGGTCGAGGCTCTTTTGTTTCTTGCGTAAGGTGTGTTTTGGGTTTTTTAACAGTTTTTTTTTCTGTTGTGCTAAAATGTATATAAAACATACTGTTTGAACCACATGCGAGTGTACAGTTTGGTGGCGCTGGCTGCATTCACGATGGCGCATCTGTTCCAGAAATGTTGTGCCCCGAGGGCCCAGCGCTCGCTGCTGCGAAGATATTGACTTGAAAACTGCTAGAGGCAATTCTGTATCTCTTTAAGGGCATCCACATCCTTTCCTATGTAGAGAGTTTGTCTGAGGACATTCTGCAGTGATTTTAGAAGCAAAAAAATATTAGCTAAAAACTCAGAGTTTCGCAATCCCGTGTTCAGCAAGCCGTCACTGTACCTGCATAACAGGGGGCACACGCGGTACCGTCCTCGTGGGTGGCAGGGCCCCGAGCAGGTGAGGCGGGCATGTGATGATGGAGGGGGACTCACACCTGCCCGCAGGTGAGGGAGCTTCCCGGCCAGGCCCCGGAGGAAGAGCCGGCATGGGGTGTCGGGGAGGGTGACGTGCCCGCAGGAGCAGGCCTGACGGTGGAACCCGCCTGTCTGACCCCGACGGTTCTGGAGCCTTCGAGGGCCTGGCCAGCACGGTCACCAGCAGTCTCGCGGCAGTTCGGTGACAGGCTTGGTCCTGGGAGTGGGGGGACCACGCTGGGTCGCCTAGGCGAGCCCAGGAAGGTTGAGGGCACCTGGCCGGGACGGGGAGTAGGGCGGGGGGTCCAGCAAGGTCTCAGGGCACTGGTGTGGGAGGAGGGTGGGCACGCCAGGAGGAGCGGGCTCCGGGTGGGGCTCGGGCCCCTCAGCCTTAGCAGATTTTCACGCAGAAAGCCGGAACGTGTTCCCAGTGTGGCAGCTGGGCGACCACTGGCACCCCAGGAAGGACAGCCTTGGGGGGGGATGGGGCGGGGACAGAATGTGCTGGGTGCGGGAGCGAAAGTGTTGTGGGGAGAAGAGACAGCGAAGACTGCGGTTCCGAGCACCTGGTTGGGGAACAGGAGCTGGGGGTGCAGGCGGGCAGGTGAGCATCCCCGTGGGGCGGCGGGAGAGGTCCGGGAGGTGCCTGGTGGGCCGCCCCCCGTCGAGGTCCCGCCTGGCCCTGCAGAGACCCGCTCCTCAGGCTGGGTGGGTCGCAGGCCCCTCGGCAGGCTCACCACCTCTGGCATTCGTTCCCGGGGCACGCAAAGGGAAGGGGTGCCGAGTGCTGGGGGACTAAGGGAGCAGTGGGGGGGGCTGCGTGCTCTGAGAGCCTCCATGCCACCTGTGTGAAGGCCCGAGGATGGTGCCTGGCGGTGGTGGGAGGCTGGGCGGGCACGGGGCCTCCTGGGGGGTGACGGGAGGGACCTGGAGTGCAGGGGCGGGAGGGGGCAAGGGTACGTTAGGGTCTGGAGTAGGCATGCACCGACCCCCCCTTCCAGGAGGCTGCAGGGGCAGGGGGAGGAGCGTTCCCACCTCAGCAGGTGGAGGCGGGGCGAGCCAAGGGCGAGGAGACCCGCGGCCTGCGGGGCAGCAGCTCCGGAGTGGGAGGGGGGCCGTGGGCAAGGGCGGCCGGGCCTAGAGGGGCAGGAGCGGGACGGCGTCCACTGTGGACGGGTTTCAGCCTGCCCGCCAGGTCCAGCTCTGTCCCGACGTCCGGGCGGCCAGGCCAGGGCCGCTGAGTTTCCGTCGTCACCGTCTTTGTTCTGATTCTGACTCGCAGCAGAGTTCAGCTGCCGGACGCGCAGGTGCTCCAGACCCTCGCCGGGCGGTCCTGGTGGAGGGGGGTCTTGAAGGGACGCGGGGGACCCCAAAGCAGGGAGGCTCAGAGGCCACGCCCACCGTGCAGGTGTGCGGAGATCCCAGATCCCAGAGGGAACGCACCTGCCCTCGCCGTGGCCCTCAAAGCAAGAACCTGCGCAGCGTACAACAAGAGGAAGTTCTCAACGATCAGAATGCTGTGATTACTGCAACGGTGTTGTCAGGCACCACCCAGGCCACAGCCTCCTGTAAAGCCACAGCTGGTAGCCTCTGCCTGGTGCTTCCAGCTCACGGGCGCTCTCCCGGCTGGGGATGCTTAACTGCGAGACCAGCCAAAAGCACGGCAGTGAGGGAGGAGGCCTGTGCGGGTGAAGCTTCCAGGGGCCAGTGTGTGTGGACCATGCCTCCGGGGCACTTGGAGGGGCAGCAGGGACCCAGGGGCAGC
The DNA here is from genome assembly GCF_949987515.2 of Delphinus delphis. Lineage (NCBI taxonomy): Eukaryota > Metazoa > Chordata > Mammalia > Artiodactyla > Delphinidae > Delphinus > Delphinus delphis. Next base: position 2,211,803 of record NC_082689.1, read on the forward strand.
GACCCGGCCTGAACCCCGGCTCCGGCGGAGGCCCCGGCGTGGGTGAGCACAGCCCCCAAAGACGGCGCCTCGGCCCGCTGGCCACGCCAGTCTGTGTGCCCCCAGTGCGTGCGGACCACAGGTGCGGTGGGTTTTGTGCAGGGCCCTGGTTGGGGGATGAATCGAAAGTTCCTTTCTTTCTAGAAGTTGAAGCAGATTATTGAATCAGCTCTTGCGTTTAGATTCCACTGTGAGTTTTGGAGACGGCGCGTTGGTACGCCCCGTAATCTGATCACCTGAGGTTATAGGGTGGCTTGTAAGAAACGATTCTGGGAGCTGTAAGCGCCCCATAGCACCACCTGGCACTGCCACCTTCCCGGAGCGGGAACTGGCTCGTCAGAGACATCCGCCCCATTGCCCAGCCTGCCCCTCAGCGGACGCCCAGCCCAGCTTTTCCCCGTGGCAACGTGGCCGCAGGTGTGGCCCGGCCGGCGAGCTAAGGACAGAGGGGCGGGCACAGTGTGGTGTCCGGAGCAGAGGCCCCAGGATTGGGCCCAGAGGAGGCCTCAGGAGGGCGACGGGCAGCTGCACATGTGGGTTGCACGGCTCTGCCCACCTGAGCTCCACCCCCGGCATGAGCCCCAGGGGTGCAGAGGCTCTGGGACACACCTACAACCATCTCCTCCCCGCTTTCCCACTCGGAGGGCTGCACCCGGCCACCTCTTCTCTCGGGGGTTGGCGCATTCGCCTCCTTGTGAGCGGACGATCAGTGGTCTGCTACCCGGGGAAGCTCCCAGCCCACCCCTCTCTGCCCTCGGTTGCCCTGCAGAAGGCCACAGGGGACCCCATGGACACACTCACCTTAAAGCAGTGGTTTGAGAGAAGGCCTCCAGCAAATACTCACATCTTATTATTTTCAGGCTAAGCTGTCCCTTAGAATGTCATTCTAGAAATAAAATGTAAGGCCAGTTTCCCATTGCTTCTGCAGAGCCTAGTAATTGGTGGTGCGCTTTCAGCTTCCCTCCGGCACGAGGGTCCTGGGTGGGGCGGTGCTGCAGGGTTTAGAAGGCAGGCCGGTGGGATTGTCCGGAGGGCCGCCGTCAGCCCTCTTCTCACCTGCAAGGAGGCCAAGTCCCGTCGAGGGGAGGTGACATTTGTCGGGGCTCAGGGCTTACTGAAAGTCAGTGCTGGAGACCCACTCGGCACACGCCTGGCATACAGCACCATTTCAGATTTTCTTACTTCAGCGGGTGTTTGGGATTACAGCCTAGAGGGTCCCAAATCAGGAAAAGGCAGTGAGTATTGTGTGTACACGTACATCAGCTGTCCCAGCTGCTGACACTCGTGCCTGACGATGTACCCACACCTGCCACCCTGCACGCACACACACACACACACACACACACACCCCCTACCACACACCCACACATGGGATCAACTGCGCTTTACAATTCGTTATGATTGGCTTTGGGGTGAAGCCACACACCAAGCACAGACACCAGAGACCCTCTTGGTATTAACTTCCTTTAATGATGATTCTAACAGGGCTGTTTTTTTAATTTTGTGGGGGGAGTAGAAATGCAATAGCTCAGCGATGCTTCAAAGCAGAGAACTAAAGCCCCCCCAACGTGAACTTGCTTCAAAACGGCTGCCGGAGCTCTGGGTGAATGAGCTGGTGTCTGCATTGAGATGTCTGCGGTTTTCACTGAAAAATGGTCTTGGCTTTCAAATCCATACCGAGACCACGGCTGAAACTGGCCTCTGGCCTGAAGACAAAGTTTATGTGACAAGAACTTCGTTAAAATAATTGAAAACCAGCCTCCCTGGAATGATGGAGGTCCTTGTGGAGGAGCCCCGCCCGGTCCTCACGGTGGCCTGTACCTTTGGGAAGACAGACCACATCTGCTGGGCGTGGAGATGAAAGAGGACAGTTCTCCCTGGATCCCCGAGGCATTCGCTCCCTCCTCCCTGCCTGGACCAGGAATTCCCCCACTTCGGCCCCCGTGGTAGGGTTGTTAACACGTGCTCCAGGCCTGCTCTGACCCAGATGCTGTGTTTAAAAGACGGCGCTCTTCTCTACGTCGTGTTTACAGATGCTGGGAACGTTTGTGACAGCGTCCCAGTGGCACAGAGAAACATTAAAAGCTGGGGCTGTTGTCATGCGTGGTAGAACTTTACCAGAGTTGTAATGACAGGAGTCTGGAGCGAGGTTGGCAAACTGCGGCCCATGGGCCGAGTCCCAGCATGTGGTTTTTGTTTTGCGGTACGCGGGCCTCTCACTGTTGTGGCCTCTGCCGTTGCGGAGCACAGGCTCCGGACGCACAGGCTCAGCGGCCATGGCTCACGGGCCCAGCCGCCCTGCGGCATGTGGGATCTTCCCAGACCGGGGCACGAACCCGTGTCCCCTGCATCGGCAGGCGGACTCTCAACCACCCAGCATGTGTTTTTTAAGTAAAGTTTTATTGGAACACAGCCACGGCGATGTGCTCACGCATCATGTGAGGCTGCTTTCCCGTGACAAGGGTGGTGTTGAGACCACGTGGCCCAAAGACGGAAATACTCTCTAGCTCTTGGCAGGAACGCTTTCCAGCCCCTGGTCTAGAGTCACACGCCGTGTCCCTGGGCCCCCAAAGCGGGGTGTGGTCCCTGAGGCACAGAGCCTGGGTCCTTTGAAGCTGCTTTTATCGGCTGTGCAGAGACAGTTCCGGAGGGAACTGAACTGGGTGCAGCCTCAGAAGAAAGAAAAATAAAAGCAGGGAGATGTCGAAAGGCCCACCTGGGCCGTGGCTCCCTGCTTCCGGAGGTGGGTTTCTTGGTGGGCAAAGTGCCAGGCGTGCGGTCGGCGCGGGTCTTCATGGCAGAGACTTGACCAGCGCCTGACCCACCGCAGGACAGACGCTCCCTGGGAGGCACCCCTGGGGTCTCCCAGCGCCAGGTGGTGCATGGTCCCTGGAGCCGGGCCGGGGCGTCCTGGCTCCGCACCACGGATCCTGCAGAGAAGGACGGCTGGGTTTTCACCTGTGTGTGGCTCTCTGGGGCTCTCGGCCCTTCCACCACCTGAAATCAGAGCAATTCCTCAACAGGGTTGCATTCAGAGTACTTCCTGGATGGAGAAACATTCAGTCTTTTGAGCATTTTGTTTCTTTGGTCAAAGTTGTCTTCTGGGGTTGACTTTGCCAGCGTAAGTGGCAGCCTCACCCTTTAGTAAAAGCTGAACAAGAACCCATGGGAGCTTTCACGGGCCGCCTTGCACCCTGTGGCCGTGGCGCTGTCTGGAGTTCGGCACATGGCAGGGGACCGTCAGCCGTGCCCAGTGCGCTGACGCCCTCCCACGCGGGCCTCTGAAGACCTGGGGTGGGAGGGGGCCTCAGAGGTGACGAGCTGGGCTCACGTGCCGGGGAAGCTGCGGGACGAGGGCGGCCCCTCTGTGCAGTGGCTCAGGGCAGCAGGCAGGGCTTTCCGACACGCAGTGCGACGCCCAGGCTCCTCCGGCCAGGGATGGGGGGCCGAGTCGACAGAGGCTGCCAGCGCCGGCAGCCACGTGGCCCCTGCTTGGCCTGCCCTGGAGCCCCGGCCCCGTGCCGTGATCTGCCCACCCCACCCGCATGGGGCAGGAAGGAGACGGGAAGTCAGGGATGGCTTTCCAGACACAGTGAAGCCGGCTCAGGGCACGGACACGAGCGCTTGACTTGCCGTGGGTCTCTCCAGTCTCAGCCAAAGCGTGATTTACAGAACAAGCCGGTGCAGTTAGGCTGCGAGCTGGGGGCGCAGGGGCATCGTGTTAACAACGCTTTCCCCCCGCCTTTCAGGTAGACCCTTCCGCTTGTTTCCCGAATGTAACTTAACCACTGAGCTTCTCTGTGTTTAGATTTCTAATCGGTCAGTCCTCTTAAGTTTGGTCATCGGTTTTCCCTTTAGAGATTCTGTGTTACATTTCTTTTAATTAGCCTAACACGTCCCCCTGGCCCACGAGCAGTGGGTCTTTGGTCAGTCGTCCGTAGCCGCGGTGTGGCCTGGTGGGGGGGAGGGGGCAGTGGAAGGAGAGCCCCCGCTCAGCCACGCAGCCCTGCGTCCCCGGTGCTGGGCGGTGACCTCGAGGCCCTGACGGCTGGCCTTGGTGGCCGTCCAGTCCCCTCCCCAGCTGCGTCCTCGGCTGACGCTGTGTCACCTCCTCCCGCCCTTCGCAGAACTGTGGTCATGCCGATCGCCAATGAGTTTGCCCCAGATGTGGTGCTGGTGTCGTCGGGCTTCGACGCCGTGGAGGGCCACCCCACGCCCCTCGGAGGCTACAACCTCTCCGCCAAATGTAAGTCGGGTTTGCGGGTGACCAAGAGCATGGGGCGGGGGGTGCTGGTGTTTTGGGGATCAGACGTCAGAGGCGCTGGGCACGCCAGGCTTCCTCTTTAGTGGCAGCGGAAGGAAACTCCATGTTACATCTCACCAAAAGCACGACGCCGGCGCCCCCACAGAACGCGGAGTGAACAGCCCACGTAGACCGGGAAGCCGCCGCGGGGGGCTCTGCCCAGAGGTCGTGCTGGCGTGAGGTTGTACAGCCCGCCAGCGCGGGGCCCGCGTGCTGGCGCTGTCAGCCGGCGGCCGGGTCCACAGCGCTCCTGAGAGACCTGTCCTCCCACGTGGGGTGGGGGGGGTGGGAAGGGAGACCCTCAAACCCGGGAAGATGCGCGTAGCCGGCAGCCCGTTTACTTCGGAGTCGGAGGGGCGGAGGGCCTCTGCTTCTGCTCCGTCACAGCAAATTGTGAAGAAATGGAAGCTCCGCCCCTGCCGGCCCCCCGGGGGTCGCAGTGGTCCAGGTGCCTGGGGCTCTTCCGGGGCTCCTAGACGCGGCGCTGGTGACTCACGCGAGGCCCGGGGGGCCCTGTGCTGGCCGTCAGTGCAGATGGTGAAGGAGAGCCTGTCCCTCACCCAGCAAGGGGAGAGCGTGGGTCCGTGGAGGAGAACGACGGAAACAAAGGGCAGCCTCTCGGAGTCCACCGCCCGGGGGTGGGGGGGCGAGGGGCTGACGAGGTGACCGGGCCGAGGGCAGAAGTACCAGGGAGCAGAGCCCGACGTCGGGCCCGCTCTGCCGCCGGCCAGCCTGTGACGGGGCTAGTCCCGCAGCCTCGTTCTCCCTGGCTCCCTAGTAAACGTCAGACTGTTCTGGCCGAGGGTGGTAACATCGTTACCCATCGGGAGTTTTCTGCCGGGGGAGGATGACGTGGGTGCGGTGGAAGGACTGCGGCTATCGATGAAAGCCAGGTGTCCCAGACACGGATGTACGAGAGCCCTGGAGGGGCACACGTGGTGCTGATGTGAGAGCTGGTGCTCACTCACACGCATGTGCTGGCACGTCGGCTGCCCAGAAGCCCCCGGGCTCCGGGGTGGACGTGGCTGTGCCTAGCAGCTGCCTGCTCTGCTCTTGCCTCCTGGCCTCCGCGGTTCCAGCAGGAGAGAGAGGAGGGGCTCCCCCCGGGGTCCTCCCCGCCCCCAAACGGGATGGTTTGCGGCATCGTGAAATCAAAGCTCCGAAATCGTAATTCCTATTCCCAAGGAGATCAGAAAGAATCCCGAACCCAAATTCTTCAATGAATGGATTACAGTCCGGCCTGGCTTCTATCAGGTGTCTCCGTGTGCCAGCCCCTGGGTCTCTGCAGCGTGATGTGATGCACTCCTGGATGCTTTGATCCACTGCCAGGTGTCGGCGCCACGGCCCGGCCTTGCCCTCGACTTGGATCCCGTTTCCCTTGCAGGTTTCGGGTACCTGACGAAGCAGCTGATGGGCTTGGCTGGCGGCCGGATCGTTCTGGCGCTGGAGGGGGGCCACGACCTCACAGCCATTTGCGACGCCTCGGAAGCCTGCGTCTCTGCTTTGCTGGGAAACGAGGTAGGAGAACAGGAGACGGCGGCTCGGGGCCCACGCAGCTCAGGGCCGGGGCTGCTCTGCTCAGCTGTCCCCGCGGTGTTCGCGCTCTCTGCCGCCCACACCTAGGAGGACTGTCACACGCCTGACCAGGCCATCCAGTTGTGGCCGGAAGGAGGTGGGGAGAAAGACAGGACCCGTTTCAAAGGCAGAGCCCATTTCTCTTGGGAAGACGGTTCAGGATCTGCCTTTCAAAGGCACTCGGCTTCACGTGTGGGTTACGGGGAGAACGCCTTCACTGGTGTCCTGCTCGTGGACGGACGGGTCTCTGGGGCGTTCTAAGGCAAGTTCTGGGGGAGGAGTCACCACGCCATCTCGGGGGCCGGGGCCTGGGGCCCCGATTCACTGTGGCTCTCCTGCTGCTCTGACCCTCGGGAGACGCCCAGGGCTGGGCTCGGCACTGTGGCCTGACGGCCCGGGCTCAGGGGGTCGGGTCTGGACCAGGAGGGAGCACTTCTCAGGGTTCGAGGGGGGGCGGGCCACTGGGAGCATTCCAGCCCAGAGCGCCGTGCGGTCCAGCCGGGGCTTCTCACGCCCACCGGTACTCCTGGTGGAGGAAGCCTCCCAGCCGCGGGCAGACGGGACAGGGCGGGCGAGGTGCTGCCGGGGTTGCTGCTGGGAACCTGAAGTTCGTGACGGGCCTGATTTGTAGGTCCCACCTTGAATTTCAGAAATGTGCTCTTCCTGAAACTTTAAATCCATCCATGGCCTTTGGACGTGGGGTCATATACCAACCTCCTGACCCCATCAAAGGAGCCTGGGAGGTTCCCGCCCGCCCGCCCACGGCGTGGCTTTCTCTTGCTGCGTGCTGTGGTGTCACCATGAAGGTCCAAGGAGAGAGCCGCTGGTGTTTGGGCAGCGCGGGCCAAGTGCCCTGGGTCACCGGCCCAGCCTGCAGCAGGGAGGTGCCCGGGGCCCAAGCTCTCCAGACACAGAGGGCCTCGTGGGGGGCTCCGGGCCCACGCGGGGACACCCAGAGACAGCTGTGAGCCCTGCTCTCGTGCCACCCCTGGGACTCACCTCCCTCACCCCATCAGGCGAAGCGGGGCTTCTCCAGGTTTGCAAAGCGCAAGGACGCTCTCCCAGCAGGGTCAGGGTTACCTGGTGCCCAGTGGGGGTGGCCGAGTCCAGCCATAGGACGGGTGTGTGCTTTCTGGAACAGCACCGCCGATGGCCGAGCTCAGGGGCGGACGGGGAGGGCTGGACCCCCGGCACGGAGGCCGAGAGTAGGACCCGCGGCCAGAGTCGCAGGCCCGGCTCCCTGTGAGGCACTGCCTGTGCGGCCACCTGCCCGTGGCTGTCCACAGCCTGGGCTCATGATGAAAGAGGACAAGGCATTAAAACAACAAACAAACAAACAACCACAAGATCCAAGCACTGTGAACACAGGAGTTTCCTGATGCCCGAGCCCCATAGTGAGAGCCCGGCCATCAGCGCTGGACAAGTGGGGACACGGGCCGGAGCTCACGGGCTCCCTGGCCGTCCACTAGGACAGGCCACTGGCTGGCAACGGGGGTGTGGGCAGTGGGCTCCGGTGGGCGGGCACCCGGGATGGCTCCGTTTTCCCCTGACAGCCTTTGTGTGTCATGGATGGTGTTCATTTTAATCTAAGTCACAGGTCCTGGATCCAAGGTCCTGGTGGTATCTCTCCTTCCCGGTCGGCTGGTTAGCCACACGCGTGAATATTCCCCAGCAAATACCCGTTTGCTTCCCAAAGCGTCCACGGCTTTTCACCTTCCCTCTCGTCGTTTAAAGCAATCTCCCCCGTAAATTTTACCAGTAGAAGGCAGCTGGTTTATATATTCAAACCATCCTGAAGCCTTTTGATTTTTAGAGCCAGTTATTTTATAATAACAATAGAGAACCCGGCTTTCAACTAGGCCTGTTCCTGCACTTCTAGCAAGAAAATGTTCTTTTACTGAAACACATCAAAAAGCAGGACGCGCTAGTTTTATCAAGGTCTCTTAAAAATCTTTTTAATGCCGGGAAGTTGGACGGCCCTTCACCCCTCTGCCCCGCGGCCTTTGATGATGCTGATAACAGGGCAGCCAGCTGCGGACGGCGGCCTGTGCTGGGTGCGCCGGCCCCCGGAGCCGACTGCCCGCGGGGGGACAGCAGAGGGGCCCCTGCGGGGCTGGGGCTGAAGGTCGGCCTTGCTCCCAGAGTCACTGTGTTGGATAGTTTGAGCTTCAAGCCATTTGCAACCCTCGGTGACAGTGACAGTGAAATGTCACTTACTCAAAGTGCGTGGTGCGTGCAGACCTGCGGGGAGCCCGCTGGGCAGAGCCCAGGGAGGGGCCCTGGGCAGGTGGGTAGTCACTTCTGCCGTTACATGTCACCCCCAAGGGAAGGTTTCTTTGGGGCCAGTTCTCTGTTTAATCGTGTGGCTTTTCAGGGATAAACGCCACCCTTTCATTCAGCCCAAGTTCATGATCAGTGGAGAAGGTCACGGGGGGCCAGGTGACCCGCAGCCTTGGGGAAGAGGCTTTCACGCAGGAATGTCTCTCCTTTGTCACGTCGTCATGCTCTGTGAGGGTGCGGAGGGCGACAGCAGTAGCTGCGTATGTGAGACGGGGGCCGCGGAGCCCATGGTCCGCCTCCAGCCCGCCAGGCTTCTCCTCCCTCATTCGCTCCAGCTCACTGGCGCACACCTCACCCAGTGGCCGCCTGCGGGGTGCATGGGCCCAGGTGCATGGCCCAGGTGCGTGGCCCAGGTGAGGGCAGTGAGCCGCCTCCCCTCTCCACCTAGTCTCCCAGACCCGAGCTCACCAATGTTCAGAAGCTGGGCCCGAGCCCCTGTCCTTAAAAGTCGAGGGAGCCGTGCCCACAGGGGGCTGGCCATCACGGTCACGGGGAGTAGGGATGAGGCGCTGACTGCCCGACCCAGCAGCAGGGCAACTCCCAGGGCCGCTGAGCTCCGGCCCGTGTCCCCACTTGTCCAGCGCTGACGGCCGGGCTCTCACTATGGGGCTCGGGCATCAGGAAACTCCTGTGTTCACAGTGCTTGGCCCTTGTGGTTGTTTTGGGTTTTTTTTAATGCCTTGTCCTCTTTCAGGAGGATTTCAGCAGTGACAAAAATAGCAGTGAGACAGACCTCGGGCCAGCAGTGGGCTGGCCGGAGGTCAGTGCAAGGACACAGAGGATGTTCTCTGCAGTGGGGGAGGGAACCCGGGCCTGTGACCCCCTCAGCTATGGGGGCAGGGCTGACACATCTCGGAAAGTGTCGTGAACATTTGGTCACTAGACTAAGTCGGCCGTGGCACCCGGCGGCTTCCCCGGAGCGTGACGGCGGAGCAGGCCACCCACCACGCCAGTCGAGTTTCCCGGCCAGAGCCTGCGCTGCATCGGGGGTGTGGGCCGCCTGTCCCCTGGTTGGCTCCCCCGCCTCTCCCACAGGACGGGCGCTCGCCCCTTGAGAAGCTGCCCTGCGCCCTCTGCAGGCGAGGGCCCCCCCCACCGGGAGGGGTGCCTGCCTCACCGCAGCCCCCCTGCAGGGACAGAGGAGCTGGGGGGAGGGGCCTGAACCTGCCTCCTGAGCCCTGGGGATGTCGTCCTGGGCGCACGCCCTCCACTGTCCGCTGAGTCTCAGTCCTTTCACCCCTTATTGAAAGGAGTCACGACCTTTAGCCCCTTATGGTTTATTTTTGCTGTTTAAACACTGTGTTGAGAACCAACCTGACCAGGTCCATAAGCCTTTGCGTTTTCACTAGAAGGGCTGTGAGAACATGATGCCGACTGGTCCCAGATAATTGCCGAGTCTGGCAGTGTCACCAGATGCAGTTAAAAGTGCCGAGGCCGTGGAGCCTGAACCGGCAGACGGGCACCGCACCCACCTCCCAGCCCTGCGGGAACCCCAAGGCGGGCGCCTCTAGGGGGAGGCTGTCACCGCTGGGCCCCGGCTGGCGCTGTGCTTCCTGAGTGCCCACGGGCTGGTGGGCAGCTGGCGGTCACTGAAGCCACAGGGAGTGAGCAGGCGGGGCCCCCGGCCGCTCCCGAGGGGAGCCAGCAGGAAGGCTGGGACTGAGGCTGAGGGCAGAGGACTGGGGCGGAAGAGGAGGACCGGAAACGGACCTTGGGCAACAGCCCTGGTGAGACCGCGGAAACGGCCACAGAGAAGAGGGGAGATGCGGGCGCGCAGGTAGGGACGGCCCACGGGTCCCGTCTGCTCTGACTCTCACGTGGGAGAGAGTTTGCAGGTGCGTCTGTCCGGAGGGTCCGCGGACACAGAGGAGAGCAGGTCAGCAGAGCCAGCCTGCGGGCAGTGGGTGTGGGTCAGCTGGAGAGCTACAGGGGGCCCTGCTAGACATCTTCTGTCTCCTTAAGAAGAAAGGAGGGCAGGGGCACCTGCTGGAGTGGCCGGGGGCCTGAACCTGGAGCGGGGCTGTGAGATGCGGGAAGGTTACTGCTGGGCTGGGACGGCGGCTGTGTGGCTGCCCCAAGGGGCTCTGAGGGGGCGATGGGGCGTGTGCACCTGAGGACAGGGGCCTGGGCCTACATCATCTCACAGTTTCCTGGCCGGCCCAGATACTCCCAGCAAAGTGGAGTTCTGTGTATTCTGAAAAACACAAACTCTGGCCTAGCTTCCTCCAGGATATCCTAAGGACTGTTTTCTTTGGTGCTGTAACCTCGTGACTCTTCCCACTTGCGGCGTGGGCCCTTGTAGACTACAGAGCAGGAAGCCACCTCCACACCTGCTACGACCAGCGCAGCCCCAGGCTGTGTCCGATCCAAGGGTGCAGGGCTTTCTCGCCCTGGAGCTCGGACCGGGAGGGGTGCCACCTTTAAGGCCGGCTTCTTAAAGGTTGAGCTTAGGATACACCTCCTTTCCAGTTTGGTTCTGACGTCCAGCACACGAGGTACACGTGCCACAGGGCGGCTGAGGGCTCCCTGTCTGTCGCTCGGGACACGACGTTGTCCACAGCCGGCCCCCTCTTCTCTCCCAGGGGAGGCCCGTGAAGGTTCCCCAGCTTGGCGCCTTCCAGACAGAGGCGGGCGTGCGAGGGCACACGGCCGGCTCTCTGAGCTCACGCGGCCTGGACCAGACTTCCCACCAGCTCCTTCTGGCCGAGCAGGGCTGCGGCCACCTGTTTGCTCTCCATCTGGGGCTGCTGGACGCCTCTCTGTCCTTCAGAGCTTCCCGCAAGCTGCCCGCCTCTCTGCTCCGCGTCACTCTGCGGCCCCCACCCCGCTCAGCGCGCCTGACCTCCTCTCCCCACCCCTTCCCTGCCGTCTCCACTCGGGCCCCTGCATGAGCATCGCCACCCACCCCCGCCCGCCCCGCAGACCCGGGACCCTGCTCTGTGTTTCCCACTAGAAAGACGCTCTGTGAGGCTGGGGGGAGGTTTGTCTGTTTTGTTCCCTGTTGGTTCTTACCGGGCTGCTCAGTAATATCTATTAAATGAAAGAATAAAATCCCAGGCAGTAGGGGATTTTGATATTTTGAGATGTGAATTCTCCCCGCTTCCCGGACGTTTTGTTGTAAGTCAAGGCTGGGAGCGTGCGAAGCCCCGGGGCCGGCTGGAGACAAGGGGCCGCCGTGGAAACGCGAGGGGGCAGACGTGGGCTCGAGGTGCTCGCTGGACGTGACCGTGGCAGAGGGTGCTGGGAGGAGGGCCAGCCGCCAGCCGCGTGTGGGTTCTGCTGGGGACATGAGCCGTGGGGATCCCCCCCGCCCGGGACGGGGAACAGCAGGACCTGGGTTTAAATGTGAGAAAATTCCTGGTGCCACTCTCTGACACACCCCTCTGCCTCGAAGTGATAGGTGATTTTTGGAATGAGTTACTTTTTAAAGAATTGTTTTTTCTTAAAAGTGATAAAACTAAAATTCTAGCAGACTCTTAGAGTTGGGCCATAACAGTCAGGACACAGCAAGTCATGCTGCAGTGAGGACCCCAAACCTAAAAGGCGTGTTTTCTGCTCCAGCTCCGTGCCCGTGAGGGGCCTGGGCTCTGCCCCTCATCACCCTCAGCCTCGGGTGGCCAGGGCACTCGGGGACACTCCCGTCGTCACGGGGCTGCCCGGCAGTGGGCACAGCAGGAGGCTCCATTGCTGAATCTCTGGCCCCGGACTCACCGGGTTGTCTGAGAGTCACGCCCGTGCAGTCTCCTGGGACAGGAGGGCAGCTGCTTCTCTGAGGCAGATCCTGGTGGAGGGAGGGGTGGGTCCCACGTTTACGAGGTGGCATCAGGGTCTTTGTCCTGCGGGCCCTCAGCAGTGGGGGACGACCCTCAGCGACACGGTGTCTCACGTTTGATCCCTGCCAGTCTGCAGGGTGGCACGGCACCAGATGTTGTAGAGGATCGCGTCCTCATGCCCTGGAGGCCAAGCACCTTTTCACGTGTCTCTTGACCACCCAGCCTTTCTCTTTGTGTCTTTTGCCCATTTTTCTATTAGACCATCTTTTTCCAATTTATTCTTGGGGGAAGGAATTGGATGGAGGGATGGATGGATGGGTGGATGGATGGGCAGGTGGACCCGTGGAGGTTGGGAGTCCCCTCTTTTTCTCTTCTCTGGAAGAGTGAGTGTAGGATCAGAATAATCTGTCCCTTGACTGGGAGGGCTCTCCTGGGCTACGGGTCTCCTGTGGATGAAAATTTTAAGTGGCTGATTTCGTCATTTTTGATCCCTTCTTGAATTAATTTTGGAAAGTTACACTTTACCGGGAATTTTTTCCACATCAGCCACGTTTTCAGAATCATTGGCAGAATTAATATCGTTCTCTCACTGTCTTTCATTTCTGCTATTCCTGTAGTCGTGGTGCTTCTTATCCTAGTGTGTTATTTGTGCCCCTCTTTAGTATTCTTGATCCGCCCTGCCAGAGCTTGTCGATTTAATTAGTCATTTCAAAGAATCAACTTTCAGCTACAGTATGTTTTTTTCTTTCAAAATGTCTTTCTGCCCCTTTCTGTGTATTTTATTATCTTCTTTCTCTGGGGCTGTTCTGTTCTTGTGCTCATTTCTTAAATTCAGTTCTTAGTTCTCAGTCTTGTTTTCCAATATGTACCTTGAAGGTTATAAATGTCCCCCAGCACCGTGTTTAGCTGCGTCTCACACACTGTGATGTGTGGCATTTTCATTATTTTTTATTTCTATGCATTTCATAATTTCTGTTACGATTTCTTCTTTGACCCACGATGGGTGTGTTTACAATGTCCAGCCATAGGGCTCGTGACTCTCTTTCTGTTTTCAGTATCTAACAGATGGCACTGTACTAAGAAAAGGTGGTCTGGGTGGCAGGTATCCTTTGTGGAGACTTGCTTCATGGGCTAGTACGTGTCAGTCTGTGTAGACGCTTCCACATCCGTTTGAAGTGACGTGTCCCTCGTCTGTTTTACAGGGTGTTCCATTTATTCCCACGAAACCACCCTTGCTAACTGTGCTGTTCATGTTCTGGTTTCCCCTATTGATTTTTGTCCGCTTGTCTGCGTGATCTAAGAAAGACGTGTCAAAATCTCCTACTAGGATGGTACGTCTATCCGTCTCTCCTTTTAGTTCTGTCCATTTTCACTTCATACACTTGAAAGCAGTTTTACTAAATATATACAAATTTTAAATCATTGTATCCTTTGGATGAGTTGACATTTTTATCATCGTGTAGTGACCTTCTTTATGTCCGGTTGTGGGTTTTTTCCTTAAGTGTGTTGTACCAAACACGCAAGGTGCTGCACCGGCCCCTCTTTATCGGGTGTGCCTGATGTGTGGTTTTTAGCCTTCTTCCAATGTCCCAGGTATGTCCTTTGGCAAATAGCGTAAGGCTGGATTCCATTGTCATGTGTCACGTCCTGTCCAACCGTCTGTGTTTTACATGCAACTGAGGATGATGCCTCTATTAGTCACGGAAAATCCTCGGCCGTCGGCACCGTCCGTTACCCACCCCCCAGTCTCGTGGGGACGTTGACCTCCTCTGTCCCTTGTCTCTGGGCCCCGTTCAGGCTCATTTCTTCAGTTGTTGCTTCCAGGTTACCAGTTTTCTCTCCAGCTCGTCTCACTGTGTTCCTAATTTCTAGGAAATTATGTTTTCATTTCTAGAAGTTCCATTTGGCTTTCTCTCAAATATTCCGTTTCAGTTTCAGTGATCTCTGGTCCTTTCACCATTCAGTAGTATCTTATTTTTATTTTTAATATATTAAACATGCTTACTTTATAGTTTAAAGCTGATCATTTCAATAATTAAAGTCTTGGAGGATCTAAATCTTCATTTTTTAAAAACAATTTCCACTTGGGGATACTTTCAGATTTACAGGAAAGTTGCAGAGCTGCACACGTGTCCCTGCAGACCCTCAAATAATTCCCTCTGTTATTGCGGTCTTACTCAGCATGGGGCGTTTCTCACAGCTGAGAAACCAACCCTGGCACATTGCCGTTGAGTGAGCTCCAGGACGGAGGAAGCTTTCACTCATTTTCCCCTTTTTCTGTTTCAGGGTCCTTCTCCTTAGTCCCCTCTGGGCCATGACACTTTCTCAATCTTCTGTTATTCTTGGAGGCAGGCTGGCCTCTGTTTGGAGGCAGCCTGGCCAGGTGTTTTGTAGAATGTCTGATTCTCTCCCTCGTGACTGGACTGGAACAAGGGGCTGGAGGAGGAAGACCCCGTGGTCGGGCGCCCTTCCCATCCACGTGGTGCCGTCCATGTGGTTCACCTCCGCTGGAGCTGACATGGGCGCTGAGTTAGAGTGTGCTGGTCAGGCGTCTGCAGCGAGCTTCCGTGTTTCCTCTTCCCACGTGGACTCTTCGATGGACATCACACAGCTCAGCTAGGACGGGGGGGCAGGGTGGCAGGTGGCAGGCTCCACCTCGCAGAGACAGGGTGTGCACATAAGTTATTTGGAATCCCTCTTAAGGAAGATGCATCTCTTCTCACTGTTTATTTGTTTACTCAGTCACTTATCACGCCAGTATGGACTAGTGGATATTAATTTTACATTCTGAGATATAATTCAATACCTGTACGTACTTCATTTCCCCTTGGCCCCGCGTGTGTCCCTTTGACACGCCCGCTGTTTTGTCTTTGAGCGCGTCCTTCCCTACCCTCTGCATTCAGGGTGCTCCAGGCTCATCCTGCATCTTCCCCGCCCCAGCCCTGGAGCAAGCCATTTCTCCAAGGAGCCTGGTTCCTTTTATTGGAGAGAGGTATTAGAGACCTTGTCTGTTCTTCCTGACCCAAGTTCATGCTCACTTACTTGTGTGTCTTGTGATTTTTGTGATTGGGAATCCATGCTTCCTAGAAGTGAACTGGCAGTGCTAACTGGCGGCCTGGCTTGGGGATACACGTGTCCCTCGAGCACTGGTGGGACCTGTGGTCCGTGCGCGCCCGCTCTGTCCACTCATCCTTGGCGGGGCGGTGGTCATCACGGCCAGGCGTGCACAACCCAGGACCTGTCCCCCGTTATCTGACCTCCCCGGGCTTTCCCAGCTTTGTGCCAGAACCCAGCAGGTCTCCCCCAGTTCTGTAGGCTTGTCTGGTTGTTTACACTGTTCCCGTATTTGTGAGCTATTTCATCCCACGTTTTGGGCGGTTCTGTGGCTGCTGACGGGCGGGCGCGTGCGTGCCTTCTGACAACATCTGCTGCGGGACTTGCGGAGGAACGC
Organism: Delphinus delphis; assembly: GCF_949987515.2. Taxonomy (NCBI): domain Eukaryota; kingdom Metazoa; phylum Chordata; class Mammalia; order Artiodactyla; family Delphinidae; genus Delphinus; species Delphinus delphis. The sequence continues at coordinate 2,227,284 of NC_082689.1, forward strand.
AGAGCACAGGTTCCCTCGCTGAGGTGCTGCGCGCTCCCTTCCGCTTACCTTTTTCCCCATTACTGGAAGGAAACCCTGAATGGGGGATATTCAAGCACTATTAGTAAAACCCTTATTTATAGGGGATTTGAAACTGATATTTCCAAAAAGTAATGATGCCTCCCCTGATGTTATGCTGTGGTATCAACAGTGGAGGCCAAGTTGCTGCCTTTCTGTACCAGGCACTTGTGGACACCATCCGTCGTTCTGCTCACAGAGGAACCCACAAATATACCTGATAGCCTCCTAAGAAAAATACCTTAAGGAAAATAAATCTATTCTTGTAAAAAATTTCCGTAATAAATGCCAAAACCACATTTGGCTTCTTAAAGCTGTTTTGTTTGCTCAGTAGCAAGTACACTTCAGAAAGACGCTGACTCTGGACATCCCATCTTAACACACACGGGGATTATACTGATATTAATTCAGTATGTATTCTTCTTTTTTTCCCCAGCTTGATCCTCTCCCAGAAAAGGTTTTACAGCAGAGACCCAATGCGAACGCTGTCCGGTCGATGGAGAAGGTCATTGAAATCCACAGTAAGTGGCCTGGTCCGGTGCTCAGCTGGGAGACCCTCCTGGGGGAGAGACCCAAGGGAGGAGGGAGGACTCCGTGGCCCCATCTCCCACCCGTGGCCTTCTGTCTGTCTCACTGCCAGCTGCTTCCCCAGGCCGACATGACAGGGACTTGCGTTCAGCTAGAAGGCAACGAGCTGGCAGAGACTCTTCGTTTTACCCCCATTCATTTCCCCACAACCTGCTACAGTCACGTCATCGGCTCTGCTTTAGGGGGTGAAAGAACTGAGGCTCAAGGAGTCTGTGGGGTCACTTGCTCTGGGTCCCCAGCTGGCAGGGCTGGGCCTTGCGTGTGAGCCTGTGTCCTCGGGTCTGGCCCCTACCCCTGGACCAGAGGATCCCACCCCATAGCTCAGAGACGCTCAGCCTGCAGAGACCCAGCCCCGGGTGCAGCCCCCTTCCCAGCCGGCCTGGGGGCCCAGGAGGCTGGCGCACAGCAGGGACTCCTGCCCTGCCCGCATCGCACAGCTGCTTGTCCTGGGTCTTCGGGGTGACCCAGTCATCAGACTGTCCGTGTGGGTGGGTGGAAGCCAGGGTTTCCCTGCTGCGGCCTCAAGCTCCGGGCCTCGGGGTCATTCCCCCCCAGCCTCCCCGATGGGGGGAGAGGCTGCCTGGACCCCCCGGCCCTCCCAGCACTGCGCCCCCGCCCCCGTCATCTCGGTGGCTCCAGGTGGGAGTTGGGAAGTGCCCCACGGCACCCCGAGGGAGGGGCCCTCCTGGGAGGCCGCCCCCATCCCAGACGTGCTGCCTCTGGAGGGCTTGGGTCTGCGGGCCACGCAGAAGCTTTTCCGAAGAGCCCCAGCCTCTGTGGGTTTGTAACCAGGTGATTCCCTGGCTTCCGTCTCTGGAGAGAGTGACGGGTTCTGCTTGAGCCCCTCGGCGCGGAGGCTGCTGGCCGGCCCCGTAAGCGAGTAACCGTGCCCTCCCGCAGGCCAGTACTGGCGCTCCCTGCAGAGGCTCGCCTCCACCGCCGGCTACTCTCTGGTTGAGGCCCAGAAGTGCGAGAACGAAGAGGCCGAGACTGTCACTGCCATGGCCTCGCTGTCTGTGGGCGTGAAGGCCCCCGAGAAGAGGTGAGCGTGGGCACCGCCCTGTCGTGAGCGCTGACGTGGTCTGCGGACCCCCCAGGTCTTTGCTCCTGGGCGCCATCAGATGCACGTGGTTTCTCCCCGTAGGCCCTGCCAAGCTCAGCAGGGCCGGGAGGGAAGGAGGGAGGGCGGGCAGGTGTCCCCACCCTAGTCCAGGACCGGACGGCATGGCCACCTCTCTCCAGAGCGCAAGACCCTCAGAAACACTCGAAGGGCATCTGGACCCAGAACACTTACCGTGGCAGGGGTAGCTAGGAGTCGAGGGCGGGGCAGCCGGGTGGCAGCAGCCCTCATGGGTGGGGATCTCCGCCCACGCACGGTCTGCTCTTCTCTCCTCCGCTGCCATGCACCTGCACCCCTCCCCCTCCCCCTCCCCTCCCTTCCCCCTCCCCCTCCCCTCCCCCTCCCTTCCCCTTCCCCTCCCCTCCCCCTCCCTTCCCCTTCCCCTCCCCTCCCCTCCCCCTCCCCTCCCCCTCCCCCTCCCCCTCCCCTCCCCCTCCCCCTCCCCCTCCCCCCTCCCCCTCCCCCTCCCTTCCCCCTCCCTTCCCCCTCCCCCTCCCTTCCCCCTCCCCCTCCCCGGGGCTGCCCCACAGGCCCGACGAGGAGCCCATGGAAGAGGAGCCCCCCCTGTAGGTGCGCCCGAGGCTGCGGTTCTCTTGTTCGTTTGTCTCCGTCTTGAAGCTCCGCCGAGAAAAGTTGCTGTCGCCCTGCGTCCTGCCACGGCTTCTCCGAGCCCGCAGGTGCGGCGGGGCCGGCGGCAGCGGGCGGCCCTCTGCCTGCCAGGACCCGGACAGACGCCGGGACGCGCGGACACAGGGACACGCGGAAACAGGCGCTCTGGGCTCCCCAGGGAAGCCGCAGAGGAAGGAAGCCTGTGGTGGCTCGGGGCAGAGCTGCTGATCTAGCCGACACGAGAAAAAGAAAATGGAAATCAAAGCTCTCACGACACAAAGCAAACTCGATTAAAACTGGTGCTTACGGTTTGGTGATTCCCCACAATTCCACAGTCTCCGTGTAAACCACTCAACTCATCCTGTAGCTTATTTCTTTTGAAGAGAAAGTCGCCATGGCCCTGGCCGGCCTCCGAACACCGCGGTGCACAGTGGGGTGGGGCACAGAGTGGGCGAGCGTTTAAGGAGAGAAACTGGACGAGACAGAAACGTGAGCCCGCGGGAGCTGGCTTCGGTTTCTCAAAGCCGGTGGAAGACGCGCGTTTGTGCCTTTCTTTTTATTGCTCTGATGGATTTTTGTGGCTGGGTTTTCTGAAGTCTGAGGAACAATGCCTTAAGAAAAAATAAACAGCAGGAGTCGGTGGGACAGTTCCCTGTGGCCGGTGGGACCAGAGGCCGGTGCGTGCTGGCCGGGCCCTCCGCGAGCAGCCCGGCCGTGGCCAGCAGCTCCGGAGGGCTGAGGTCCTGCCACCCTGTTTCACTTTATTGCTGTTGAAAAATGGAGGTAGTTCCAAAAAAGTGGCAAATACTGTTGGGGGTTTTGAAGTCCAACAAATTTTAAATGAATCCAAAGTGTTCTTTTCTCGTACATCATATAACAATTGAGCATCTCCATTTGGTTGTGAAGCATGTCCTAGGCACACTTTCAGTGTTACGATCGGAATGCTTTTTATTAAAAGCAAGTAGCATGAAGTATTGCTTAAATTTTAGGTATAAATAAATATATATATGTATAATATATATTCCAATGTATTCCAAGCTAAGAAACTTGATTCTTATGAAATCTTGATAAAATATTTATAATGCATTTATAGAAAAAGTATATATATATAATAAATGCAAATTGTAAAGGTCCCTGGCGAATGAACGACTTGTGAATTAGCTATCAAGGTGCTTATGGAAAGGGATCTAGTTTGAAGCTCATGTATTTCTGAACTCCAGATTGGAGAGCTTTCAATCACACATTCGCCACGGGGCAACTACCCTGCAAGATTGTACTTTCATTTTAATTATTTTCTGACCCAGCCCCTTCCCACTCCAAGCCTCCATGCACATGTGTACTTAATGAGTTTTTATAGCAAAGAATATAAATTTGCTGTTGATTTTGTATGAATTTTTCACAAAAAGATCCTGAATAAGCATTGTTTTGTGGATTTTACATTTTTTCTCACCATTTAGCGGTTTTCTGAATCGTAATAACATCTGAACTTCTTCCTTTCTGAATTTTTGCTTGTACATTTTTTTTAACTTTGGAAGGTGTTTTCTTTCTTTCTTATTTTCATTCTGTTTATTTTTGTACAGTGAGCAGCAAATGTGCAACAGGGTCTGAGGTCTGCCCCCCTGGCCCCGCCCCTCGGCTGGACGTAGAGTGCAGGGCCCTTCTTGCCGTCTGCGCGTTGTGGGCCCGGGAGGGGGCGGGAGTCATCGCAGCGCTGACTTGGGGGGGCTTGCCAGACACCATGGGCCGTCAGCATTCTCAAAGCTTTTGTTTAAACTTCTCTGACCACATGGTCAGGATAGAATTTTCATTTCACTTTTCCAAAGACCTTGTAAGCATGTCCGCAACGTGTGGGGCTGGGGGGCCCCGGCACCCTCTCTGGGTTCTTCTGCTGCAGCCGCATGGTAGGGCCCCGGCCGGGAGGCCTGGAGCTCGGAGCCCGTGGCTGCAGGGAGCCTGGGCCCGCAGGGACGGCAGACTCCTGACCGGGACGGCCAGCCTTTGCTCTTTTTCTCTTTGACAGTAACTGAAAGTCACTTTTTACTGTTAACTTATTTTCCAGCACCTGAAGCCACCAAGTGTCATTCCAAAGTGTACGTCAGGTTCTGAGTCGAGGGAGTGCAGAACAGCTTGCCCGCAACCGGGGGCCCCCAGCCAAGTCTCAAGTTTGGCAACGTTTACAGGGTAGCTTCTGAAAGAGACTCTGACGCAGCCGGACTTGGACCAAGAGAATCCAGCTCCTTGGACTGGCTTGGTCACCACCGGCTGCTGTTGGTCAGACTTGGGATGGTGGTGGAGAGCGGGACAGGAAGGCCTTGGGACACATCTGACGTTCTCTCCCCTCCTGGCCTTTTGCCCTGAGGCCCAAGCTGGCAGGGGGTGCTGGAGTGTGCGGGCAGCTGGATCCACCCAGCGGCCACAGCGGTGGCAGGGCCCAGCCGGCCGGCTTTTCTGGCCTTCTCGGCCCCCTTTTACTGTGGGGACCCCCCCCCCCCGCCCCGCTGCCTGCCCACTTCCCGCCAGCCGTGGCTCCTGGGGAGGAACACCTCATCTGGCATTCTTTACAGGTGGTGGGTAACACGGACCCTGGTGGCCAAGTTATCTTTGGGGGGATTTACTTCTAATCTCATTCAACAGGGACCTCCTCTGCGGAAGGCCCGGTAGGGGGCACGTTGTCATTTGTCAGCTCACTCCAGCTTCACAGGCGTGCTTAAAGCAGTACCGTGTAGCCTTTTCTTTTCTTTAAAGACACAGCCCTTCTCGACGGCCAGCCGTCCAGGGCAGATGGCGGAGGGCCCACCTGGGGTGCCCGCAGGCCCACCGCCTCAGGGAGGGCCCCTCACACCTTCCCTCTGTGGTCCCTGGACCTCTGGCCTTTTTGTTCCTTTGCAGAGGCCTTGGGGGCACTGGCCGGGGGTCAGCAAGTGAGCACTTTATATCCCTTTGCGGGAAACCCCGTGATGCCCCGGGACTCGTGGTGTCACCCTGCCTTTGGGCCTTCCAGCTGCGCCACGCGGCGCCCAAGCCCCACCAGCAGGCGGCCGTCCCTGGGCTGCGCCCGAGCCCCTGGGACTGGCCACCCCTCCGGTTCTGAAGGGCCACTTTGTCAAAGTGTTTGGGTTTTTCTTTACTTCTTTTCAAAGTTTGTTTCCAGAGGAAGGACCGTTTTGTACTGGTCTGATTTTTGCAGCATTGCAATGGAATTCCTTGTTTTTAATTTTCGATCAGAACATTCCTTCTCTCCTGGTCACAGCCATGCGTTCATTCCATTCTTCTTTTTGTAGACTTTTGGCCCACGTGTTTTATGGGTATTGATACATATATAAATATATATATAAATACATATGAATATATTTTTCTAAGTTTCCTACACCGAGGTTGCATGGGCTGTTACGAGCGGCATGTCTTCATATCGTATACGGATTTTGCACGCCAAACGCGGCAGCTTGGGGAAGAAGAGAAATGCCTTTTTGTTCCCCTCCCATGACATTTGCAGACACAAAAGATGGGAATTTTTCTGTAAAACGAAACAAAACCTTGAAGGAGAGTGAGGGAGGGGGGAACGTTTGCATCTTATTGAACTTATTCTTAAGAAATTGTACTTTTTAATGTAAGAAAAATAAAAAGGACTACTTAAACATTTGTCATATTAAGAAAAAAGTTTATCTAGCACTTGTGACATACCAATAATAGAGTTTATTGTATTTATGTGGAAACAGTGTTTTGGGGAAACTACGCAGAATTCAAAGTGAACTGCCTGTCTCCCTCGGGTTGATTTAGAGGGATTTGTTCTGTTTGGTTTCTTCCCTTCTCTCCTTGCTCAGGGCAAGGCGAGCGCCGCCCCCCGACCCCCAGCCCTGGTGGCCGTCGGTTCTGCTGGGGAACCCGAGGCCCCAGCGGCCGTTTCCGCACAGCTGTGCCGACTTTTCCTGACTTTTAGATCACGTATGGCTAAGATTTCACTTTAAACTCAGCAGTCGCGAACTGTGCTGCACTGTGGTTTCAAATCGTACTTTGCATCGAGAGGAAACCATTTCTTCCTTGTAACGAAGCAGAGCTTTCCCAGCTCAGCTCACTCTGTCTTTGACATGATTAAAAGCCTCCTGTTGAAGGAAAAAGAAAGCAGACAGTTTCTGTTTGTTTTTGTTGTTGTTTTGGTGTGTGTGCTCCACAGTGGAGGCGCTATTTTCCAATTTACGAGAGTGACAAGCATGTCACCCTATGTCTACAGGAGGGGGTTGGCCCTATTCACCCAAGAGCTCCTCACGGTGTCGTGGAAAACGCAGTGGTGACGACTTCCTGTCCCACCCGACGCCTGTTCGCGCTAATGCAGGCGCCGCGCTGGTAGCAGAGACCCGTCTCATCTGTAACTTAATCAGTTCTCTGATCGTCTGGACCTCCCAGTGGTTCTTTCCTTTGCTCAGTGGAGTTGGAGGTTTTGTTCTTGGTTTTCTCATCCTTGTTTCCTTCTCTCTGGGTGGATTTTCACCGACTGAGGTGTCCTCCCCTGACGGCCGACTCCACTTCACCCGGAGTCCAGTGTTTGTACCTCATCATACGACTTGTCACTCTTGTGGTGTAAATAAAAAGCATTACTTTCCCTCCCACCTGTGGTTTCTGCCGTGTGCTCTCATCCTCGCTGGCTCTGTGCCGGGGACCCCGGGGGGGTGGCTCCTAGGACCCAGCCCATCTGCAGCCCTGTCACCCTCCACCCGTACAGATGGCCTACAGGAGTGTCTTCACTTAAATGTCCAATAATTCAAGTCCTTGCACTATTTTCTCCCCAAAATCCTGGTCTGGAAATGACCGCGTAGGTGAACGAGGCCGAAGGGAAGGGACCAGAGGCCCGGCCTCCCCACAGCCGGGCACTCTCTCCCTGAGGCCGTGAGTCAGCAAACACGGCCCCCAGCAACACTGCCACCCCCAGGTGACCACCATACTTCCCCAATGGTCACACCCCTTCCCAGGCCCCCACGTCCAGTGACTAATAATGGGGGTGGGGGGGTTAAGGGTCCAGCCCCCTTGGCCCAACTCAGGGGCCCCTCTAGCTACTCCTGGTGGGGTCGGCCTGCCCCCTAGCTGGACTCTCCCTCTGTCAAGTCCTGTTCCCTTCCTCTCCTTTCTCAGCTGTTTACCCCAAGGACACGATTTGAAAAGCACAGTGCTCACCAGACTCCACCCAGGGTCTGCTTTCTGGGAACAGCCTGCAATACCCAGGGGCCTCTGACCCCCTTGCCTGAGCCCCAGGGTGAGGCCTGTGGAGCACAGCCACCTCCAGACACAAGCAGAGCTGCCCCAGGCAAGAAACTAGGAGTTGGAGTCAATGAGTTGGGGGTATTTGTTATGCAGTATCATTGCCGCAATAGCTGACTGATGCAGGCAATGTGAAGAGACAGGAAGCTCCAATGTAACTTGAGCCTTTTCATGCTTAAGTTGATTTTTATGAGGATGTATTTATTAATTTACCCCAAATGAGAGGATCTTATTCTAACAGGAATTCTCTTTTTTAAAACGGACGCAAATGAAAAGAAACCTTGAGAAAGTGTTTCCAGCTCTAGGGCAAGGAGATTCCTGAGGGCAGCTTTTCTTCAGTTTTATCACACTGTAGGTTTTTTGTAACATATCTTTTGGATCATTTCATCTGAAAATTATTTTTTAATGTGTTATAAAGCACTGATATTTTTTGCCTTTTGAAAGTATTAAATACCTCAACCACATTGAGGAGAGAAAACAACACACGTCACATGTGGCACATGGTCACATTTTGCCGTAAACGTCACAAATAGACATGGAGGATGAAGGTCAGCCCAGTATGCTCTTCCCTTCCCTTCCCTTCCTTTCCCTTCTCTTCCCTCCCCAGAGTAAACGCTTCCCTGAAACTGGTGTGTGGACATCTTGTCCAAGTTTTTGCATCTTTGCTGCATAATTTTATCTCCATAAAAGTAGAAGTTAGTGCATATGGTGCAAGCATTTACTGTAAGTGCCTTTTTCATCCCATGGTGTGTTATTGGGGCTCAACTCCTCTGCGCACACACCTCTAGGGCATTCATTACAAGGGCCATGTGCTATTTCGTTACATGACTGTCCCCCACATGCACAACCCAGCCCTCTTGACGTGACGGGCACGTAAGCTGCCGCTGGCTTTTCTCCTCCACAAATTACACTGCGCTGGGTATCGATGGGGGCTGTCTCTCCAAGAGGAGTTGCTGGCCCTGCATGGTATCAGCTCTGTTAAATCAGAACAGTCACTCCCCAAAGCGGTTTACTGATTTTCACTCCCACCAGCATGGATTGGATCAGAAGTTTGGCCAAATAGAGAGCAGCAGGAAGAAGAGTACTGAGACCCTATGTGTCCCCCACCTATTCATTCACTACAAACACTCCCACATCCGTGTAGGCTGCACCTCTCCCCCCGAACAGGGTGACTTGGAAGCAAACCCCGACAGCACATCTCCCACCTGTATATATTTCAGTAGACATCCCTCAAAGATAAGGACTGTTTTCTTAAACAGGACACAATATACCACATCCTGCTTCAAAAATGGACCGTTCCTTAATGTCGTCAGATATCCAGTCAAAGTTGAAGCTCCCCCAACTGTCTCCTTTTTTGTTTTGTTTCCTTGCTTGTTTTTTACGGTTGGTTACAGAGCTTACAGGAAAAAAGGAAAAGCACTGAAAGGTTACAGTTACAAAATGAAAAATTGCCCATTCAGTTCCTCACTCATGCTAAGTATTTTAAGCAATGTTGAAAGGGTAATATTATATGGCTTAAGTAAATATATAAGACTTGAAGTTTAATTTTAAAATGCACTTAATATTCCTGTTTAAAATACACCCTTTGATGTGTTAAACTACGTTGGTTTGAATTTAAAAGTAACATTTTATTTCTCTGCCGGCGGCGCAAGCTCCAATTTGGAAAACGGGGACGAAACTGCATTTTGATTCATGCAAGTACTGGGATTTGTGCACAAAAACTAAAATGGGTGCAAAGTTCCCAGTTTCTTAGGCCAATTAAAATCCCTTTATCTGATATTTGAGTGTATAAAAAAAACGGGTTTGCAACCAAATCGTTTTCTAATCTATGTACTCAGCGTCTTTTAAATCTGATTCTCGTGAAACACAGCTAATATTTCAAGTTAAAAAGACCAAGAAAGTTGGCGCACTTAAACCTTTTGGGTGCACTTTTAGGGTGTTATATTTCCTGACACATCCTTAATAGCAACAAGAATTCAGTCACCCTCTGAAATCAGAGTCGGGACTTCAGGCTAATGAAGTTTTGGGGGGTTTTTTGAATTTTTGAATTTGTTTATTTTTTTATACAGCAGGTTTTTATTAGTTATCCATTTTATACATATTAGTGTATACATGTCAATCCCAATCTCCCAATTCATCCCACCACCACCCCCGACCACAGCCACTTTCCCCCCTTGGTGTCCATACGTTTGTTCTCTACATCTGTGTCTCTGTTTCTGCCCTGCAAACCAGTTCATCTGTACCATTTTTCTAGGTTCCACATATATGTGTTAATATACGATATTTGTTTTCGTCTTTCTGACTTACTTCACTCTGTATGACAGTCTATAGATCCATCCATGTCTCTACAAATGACCCAATCGATAAAGGCCACTTGGAGATGAAACAAAGGCGAGTAACCGACAGTCGAATACATGACAAAGTGATACATGACGACACAGCTAATCTCTGCATGGGTGGATCCCTGGGGACCTACCACATCCACCAGGAACTTGCAGAGCCTGAGGCAAGAGTCCAAATGGAGACTCACGTGTGTGAGTTGAGGTTATAAATCAAGTTCCAAAGGTATTCAATAAAAATATCTTCTCCCCCCGCAACCCCCTTCTTGACAAGTACACTTCCTGCAAGACCTGGGAGGCCAGGTTAGAGGTGGCATTTTTAGACCCCCAGAAGCGCTGCTGCCCACATCGCCCTGTTCTCCCCTCCCTGCATCCCTGCTGGCTGGGGCGGGATATGGCAGGTGGCACTGGGCCAGCCCACACCTCTCCCAGGTGCTTCTAGGCGCTTCCAGGGCCTGCCCCAGAGCCCAGAATGGCTCCTCGGGACACTTCCCGGGCATCGCCCACACCATTTCTGCTTAATCCCCGGGGCCAGAAGGTGGCTGCCCCTAGCTGCAAGGTAGGCTGGGAAGTGCAGTCTTCCCTGCAGGTGAACCTGGAAAGGCGGGCTCTGTTTTTACAGGAGGGAGAAGGGGTGTTGACAGACACTGCCCCTCTGCCACGGAGCCCAGGCCAGTCTCCATAAACCTTGCCAGGACCACCGTACCCTCAACCTCATGGCACTGGAGGCTTTTCCACAAGGTCAGAATCTCTACCTGAAAGACCTCTGTGTCGGTGGAAAGGTACGAGGTCAGGTGTGGGGCCGCTGGGGGCTGCGTGGGCACAGCCCACGAAGGACAACAGGAGGGCGGCTGCCACCACTGTGCCCTAACACATCGGAGACGCTCACCCTTCACCCTTCCTGGAATCACTCCGGCGTGTTCCATCCCCAGAAGAGGACGTGGCACCCAATACTGATGGGCAGAGAGGTACTCGGATCCTAAAGTAAGCCACCAGGTGACGCCAGGCCAAGAGCTAGGGCTGTGGGCTCCTGCCGGCCAGGGACTGGGGGCTCAGGACGAGACGCAGGACGGAAAGCCTCCTGGGACTTTGCTCACGTGGAGCAGTGATGCCGATGGACGCTGCTTAGCCCGAATCACCACAGAAACACAGAGGGCGCTTCAAAGAGCCGTTAGCCCAGGGCTCTCAGGGTCACCACCGGTGAAGAAAAGTCACCCAGAGCATGGGAGTCGTTGACTCTCCCACGGTTTCAGGGTGATGTGCTGACGAAGAGGCACCACAAAAGGGAGCTACACCCCCGGCTTTGTTTCGACCCCCGCGGGGCTGGGGGGGAGGAGAAGCCGCCGGCCTGGGAGGGGGAAGTGAGTGAGGGGCAGCGGCCAGGCGTGTGGTCAGAGACCAGGAGAGGCTTAGAGAGGAGCCATGGGCGGTCACTGTATTTTCTGTCTGCTCTCACTCTGGGTCTCATCGTGAAAGCGGGTTAGCCAGGGCCAAGTCTGGTGAGAAGGAGGTTCCCACAACATTAGGAGGCTTGTTCTGACAGTTCCAAGAACTGCTGGCTGCGGCCGCGCAGACATTTGCAGCGGGAGATGCTCTGGGGAAGCGGCCATCGCGAGGCTTGAAGCGCGAGCTCTCACGAGCTCATCGCATCTCAGCTTCACTCAAAGGAGGAGTGTGGCTGACTGCACGGTTCTGCCAAGTGAAATGCATTATTTCCATGGGAAACGTGGTGGCTGCCTATCTCCAGGGCACAGTGCGGAGCTTGGCTTTGCGACGTCCTGAGCGCCGAGCCAACGGGCGTGACCTGAGTTGTCACCATCGCCCCCCAGGCTGGCCCACTTCAGACGAACATCCACCCAGACGGTGTCATGACGAAGTCTGAAATCCAAATTTAAGGAGTTAGGAGGTGAAGGCGTAAGTTATTCTAACAGAGAGCACCCTCCGGAGTCCCTGAGCCTGGAGACGATGGGTCCCACACAACATGGGACCCTCGGTGGTGGTCCCACCTCACCAAGGGCTCACGGATCAGGGCCTGCATTGACTTAATCCCCCAGGAACCGTTGGGTGGGTAATGTGGTTACACCCATTTACACACGAGGAAACTGAGGCTCAGAAAATTCAAATACTTTGCCCAAGTTTGCACATCCACGAGAGGCAGCACGAGGCCCTGGACGCAGGACGGTCCTCACGTCAAGCCTCTTGTGTGAATCCTCACTTTCTGCTCCCCAGACCACACTCTGACGCACAGGCCACAGCTGACTCTGGAGCAGGATGGACGCCACAGGGACCGTTGACTGCGGCGTCTCGACCAGGGCTTGTACACTCGTTGCAAGGACGTCTGGGGCCGGTCGTTCTCCGTGGGAGCGACCTGCACAGGAGGCACCATGGGGTGTAGGGCAGGGTCCTGGCCTCCACCCCCAGATGCCTCCAAACTCCTCCTTGCACTCTCTGCCCTCCCCAGTGGGAAAGGATGGGGCCCTGGGCTTCTCCCTTCCCCCACCCAGCCATCCTCGCTGAAATTGGATCAGGGACAGAATCCCCAGAGACAGAGTGCCCTGGGTCCGGCCTCCCAGCTCCGCTCAGAACCAGAAACTCCACAGCTCCAGCCTCTGCACGGAGCCTCCAAGGACGGACCTCACCACCTCCAGGTGCCCCGTTTCCCTGCTGGACAAGCCCAGCCAGGAGAAGACCCTTCCTCCTCGTGGGCCCCGGGGGCTCAGGTCATCCACCCAAGAGGCCCCACGTGTGGAGCCCATGCTAGGCGCCCAGGTGTTCTTGTGCAGACCAGGTGTGGGCAAAGCCCACCATCCCTCCCAGGAGAACGTCCCTCTAGGCCTCCCCCTTCCCGGCTAACCTTCCCAGAGCTCTTGCCTGGAAGGGGGGTCAGGCAGAGATGGCCTTGAACGGGGGTGTGACCTTTGACCTCACGGGACCTCAGTTTCCTCTGTAAAAGGAGCAGGTGTGCAGGTGGCCCCTCAAGTCCTCTGCTGTCCGCATAGTCAAGGGGCGGCTCCTGACGTGTGAGAAGAAACTGGCTTGTTTCTGATTTTCAGTTGTCGCTCTCAGAGCGACACCTGTAATTACTGCCGCACAGTACTTTCCTAACAGCACAATTGCTGATGCGACTTCAGGTCAAGATTTCAACGAACATTGGAGGCAGGTACTGGAGAGGTAGAGGGGTGGGGTTCAGAGGCCCCGAGAGGAGGAGATGAAAGTGTCCCCTGGCAGGGAGGGGGTGGGCCTGGGGGCTGGGGGCTGCCTGGGCAGGGTGGGGTCAGCTCTGACTTGCAGGCCTGACCCCCAGCACTGATGGGGAGGGTGGGATCCACACCTCTCCCTCTTTCCTCCTCCGTCTGCCCTCCTCCCACCTCCTGCTGTAACCCCGACCCTCCTGCGCCACTCCCATCCCTCCCCCTCCCCCTCCACTCCTGTGATTTCCCCCTAGAAGAAGGGCTGCAGTGACAATGAAGAGGCCGGGACCCCCTAAATAAACCAAGACCCTGATAGAAAGATGCCAACCCCACTTGCCTTCATGTGGGGACTCAGTAAGTTCAAGTGGCCTGGGGTAGAGCTGGGGTTACAAGTCCCTGAGCAGTTCACAGCCAGGAATGGCAGTCAAAACTTGGAAAAGGCAGAGGAATGAATAAAGAAGATGTGGTCCATAGATATAGTGGAATATTACTCAGCCATAAAAAAGCATGCAATAGTGCCATTTGCAGCAACATGGAGGGACCTAGAGATCGTCACACTGAGAGAAGTAAGTCAGACAGAGAAGGACGAATATCGTATGATGTCACGTATATGTGGAATCTAAAAAAATGGTACAAATGAACTTATTTACAAAACAGAAATAGAGTCACAGATGTAGAAAACAAACTTATGGATATCAGGGGGGAGGGGAGGGGAGGGATAAAGTGGGAGATTGGGATTGACATATACACTCTGCTATATATAAAAGAGATAACTAATAAGGACCTATGGTACAGCACAGGGAACTCTACTCAGTACTCTGTAATGACCTATATGGGAAAAGAATCTAAAAAGGAGTGGATATATGTGCATGTATAATTAATTCACTTTGCTATGCAGCAGAAACTAACACAACATTGTAAATCAATTACACTCCAGTAGAAATTTAAAAAAATCTTGGAGAAAGGCAAGTAGGAGGCAAGACCCGCCAAGGTCCAGGAATGTATGTTATAAGACGTGTGAACTCAGGACCATCCCGCGGTAGAAATGCAAACTATTTCTTATGAATTCAAAATAAAAAGATTAGCAAATGTGGTGAATGCACTGTATTGGAGTTACTACTTACACTGTCCAGAGAAAAACCACTTTTCCATTTTGTATCAATATATCTAAATAGGACTTCCATGGTGCGCAGTGGTTAAGAATCCGCCTGCCAATGCAGGGGACACGGGTTCGAGCCTGGTCCGGGAAGATCTCACGTGCCGCGGAGCAACTAAGCCCGTGCACCACAACTACTAAGCCTGCGCTCTAGAGCCCGCAAGCCGCAGCTACTGAGTCCACAAGCCACAACTACTGAAGCCCATGCACCTAGAGCCCGTGCTCCGCAACAAGAGAAGCCACCGCAATGAGAAGCTCGTGCACCACAACGAAGAGTAGCCCCCACTCGCCGCAACTAGAGAAAGCCCGCGCACAGCAACGAACACCCAATGCAGCCAAAACTAAATAAATAAATGTATTAAAAAAATAATGATTAAAAATAAATCCAGGTGCATCAAATCTACCACATGGAGCCGTAAACCTGTTTTGAAAGAAGGTTCAGGTGTGTATCTTCAGCTCTGCAGTGATGGCGGGACTGAACGTGTTTGAAAGTCACTGAGTGTGCTCGTTGGAAGCAGGGCTGGGGACGTAAGCCAGAGCGTGGGATTCTCAGGACGAGGGCCGTCTGCACGGTTACCCCACCACGTGTAGGGGACCAGGTGGGTGAGAGGGTCAAGGGAGATCAGCCAGGAGTATGGGCATCCCCATTATACTCTCCTCTCTTGTCTCTTTGAATTTTTCCGTAATGAAAAGAAGTGATAGAAATGAGAAATCACAAAGGAAGAACGTTGATAAATGCGACTAAAGAAAATACAAAACCTTCCAATCCAATGACACTGAACTTACCAAACAAACCAGGAAGCCAATACAACAAAGGTTCAATGTTTACAATCTATGCAAACTCATACAAATTTTCTTTTAAAAACCATGAACAGACGAGTCCCAGAAGATGAGGCACAATCGTTCAATAACCACACAGAAAACTAGGAAGCCCCGTGAGTAACCTAAAAACCCACTGAAAGAGAAGCGTCGCTGGCGGGAGGTGGGTGCGAGTGGGCTGCGTGCGTCCATTCAAAGGAGGGTGTGTGGACCTGGGCCGCTCACAGGTCGCTGCTGGTGGAAGGTCACGGCTACAGACAGACGGGAGAATATTTGCTCAGAACCTCGCCTTGACCTGGTAATTTCACCCTGGGACTCGGTCCCAGGGACATAAATCTAATTACAGAAAATGTTTTCTGTGTGGAGATGCTCACTTCAGCATTTTTTAGTGAAAAGTTGGAAACACCTGGAAATATTTAACAGTTGGGAGCCGGTTGGTACCTAGGTGCTGGGCATGTGGGCGGCGTCCACCGGGGCTGGGCTGACCGTCACTGCTGGCCGCCGCGAGGAGCGCGCCTTTTGGGGCTGGAGAGTGGAAAAAGCATTGTATTCGGCATAAACCTAATGAAGAAAGCCAAGCTGTGCCTTTGAACTTGGCATCCAAAGAGGACAGGGAAGGGGTCATCGCCAGCAGTGCACTGAGGATGGTTCTTTTCCCCTTTTGTGATAGAAAGGAGTACACAGTGCTCTGAACTCACCTCATTTACATGAATGAAGGCTGATTTGAAAGCCATCTTCCCCAACTTCTGTCCCACAGAGCAGTTTCCTCAAGGGATGAGACCTGTTTGGAGAAAAACGTAAAATGCAGGGGAAGTATTTTTTAGTACGTCCCGCTGAGCCCCGCCCCAAGCCCAGAAGGGCATCCCCGTCCCACCCTCCTGTGTGCAGAAGGCCCCTGGAGGGGCCCACCCTGGGGCCCACCCCAGAGAAGCCAGCTACCGGGAGCATCAGGACGCCCAGCCGCAAGGTCCAGGGAGGGGCAGCCTGACCATCGCACGGACCGCTGTGAGGACCACCTTCGATGAGGTATAAAAGCTCTGAGCACAGACCGGCCGTAAGAGGCTGTCGCCAATGTTTCTGTCCCACAGTATTTTCTCTGTCCTGCAGCATCATTTGTTCACAAGCTGCTCAACACGGTTAAAGGGGTTAAACTCAGTTCTTGGAGGGGAGGGGACATGGGTGCCGCCCAGACGCCTGCGGGACGGAAGGACCGTGTCCCCATGCCCTGCAGCAGCCCGCAGCCCGCACCAGGGGCCGTTCGTGGGGGACCATGGAAGGCAGCCCCTCGCCCAGTGGCCGGCAGGGTGGAGGGCCATCCAGCCGCAGAGCTGGAGGGTGGCTGAGGCCTTTGTCGAGGCCTCGTCACAGCTCGGGGTCCCCCTCTGCCCGGCCCTGCCCCTTCCCTCCCTCCCTCTGTGCAGGCACCCACACCTCCCAGTACATCCAGCCTCGCCGGTCTGCTTCCTGGGGAACCCACGTTGCCACTGCCATATGGTGTGGTACCAACTGGGGGATGCATTTTAGGAAGGTGAGAATAAGGCAAATGCACATCTCAGAACAAGAGCAGAAAGACGCTTGCTCTCGGTCAAGCCTCTCAGGTAGGAAGGACAGAGTCGCCCGTGCAGGGGCGGGTGAGGAGGGCGTGCTGAACCGAGAACGGGCCTCCCCGGCGTCCCGTGCACGCACACACAGGTGAGCTGAGCCCGGGGGAGGCGGCCCGCACCTCTGCTCGCCCTCCTGCTTCATCGAGTGGCACCCCGCTTGCTGTCAGCTGCCTGGGCCGAAGGGCCTCCTGAGTCCCATCCAAGTGCCCACGCAGCCCCGAAGAACGAGGGTCCTGCCCGGGGCCTGGGTGGCTGTCCCTGAGCACAGAACAAGCTTTCACACACGAGCCCCACTAACATCTCAGGCACCAGCTTGCCCTGACCGTCAGCCCGGGACCTTGCCCCCTCTTGCGGGAAGGCCTCCGGGAAGGCACGGCGCAAGCCCTGCTTCCTGGCCCCTGCTACGCCCTCCACCAGGAATGGCCGTCCCCTCCCCCACCTTCCCGTGACCCCTCTTCTCCCCCTGAAACCCAGTTTAAGTGGAGCTGCCTCTGCGAAGCCTTCCCTTCCCCTCCCCCAATACTCTCCGGAGACACAGAGGTGGCTGGGAGGGCGGGGCTGTTCTCCAGCCTCAGGGTGGCGTTTCTTCCTCTGTCGGGACAGTGACCCCTGGCCGAGTCCTGCCCTCTGATTTCCCCTGGAGACCTTGCACCAGACCCTCTGGGGAGGGGACTGGACCTCAGGTTCTCGGCGTGGCAGCCCCAGCAGGCTGGGCTCGGCTTCCCCTAATGCTCCACACAAGTCGTAAGCATCCTTCAGCCCCTCCCTGCACTGAGCTGGGTGGGGCCGGGACACTGCCCGGCACTTGCCAGGGGACACTCACTCCTGGCGGGCAGCCCCTTCTGACCTGAGACAGGCAGCAGTGGGGTGAGTGGTGGTCCCCGAAAGAGACGCCCACCTCCTAATTCCTGGAACCAGTGATCTCAAGGTAAGATCATCCCAGATCGTTCAGGTGGCTCTAAACCCAATGACAGGTGCACAGAGACAGAGGAGAAGCCACGCGGAGACAGAGGCAGAGATGGGGGAGATGCGGCCGCAAGCCGAGGGGTGCTCGGGACCCAGACGCTGAAGAGGCAGGAAGGACGCGCCCCAGAGCCTTGGAGGGAGTGTGGCCCTGGCGGCACCTCGATTTCCGGCTTCTGCTTTACAAACTGTGAGGGACTAAATGCCGGTTGTTTGAAGCCCCCAGTTTTCTGGTAGTTTGTTACCATAGCCCCGGGAGACTCAGGCAGAGCCTCTGTGGGAGAGCCGGGGCCACTGGCACAGCTGGGTTAGCGTCTGAGGGGGTCCATTACATCAGGGCTCTTGACCTGGAGTCCCCCCAGGGAGTCTGGGGGCTTCGGAGCTTTGGGACCCCCTTGACATTTTGTGCAGTGTTCTCTGGGGGAAGGCCAAGGGGCTTTCAGCAGCCCCCCGCATCTCAGGACGATTCTAAGCCTCTGTCCCCCTCCTTGGAAGCCCCACAGGAAGGGTGATGACCGTCCTCCACCCCTCCAGGGGCGCCTGGGTACAGGGCTGGGCCCTGGGTCTATGTCCCCAGGTCCAAGCAGAATGTGACAGGTGGGAGGGGTTCACAGAGTATTTGGGGCACAGAAGACAAGTGTCACCTCCCCACCCGGCCTGGGACCCTCTGCCCCACATCGTCCTGCATGGCCAGCACGGGCACCCAGCTGCGGCCTGCGGGGCCTGCTGGACTGGACTGATGGTGCGAACAGGTGGGTGCCACCCTGCGCCTTGGAGCTCCAAGCCCCGGGGTGGGGCGGGGTGTCAGATAACGTCCCCTAGACGAGGGCCTGGCCTGTGTGACACGAAGGGGAAGCCAGAGGTGAGCCAGAGGAGGGTGTACTGACGAGACACCACCGGAAGGCAGGTGGGGAGCCGCCCCTGGACCCCCCGCCCCGTCCTCGGGGATGGGTGTGCCTCAGCCCCTGCTGTGGGTCAGACAGGGAAACCAGGCGGAGATCCAGGACCCGGGATGCTGCCGGGTCGCCAGCGATGCACGTGTCTGCGCCGCCAGGAGAGGAACGGGCACGCTGACCCCCGCAAGGCCCTGTAGAGAGTCCTGCAAACACTGGTGCACGGGGAGAGGAGGCCTTCCTGGGGGGCAACGCGATGCCGCCGTCTGTTGGGCCCCTTCCGGACCGCGTGGCACGGGGGCCTACAAGACACCCCCGGGCCCGTCTCGTGCTGGAGGGACGGGAGCCCCTCTCCGCTGCTTCCCCCGGAAGCCACAGCCCCTCCCTGGGTAGGGCTCTGCTGACCTCCAGCTCCCACCCGACCCTCGCCCTCCCCCACCCCCGAACGCGTGGCTGCGGGAGCAGAGCAGCCCTGGGGCCTTGGGGACGTGGAGATTAAGGTCGACCCCAGACAGGTTTTCGTAATTAAATGTGTCCAGTCCCTTTGACCAAGTGTGAAAGACACTTTCACACGCTGTTAACGTAACCTGATGGATGTGCAGAAGTCCCAGCCAGGAGCCGGCGGGGAGGGGCTGTTTTCTCAAGGCTTCTCTCCCCCCAGGGGCTGGGGGCCGTGGGGCAAGAGGGCAGCAACAGGGGAGGCATCGCCACCAAAGGGCACCGCAAACGAGAGGAGGCTGCGGTGCACGGGGCGCCCCTCCCAGCAGCCCAGGCTGCGTGGGGGTGGGGTGGGGGGGAGCCTTGCCATTTCCACCGCCACCTGGTGGTTATTCCCGGAACTGCAGCATCACCCAGACGGCCCGCCCCGCCCCACCTTGCCCCCCAGGCCTGAGCCCTGACCCTGGTTAGATGCTGGACGTGACAGTGGAGCAGCTTGTGAGACATCACAAACCACCCCCGATATCCCAGGGAAAAAGCCAACTTAAAAAGTGACACGCTTCTCCCTGGTGGGGAGGCTTAGGGTGCTTTGGTGGGGTTCTCCTAACGTCCCCTGCTCTGCTGGGAGACCCAGGTAGAGCCCACCACCCCAGGGAGCAGCCGTTGAGTTCCGGGCAGCAAGACCCCCCGGGCGCTCTTCCAGACGCAGGGCTGACGGTGGCCCCGGCCCCCCATGACGGCTCTGTTGCCGGTCGCCCCGCAGCTGAGCCATGAATTCTGCCTTCCCTTGCTCTGTATGAATGTACCGGGTGCCGGCCGCATGCCGGGCCCTGTCGGGTGGACAGGAGAGACGTGCGTGGCAGGGCTCACATCCCGGCAGGGACGGGAAGGCAGACACAACACCTAAAAAGGTACCTGTCTGTGTGCTGGAGGGTGAGATGTGCTCAGAGTGAGAAAAAGAAGGGCAGAGTCAGGCACCCACAGAGCCTGGGGCTCCAGGAGCCCTGGGGACAGCAAGGAGGAGGGCGCGATCCCGGGCCAGTGCCCAGTCAGCTCAGGGAGGAAGGGAACCAGGATGCTGGCGGCCGGAAGCCTGGGGAGTCGGCAAGGGGCATGAGCACCGTGCCCACGGGTCCCCCGGGGCCGCCATCCTGGGAGACGAACGCCCAGCGCCCAGAATCCGCAAATAGCTTGGTCCCTGCACACCTGACCCCAAGCGGGCCTTCCCTCGGGGACCTTGTGTGTCTATGATTTCAACCCGATGATTGTAGTAAGAGCTTCTGTTTATTGGGGGTTTACAATACTCCAGGAGCTACACTACCCATTTTGATATTTGACTCGATTAAAACTAGCAAGGGCCCAGAGAAGTGGGCGTTCGTCTTTACAGAAGGACAAACTGGGCCTCCAAGAGGCTGGGAGACCGAATTCCAGCGCCCGGTTTTCAGCCGCAGAGCTGCTTCCGGTCCCAGGGCTGCCCGCCGGCTCCGGAGCAGGGGACGCCGACGCTGCCCCATCTGGGTGCTCGCAACTCCCCATCAGCTCCTTTGGAGCCAGAAGGCTTTAAAATCCTCACAGCCTCTTCGCACCGATTATTAATAAGTCCTAAACTTCAAATAGAACTTTATAGGGTGGAACTTTGTATTACTGGCGCCCCCCAAATAGTGGGGATCAGTCAGTCTTTACAGAGCTGCGGAGGCTTGGTGGGGGGAGTCCTAGGCACAAGTACGAATTGTGTCAGGCGCTTGCCACGTTTTCCTCTTCAGCTGCAGATTCTATCGTCTACACCCCTTTTCGTGAGCTGCTAGCAAGAAGGTACCGCATGGAACCAGTAGCTGTGACACTTTGAGAAAACAGTCTTTGTAGGCGTAACTAAATGAAGGATCTCAACACGAACTCGTTCCGGATTAACTGGGTGGGCCCCAAATCCGACGACAGGTGTCCCTATAAGAGACTCACAGAGGAATCACCCAGGAGGCCACGTGGAGACGGGCAGAGACTGGAGCAAGGCGGCCACCTGGAGCCACCAGAAACTGAAGAGGAAGGAAGGACCCTCCCTCAGAGTTTGCACACACGTGTGGCCCTGCGACAGCTTGGTCTAGGACCTCTGGCCTCCAGAACCGTGAGAGAGTAAATTCCTATTGCTGTAAGCCACTAAGTCTGTGGCCATGTGTTACGGCAGCCCCCGAAACCAATAAACCCCTCCCTGCAGCTGTGAGGAAAGTGACCCCCGAGGGGTTGCTGGCCAGCCCGGGTCCCCAAGCAGCCAGCAGAGGGAGAGCCCGCGACCGCAGACCCTGCTCTGCCGGGAGATTGACGAAATGCAGGGTCTACTCCACATCCCCTAAGAGTTCAGCTTCTGGTTACAGGCCCCCATTGCGGTCAGTCAACACTTTCCGGACTCTCAATTCCATTTTCCAACTGTTACTGATCTTGCCACCTGGACATTTAGTAAACAACTTTTTGAATGTCTTCATTCAAGGTTTTGATTTAAAAAAAAAAAAAAAAAAAAAACAGAATAGGCAAGAGGACAAACCTTGAGGTTGACCTCAGAGATGCCCTCAGGCCGCAGGTCTGCTGACCAGACTCGGAAGGGGGTGAACCAGCTGGGACTCGGTGGCCAAGGCTTGTTGCCTATTTTAAAATCATCTGCCCCATCCCCTCCTTAGAAACAGAACCTTGACTGTGTTCAGGGCCACAGATACCCATTTCCCACCAGATAGCTGTGGCCATGAGACTAAGTTTGGCCGATGGTAGGCAAGCAGAAATGAGTGTGGGATTTTCCAGACAATTCTTCACAGGGGATGTAGCAACCTGCAGGTTCAAATAAATCACTTCCGGCATTTGAAGCAGAAAGGGATTCAGCCTAGGCTGTAAGGATTTAAAAATCACTGCGGGCTGGAGCACTGAATGTGGGCGTCTGCTCACACAGGCAATATAGCTGTCCCACCACTGAAGCCAAGACCCAGAGTCCAGGAACCCACCGCCGTTGCTACGACCCTCACCACGTTTGCCTTCTGTGCCCACAAAGCTGGTCTCCAGACACCAGGACGTGGGATCCGGCCACCAGGACACACACGTTTGCCAGCCTTGCCTGCAGTGGCCACGTCTGCCTTTCCAGTCCAACCAGAGCATTGCAATTGAGCTGCACCTCAACTGAGTCCAGAATGCCAGCTGTAAGGGACTCTGGGAAGTGCAGTGTTCCAGGGCATGGTGGTAACCAGATGGGAAATACAGTTTGGGCTTGTTATGAAATAGGAGTTTGGTTCTCTGGGAGACGAATTCAGCCAAGGAGAGGAAAAGGGAAGGACACAGACGCCCCATGGAAAGAGCCTCTGGCCAGGGGAAGGCATGCATGTGATTGTATCACTGACCCGGGTTCTTGGCCTCCTTAATCAATAGAAATTGATCAGAGGTCAGACGAGAAATTCAGGCCAGGCTTTACTGGGGCCCCTGCTGCAGCAGAGGGGGAGAGAAAACAAGTAACAGCTTCCCTTGCTGCTCCCTGCGGGGAGGGGTGCGTGAGCTGGTTCCTTATATGGGGCAAACGTAGAGGTGGGAGGGGTAGCTTAGGTGGTTTGCCCACCCGTTTGGTGGTGTTGAGTGCAGGGCGCATGTGCAGAACCCTGTTTTTGCTCCTAGTACCTTATTTTTGCTCCCGGCTCTTCAGAAGTAGCAGTTGGGTTTTCGGTTTTCTGGTATCTCCTTGTCCATAATCTGTCCCCACTGCTCATGCGTGCAGTTAGTTTTAGTCCCTTATAGTTTCTTTGTATTTTGTTGCTGGAGGAGAGGGGACATCTGTCCAGGTGCAAGCCCTGCAGCAAAGGGTCCCCAGTCCCAGGTCCCAGACTGTTTCAATTGCAGGATGGGACACGGCAGAGGTGATGGGGCAGCCCTGTTGGGTCAGGCATAAACGGGGCAGTGAGTGCACCTGCAGCATCCTGGGAATCAAAGGGCTTCTAGGAATGTGGAGACAGGCCTCACTCACATCCAGAAGCAGGGACGTCAATAGGACTGGGATAGAGTTCCACAGGTCCAGCTGCAGGAGAAAGGCAAGCAACTGTTGGTTTCCTTGGAACTTTTTTATCCTGACTCTTTTCACCATTCCTTGCCTCCCAGTTTGCTATGGCTTTGGAAAATTCCTTTCTCAAGTTTCTCAATATTTTCTATACATTTGTCCATCTATTTGGATGGACATCTATTTGTAGTTATACTAAGTTTCTTGTCTAAATTCTACCATTGATTTTAGATTACCTGAGGGTCTGCTTCTATGGGCTGTTTTTTCTCTTGATTGTGAAGCCATTTTCCTGTTTCTTTATCTGTTTCCTAAGTTGTGGTTGTTTCTGGACATTGTATGTAAAGGAACCACAAAATCTGAGGTGGGTGTTTCTTTTCTCCCGAGAGACAGTGCCTCCTTTTCTCTGTTCACCACATCTCCTTAAGAATCAAGGTATGTCAGGGCTAGACAACGGCTTTAGGTAGCTTCAGTTTACCTCTGGTTGCAGTGTTTTGAGAGGAGATGCTTCTGAGCTTTGGACTATGAGGATAACAAACCCATTTCCCTGCCCAGAAAGACTTGGGGGTGGACGTGGAATTCAGCCTGTCCTCCACAGTTGGAGGTTTCATACTACAGTCTCTTGCCCGGCTACTTTCAAACTTTGGCAGAAGTCTTGAGGAGCAAACCAGTGACACATTTGAAGCAGGCCTCCTTCCTGGAGCAGGGCTCTGCTTCCACGCACTTCAAAATACAGGAACGTCCAGTCTGCCTTTTGAAAATCCCCTAACCTTCCAGACAGTCTTGGGAGTCAGCCAATCAGCCATGCAAAAAATATGTCTGTCTCATCTTTAGGGTTCCCGATAATTTAAAATTGTTGCACGACCTCCTGTGAAGGCTTTTCTGTTTCTCTTCTCCTGGTAACACCCCTCAGCACTATTCTGTATCCCTGTGGTACGTATATTTTGGGTGATTCCCATAAGTGCGTATGTGCTTTTTGTGTGTTTAGTTTAATTGACTCAGCATTATTTTGTAAGCTCACCCTCATTTATCAACATAATTAGCATATTGTTGAAATTCTTTTCTCTCCTGGTTTTTATTGGAAACAAATATGAATAAATTTTAACACTATAATATTCTGGTTAATGGGAAAGAATATTTGTCGTTTTTATTTACTTATTTATTGTATGTTTATAATTTCTCAAAAACACCCCACTTCATACCACCAACATTAAAACCTTAAAGGAAATTACCCCCCAAAAAAGTTAAAATTCACTCATACTGAATAATTCTAGAGCAAAATTCTTTAAAAGAATTAGTAATTACAGAGCTTCCCACAAAAAAGCCCAAACTCATGGCTTCACTGGTGAATCTTATCAAATATTGAACAAAGAAACGTACGAATTCCTCATAGACTCTATTGGGAAATGAGGCCAGTATTACTCTCGTATAGAAACCAAGCAAAGATATCACAAGGAAAGGAGACTATAGACCAATAACATTCACTGACATAGATACCAAGATCCTTAACAAGACATCAGCAAACTGAATCCAGCAACATGTAGAAAGGATTCTACACCATGACCAAGCGACATTTATCCCAAGAATGCAAGGTTGGTTTCACATTTGAAGATCAATTAATGTAATTGCGGAATGTAAGAAATATATAAATTGGTCTTCACCCTCGGTTCCTGCTAATTTTTGATCTTTGACCCTACTTCCTGACACAGAGCTCCTCAAACCCTTGTCATTTCCTAAGTGATAGAAGTGTCTGACACAGAGCTCTTAAATCCCTTGGAATTTCCTGGATGATAGGCACATCTTTTGTTTTAATGAGGTAGCTCTTGAATGGGGGCCGGTCACCAGAAAGACCAAGCCATGCTCAGAAGTTTATTACTTTCTGCTCCCTGCCCCATTCTCTGGAGAGGGAAGAGGGGCTGGAAATTGCATTAATAAGCGATCATGCCTGTGTTCATGAAGGCTCCCTACAAATCCTGAAAGTATGGGGTTCGTAGCATTTCCAAATCGCTGAACACGTGGAGATATGGGGAGGGTGGCCCACCTGGAGAGGGCATGGGGGCCCCATATCTTGCCCTAGGCATCTCTACTCTCAGGATAGTCACCTGTATCCTTTATCACATTCTTTATAATAAACTGGTGAACATAAGTGTTTCCCTGAGTTCCGTGAGCTGTCCCAGCAAGTTATTGTATCTGAGGAGGATGTCGTGTGAGCCCCGATTTACAGCCAGTTGGTCAGAAGCACAGGTGACAACCTGGACTTGCAGTTGGAATGTGAAGTGGGGGGGCGGGGGCGGTCAGTCTTTCAGGACTGAGTCCTCGACCTGTGGGGTCTAATTCAGGTTAGTGTCAGAATTGAATTAAGTTGTAGGGCACCCAGCTAGTGTCACAGAGCTGCTTGAAGTGTGGAAAACCTACACACCTAGTCACAGAAGTGTTCTGTGTGAGTATGTAAAGGGAAGCAGTGAGTTTTTCCAACACAGTAATATATCACATTAACAAAGGGGAAAAAACACACGGTCATCTCAATATACACAGACAAAACCTTTGACACAATCCAATGCCCGTTTATGATAAAAATTCTCAACAAACTAGGAATAGAAAGAAACTTCCTCATTCCTATACAGGATACTGAAAAATCCTACAGCAAATATTATACTTAATGGTAGGAGACTGAATGCTTTCCACACAGGATTGGGAGAAAAGCAAGGATGTCCACTCACTCTATGCTTATTTAACCTTTCCTAGAGGTTCTAGCTTATGAAATAAGGCTAGAAAAAAATTGAATGCATCTGGATTAAAAGGAAGAAGTAAAACTGTCTTTATTCAAGATGACATGATAGAAAATCCTAATGAATCCACAAAAACTAATAAATCTAATCAGTGAGTTCGGTAAGGTTACTGGATATAAGATCAACATACAAAAATGTTTTTATTTCTATATACTAGCAACAAACAATAAAAAATGAAATGAAGAAAATAATTCCATTCACAATTGTGTCAAAAAGGAATACGGACATTTAGGAATAAATTCAACAAAGGAAGGGCAAGTCTTTTACATTGTAAACTAAAATATTGCTGAAAGAAAGTAAAGAAGATCTAGAAAATTGGAGAAATAGTCCATATTTAGGGATTGGAAGACCCAAGATCCTCAAGATTTTAATTCTCCCTAAATTGATTTATCATCAATTAAACCTTACAGATATCCCAGCAGAATTTTTTGGTAGAAATTGGCAAACTGACCATAAAATTTACTTGGAAATGCAGAGGACTCAGAATATCCAAAACAATTTTGAAACAGAAGAACAAAAGGAGAGTTTATATTTAAAGGAGGATCTTAAAGCTTTCCCTAAAGCCACAGTAATCCTGGCTATATGCTATTGGCATAGGGTAGACATAGATCAATGGAACAAAAATTAAGAGTTCATGAATAAATGCTTACACTTACGGTCACTTCATTTTCATCAAAAGTGCTAAGGAAAATCAATAGGGAAAAGAGTCTTCTCAACAAAAGTGCTGGGGCAATTGGATATCCACAGGCAAAAAAGATGAATTTAGGCCCTTATCACCCAACATCCACAAAAATTAACTCAAAGTGGATCGTAGACCTAACTTAAAACTCCGGGAAGGAAACACAGGAGAAAATCTTTGGGAGTTTGGCTTAATCTTGAGGCTAAAAGCATGATCTATGAAATAAAGTGACAAATTGAACTTCATCAAGATTAAAAACTTCTGCAGGTCATAAGACATCATCACGAAAAGGAAGAGACAAGCCACGGACAGGGAAAAATTACTTAGAAATTATGTATCTGGTAAAGGACTTGTCTCCAGGATATATAAAGAACGTTTACAATTCCCTAAGAAGATAAAGACTTCAATTAAAGATGGGTGAAAAACATAAATAGCTGTTTCACCAAAGAAGATGTACAAATGGCTAAGAAGCCCATGAAGAGCTGCTCGGGCTCATTAGACATGACAGTTAATGCAACCAGACCACAGTGGTGGTCCCTTCACATCTGCTAGAACGGCTGCCGTCAAAGGGACAGACCATCCTAAGCGATGAGCAGAATGTGGAGGAACTGGGAGCCTCGTTCATGGCCGGTGGGAATGTCAAATGCTTCCACTATGGAAAACAGGTTGGCAGCTCTCCAAAATGTTGAGAATTGAGTCACCATAGGTATCTACCCGCCATCTTCTGAAAGTTCGAGTCCCCACAAAATTCGTATGTTGCAATCCTAACTCCCAAGGTGATGGTATTAGGAGTTGGGGCTTTGGGAGGTGGGTAGGTCATGATGAGATTAGTGCCTTTTTAAAAGGGACCCCAGAGAGCTCCCCGGCCCCCTCCACCATGTGTGGACACAGCGAGAAGACAGCCATCTATGAACCAGGAAGCAGGCCCCCACCAGACACTGAATCTGCCTGCACCCTGAACTTGGACTTCCAGCCTCCAGAACTGTGAGAAATAAATGTTTGCTGTCTACAAGCCACCCGGTCTGTGGTATTTGTTATAACAGCCAAAGTAGGCTAATACAACACCCCGAAGAAATGAAAACACAGGTCCTCACAAGAACTTGTATGAGAATGTTCAAAATGGCATTATTCATAAGAGACTGAAAAGAATCCAAGTGTCCACTAGCTGGTGACTGAACAAACGAAATGTGGTGGATTCGTACAACGGAATGAAAGGAACAAAGTACTGATACATGATAGCATAGATGTATGTCAAGGACACTACGCTTAGTAAAAGCATTGCATGAGGGGCTGACATATTCACACCACTGTATATAAAATAGGTAATAATACGGCCCTACGCAGAGCACAGGGAACTCTCCTCGATGCTCTGTAATGACTTCTATGGGAAAAGAATCTAAAAAAGAGTGGATATATGCGTACGTATAACTGATTCACTTTGCCGTACACCTGAAACTAACACAACGTTGTAAATCAATTATAGATCCAATAAAAATTATATTAAAAAACATTGTATGAGTCCATTCATATAAAACGTCAGAGAGGCAAGTCTGTGGTGACAGAGCACGTAACAGTATTTGCCTGGAGCTAGGTGTTGGGGCAGAGACTGGCTGCAAGCAGGCACGAGAGAACGTTCTGGTCTGGGGTGATGGAAATGTTTTAAAATTGGATTGTGGTGACGGTTGCACAACTCTATAAATTTACTGAAAATTATCGAATTGTACACTTATGAATTCTATGGTGCAAAAATTATACCTCAATGAAAATAACTATAAAAGAAGACTCCGTAAGATCAACATCGGAACATAACCTCTGTTGCAGTTTTTCTAGACTCTGTCAAGTGAACGCTGAGTGAATGCTTACAGAAGTTAATTAGAAGATCCAGTCTCACTTTTCATGGTGACGGGGGACTTCGTGTTCCTGGGGAGTCTGTCAGAGTTCAAGGTGGGGACCAAGACCACTTGGGTCTTTCCAGGAGGAAGAAAGCCCATATTAAGAATGAGATGCTTACGGCTCAAGTGTCATGTTCCAAGCTGGACCTCAGGCTCACCGGCTCTGAGTCCATCCTCAAGTGGCCCGGGTCCCAGGAGGCTGCCCAGCCGGGACCCCTTACCCAGGAAGCAGAGAACACATGCGAGGTGCTGCAGCACAAGGGTCTGGCGCTTCCAAACCCAGGTGCTGGGCTCACAGCCCAGGCCTCACTCCCCAGGGGAAGCTCATCCCCACCGCAGTCCACCCAGGGAGATGTGGAGGCTCGCAGGGGAGGGAGTGAGGCCTCATCCAGGCGTGGGGACCACCCCCTTCCTTTGCTGTTGACTCAGCAGCACCCCAGTGTAGAAACACCACGGCACAGGAGG
Organism: Delphinus delphis; assembly: GCF_949987515.2. Classification (NCBI taxonomy): domain Eukaryota; kingdom Metazoa; phylum Chordata; class Mammalia; order Artiodactyla; family Delphinidae; genus Delphinus; species Delphinus delphis. The sequence goes on from NC_082689.1 coordinate 2,256,148, forward strand.
CTCATGGAGACCTTCCCCACCCCAGCCCTGTGCACCACGCTCGGGGAGCTGGCCAGCACCCCCGTCCTGTACTGTCCCTGCCTTGCAGCAGGTGTCACCGTCACCACCCCATTTCACAGGTGAGGCTTTGGAAGCACAGCCCAAGGTTACACTGGCCCCTGGAGAAACCTCTGAGCCCAGGGGCCTCGATCTCATCCTCTGTGCTGTGGCGCCTCTTCAGGAAGTGGGGACGGTGATGAAAGTTTATTGACAAAGTCATTCTATTCAGAACAATGCTTCCGGGAAACATTAACCAAGTATTTACTCGTTAAGTAAATGCCTCCCTGCCCCAAATGGTGCCCACACCCTGCACCTTGCATCCCAAACCCCTGTGATGTGCATTCCTGAACCCTGCAGTCTCAAATCTCTGTGATCCGCACCTTGGACCTCCTGGAGCAGCGTGGCCAGGATGAAGGGAAGGCAGCTCTCAGCTCTCGATCTGGTCTCCTCGACCTTCAGGTCTCCCAGATGGGCCGGGGCATGGTCGCACACCCTTCGTAATATTGGGGTGAATGTCTGTGCTTAGGTTTCCAAATTCTAGGTGTGCGGTGCTTCCTTGGAGTGGTTTGGGGCTCCGTCTTTAATCACTGGCTGGAAGGTTTTGCCTGTCTGGGGCAAAGGCCCACTCCCGCAGCGGCACCCCCATCTGACAGGTTTCCTCTCAGTGAGGTCACCCCGGCAGTGTGGGCAGGAGGGACGCTGTGCTCTCCAGTAGCAGCATTCCCAGCATCTTAACAGCTGTTCACTTCTTAATCTCGTATTTGAAAACGTCTTGATTCTGATGTTTTGGTGGCATTGTCCGCGGATCCCCTAGGGCTTGCTTTGTCCCATATGGTGGCCACTGGCTACATGAGGCTATTTAATTTAAATCCAAATTAACTGGAGTGACACTAAATGGAAGACCCAGTTCCCCGGTCACACAGGCCACATCTCAGCCCCCCACGGCATGTGGCTAGTGGCGGCCACACTGGACGCTGCAGGGACAGGACACAGAGGGGTCTGTGGGCAGCACTGCTCCAAATGATAGGTTCCCTGCTCACGTGGCATTACCTTGGCAGTCGCTCAGACTCTGCAATTATTTGCTCATTTCTCTTTGAGAAACGACTTCCTGGAGGATGGTGAGTGTGTCTTACCTTGGTGGGCACCGGGCAAGCCCTCGCCCATGATTCCCAAAGGAAGGGGTGGTTGGAGGGCCGTTGGCTGGGGAAGGCAGGGGCACTGAGAGTTGCTGATGTGGGCAAGCGGGCTCGGGGCCAGCAGGCAGAGAGGAGGCTGGGGGCGGGCGGCGACGAGCAAGGGGCGCAGGCTGCGCTGCACGGGGAACTTGCTCGCTGTCTCTGGGCGCTGCCTCCTGCCGCTGGCCCGGAGTCTGCAGGTCCTGCACACCCCCTTCCGCGTCCTGAGGACAGCCTTCCGATGCCCTGACCGGCAGCCCTGTCCCCGTGACTTCCCCAGCCTGGCTCACAGTGACGAGCGGCAGAGTTTGGCAACGGAGAGCCGAGGGCTGAGTCAGGCGCGATCATGGGGCCGGCTTGGAGCTGGGAGGCTCCGGACGCACTGGGACCGGCGAGGGGACAGGGAGGGACAGAGCCCAGAGGCCAGGAGAAGACACCTGAGGGTGGAGCCGCAGGCCCCGCCGCATGCAAGCCTGTGCCCACCTGGGAGTCTGTGCCCCTGGGCCCGCCTGAGGGCAGCCCTGGGCCCTGCAGGGTCCCCCCACCCCCGACAAAAGCAGGGGCGCGGCACCCAGGGCCTGCCGTGGCCCTTCCCCCGTTTGGAGAAGCATCTGGTTCCAACTGCCATCCTAGAAGACGAAAACGCTCCTGGGGTGACGAGGAGGGCTGGGCCTGGTGGCCTGGTGGCCTGGCACCCTCACCATGTGCAGACACGGCCGGCCAGGACCCCCGAGGGCCACCTGGCCGGCAGGACCTCACTGCGTGCGGTGGCCGCGTGGGGAGCTGGGCAGGGCGCGGTGGGGCTGCACGCAAGGCTGAGAAGTCGAGAAATGCCAAGTTTGCTGGGAAACACAGACCCGGAGGTACTGACGATGGCAGCCAGGGCGGGGCTGACGTGCTCCTGACGCCGAGGCCTAGAAGTGGGTCCTGAACTGAGTCAGTTTCCTACAGGAGAAAATCCTCTTCTCACCCCCGGGGAAGGTCATACTGATGATGCCGAGAACTTCTACCCCGTGACTGGCCCTCTGGGTGTCTGTGCGGAGGCCAAGACCCAGGCTGGCCTGGCGGGGGCTGCAGGGCGGGGCATTCCAGCTCTTTCCGTTATCAGAGAGAGACACTTATTCTGGGTAGCTCAGGCCACTTTTACTTATTGTCTAAACCCTTTGTTATTTTTACTTTTCCTGGTTTTTCCTAGTGCCCTAAAAGTCCTGCCAATATTTCAAAACACACCACCTTGAATCACCCTTGAACTCAGTGAGGCGCCGTCAGGCTCCGTGTGTTCCGGGCGAGAATAGAAATGGACGGAGGGGCCTCCCCGGGAGGGTTTGCCCCGGGGCCTCCAGCCCTCCTGTTCCCACACCAGTGTTCTTGCGGGCTGACGACCTCCAGGGAAGACCCCAGAAATGCCTTAATATACTGCCTGAGCAAATGTGTGTCCTTGTTGCTAAAAACGGGCTGGAAGAATGTTTTCTTTTCTCACGTACTTAGCTGTATAGTTTTCTTCCTATCGCCAGCGTTGACTTAACATTTGCTTTCAGCCCCTCAACTCAGTGCAGCTGGATTTCAGGCCACGCTACCCAGAGGGCTTGCGGTTGATTTCAGTTCACGGTAGCCCAGCAGACAGGGTTTGCTGCGCGATGATCCTCCAAGGCCGTGGTGGTGGGGACGGGATGGTGTAACTGGGAAAAGGGCCTGGTGCACCAGTGAAGAGCATCCGGGCCGGGCACACGCAGAGCTCTCTTCCAGCCCCCTGGGACGTGTGACCACCTCAGCTGTAGGCAAACGTGTCCTGAAGCTCTGCGTGTGTGACCAGCCTCTGTCTGAGAATCGTGGTCCAGAAGAACCACCAGACCTCAGGCCTGGAATTACAGGGACCCCATCGCTCTTGCTGAGAAGCCTAAGACAGTGATGCGAGTTAGAGTCTGTTTCACCAGAGGCCCTGACCCCTGACCTCCTCTGCTCTGGAGTCATGAGGTGAATGTGCTGGTGCAGGAAGTGGTACCCGTCGGAAGCTCCCGGTGCTCTCCCAGCCTCAGGGCGCTGCCCTGTGGGACACCCCTGCTGGGGGAGTCATCAGTCCAGACAAAGCCCTGGGAGCTCACGGGGGTCCCGGAGCCCGTGGGGATTTGGGGGCAGGGGCCCTGGACAGCGCAGGCCACCTGTGAGGGCTCACGCACTTTTATTTATGACCGTTCCTGGGCTCGCCTGCGCGGGCCGCGCTCCCTGGGACTGACCCCCTGCCTGGCTCTGAGCGCGCTGGAGGGACAGACGGGCCGCAGCTGCAGCCACCCACAGAGGAGGCCACGTCCAAACGCTGGGGAGGCGAGCGTGGTAAAGTGGAGCACATACTTCTGTCCTAAAATAGATTTTATCTGAAAAAGAAAACAGATGGAGATGGAGATGATTTTTTTCTTTTATGAAAAGCACAGGAAGCTGCGTAAGGCTGCTGTGTCCTTCCCCTCCCCCCTCCCCTCCAGATGAGCCGGGAGACCTCGGAGGACCTCACTTCATGGAAGATCCGCTGATAAGGCCTGGCCGGGCGGGGGGCTCTGAAATCGGCAGGTTTCCCGAGCAGAGCTGGTCAACGGAACCCTCCTGTCTCTCTCTCCACCTGCGGGGAGACGAAGTCAAAGAGGGCAACGGGAAGAGCCTCTGTCTTGCCCGACGGCAGGACACTGCGGGGCAGACCTCACACGGCCAGGACGCCAGCTGTGAGAGGCGGTGCCCTTGGGGGGCCTGGCGCTAGGTGGTGGGCCACCCTGGCTGGGACGCTGCCCTGGGCAGCAGCTCCGGGCCCTCTGAGCCGTCTCCCCGCTGGGCCGCGGAGCAGGCAGGCCCGGGTGCTGCAGGGGCAGGTATTGAGCAACACCAGTGGGGGAGCCAGCAGGTCTTTCAGAATGTGGCGGTGAATGACGCTGCAAACAGGGGGTCTGGGTTTCCTGGCCGCCTTTTACAACTGCCTGTAAACTCTTGTTTCGGGAAAGCCTGAGAGTGTTAACGGGTCTGCATCATGATGAATATTATCTGGGTAAAGCCTTGACTCAGCAAAATTCCTCTTGACTCAGTTTGTCATCACTTGACTCACTGTGGAAATGTCGAGGGAGAAAAGTCAGTAAACTTCTCCGTGAAATGGCTCCATTTATTTGTGTGAAACTTGCTCTGTTTATCTGAGATGATTATAAGTGTGGATCATAAATGTAATTCTTAAGATAAGATATTATGACCAGCAATTAACTTAGAGACGTGGGTTTCTTTCTATTCCATAAGTTATAGGTTTGTGCCACAGTTAAGGACCCATTTCTTCTCACATAACATACCCTCAGGGCGTGGAGATTAACAGCTGCAACAGGTGTGTCTGCAGCAAGAGATTGGGGACCACACCTCACACAGACACAGCATCTTAGCAAGACCCCAAGGAATTCCTGGGCATTTACAAAGCTTCAGTTAGGGGGTGAGACAAAACCAGTTCCCAAATAACACACAAGAAAGCAAATACTCTGAAGCTTCACAATCTTACAGGATGTGTTCTTATCTCAGATCCTGTGACCAAGAATTAGCCTGTGTACCCGAGGCTGCAGCCGTGTTCCATGGCCACAGGGCCAGTGGGGCCGGAGCAGGCGGGAAGGCCCCGTCACCCAGGGTCAGGGACAGACTCGTGCATGCACACGGCCGTCTCCCAGGCACAGACGCACGGAGGCGAAAGGCTTTAAAGGGCAGGCCAGCTTTGTGGACACCCCGGGCAGCCTACGCTCTCTGCCGGCCACCACGCACTGCTGGGACCGTGAAGCAGGACCTGGTGACGGGGAAAGATGAGGGTGTCTGTCCCTCGCACAATCTCCAAGGGCTGGAAGCGGCCGAGCATCCTTCCTGCGGGCTCTGGGTGGCCCGATCAGTTTTCTGATGAAACTGCGCTGGTGGTGAAAGTCCCCTCACCCAGAGCTGGGATTCCCCTTAGGACCCCGTTCGAGCTGAGGGACAAGAGCTCATAGTCATCAATATGCCCTGTCTCGGGGCTTCCCTGGTGGCACAGTGGCTGAGAGTCCGCCTGCCGATGCAGGGGACGTGGGTTCGTGCCCCGATCCGGGAGGATCCCACATGCCGTGGAGCGGCTGGGCCCGTGAGCCATAGCTGCTGAGCCTGCGCATCCGGAGCCTGCACTCCGCAACAGGAGAGGCCACAGCAGTGAGAGGCCTGCATACTGCAAAAAAAAAAAAAAAAAAAAAAAAAAAAAAAAAATATATATATATATATATATATATATGCCCTGTCCCAGTGCACAGACACAGAGGTGGTTCCCCAACCCTGCCCGACAGCCGGGATGGGTTTGGGGTTGAGAGAAGACAGCGCGGCCGCGCCCCTTCTCTGAACTCTGGTTGCTCCACGGAGGATGAGGAACCCTGCCCAGACAGGGGCCCCCAGGGCGGGGCTCCCCTCGGGGCCCACGCCGGCCGCCACAGGTACGGCTGCTGGAGTTGAGAAAAGGCGGGATTTCCTGCCCCCAGCGCCCTTCAGACTTGGTGCCAATTGTCATTTGGACAAACCTAGGTGACAACCCACAGGATTCAAGCATCGAGCACCCTGGCCGCCACGGGGTCCTGAGCAATGTCTCCACCTCCCTCCCCGGACTGTATTGGCACTACAAGCCAAGAACATGGATGCTGGGAGTGAAATCGAGGTGAAGGGAATAAATAAGAGAAAAGGATGAAGAGTCCAAACAGAGTCCAGAATGAACACTTAGTGTCCCTGTACAGTTGCTGGAGGTGAGGGTGGAGGTTGCAGATTTGGCTCTGAGCTTCCTAGCAGTCAAAGCAAAAAGGGAAACTAGCTTTGCCCCTTTTCCCTGGAAGCCTCCAGGATGACCCACAGAGACCTTAAGGTCTTAGTTCATTGTTCTTGGGCTTTGGATTTAAAACAAGAAAGAGGGAAAGGAAAGAAATTACTTAACGTAGAAACAAGACTAATACTCTTGGGAAAGGATGGCATTTTGTAATTATCTTGTACCCCCCAGAGTCACGGCACAGGGTTGCACAACTGGGGAGTGATTCATAAATGTTTCTGGAAGTAGATTTTCTCTCCATCTCCGCCATTGCCCTTGTCCAAGCCAGCCTCCCCCGTCAGCAGTGTGTCTGCCCCCATCTCCTAAGTGGTCTCCCCTTGTCTGCTTGCACTGCCCAGACGCCCCGCGGGGACCTCGCTTCCCCACACAGTGCACGGCTGCAGTGTCCTGCCACCCAGGTCTCAGCTCAGACAACTTATCCAAACCATCCAATCTTTTAGCGCCAACCTGACAGCTTTCCACAGCCATTTTGCCACAAGATTTGGGGAAGAGGGGAGGATGGTGCAGACAGCGAGTGCACCTCCTTCCTAGGAGGGAAGCCTTGACCCCCACCACAGGAGAACATGCAGAGGGGAGCCCCCCAGCAGGAGGCGCCCAGTATCCCTCGAGAGCTCGTGTCTACTGGTTTGTCATCTTGTTCTTTGAAATGTAAAAATTATTTTTTATCCAAGTGTCGAATTTGTCTTTATAAATCATCATCGATAAAACCAAGAGGGGGCGTTATCTACCGGTGAATCAGTTGATTCAGGGCAACGTCTCCACGACGCTACGAGAAATGAGCCAGATGGATTTCTTCGCCCGCTATGCCCACCGAGGTAGTTGCTCTGCCAAAGATGAGCATCTCAAGTGCACATGATACTATTACTATTACTGGGGTTGATTCTGTTATTATTTACCGTATTTCAAACGAGTGTTTCTCAAACCGTATGTGATGAAAGACCAGCATACTTTTTTTTGTTCTGTTTTTTTTTTTTTTGCGGTACGCGGGCCCCTCACTGTTGCAGCCTCTCCCGTTGCGGAGCACAGGCTCCGGACGCGCAGGCTCGGCGGCCATGGCTCACGGGCCCAGCCGCTCCGCGGCATGTGGGATCTTCCCGGACCGGGGCACGAACCCGTGTCCCCTGCATCGGCAGGCGGACTCTCAACCACTGCGCCACCAGGGAAGCCCCCAGCATTTTAAAATCGCCAATCCCCTGGGGACAGAAATATCACGGCCAGAACGAGAGCTGACGAAGCACCCACGGCTTACTCTTGGTTTTGTCCAACCTCAGGGTGAACGGCTCATGGCCACGGCTGCGGGGCTCTGGGGAGCGGGGATCCTGACTCTGCGGGCAGTACTGGGGCCTCTGGACCAAGGGCTGTGCTCCCCACCCCCCATAACACCGTCGGCTGGCCACGAGTGACGGTCCCTTGTTGACCCAGGGAACGGGCTGGAAGTAGATGGTGAGTCTCCACGGCCCCGCCCCCCGCCTCCCTCGGTGAACGCTGGGCACACTCGGTTATTTTGGGGTGACCTCATTGGCCGACACATGTTAGGTTGATTTGGTGGTTCTGACGTGCTTCAAGCAAAGTCTGTGAACGAAAAAGGCAAACTTGAACTGTAAGTGGTAGGATTTCAAACGTTTTTCCTTCCCAAGTTTGGCTTTTTGTATTTGTTAGACATGCACACAAACGTAGGACATCTGCATTCGGAATATTTTCAGGAGAGAGAGGAAAGTGGGCGGCAGGAACGAACCCCCAAACCATAGGTCAGTCCCTGGGTCCTGGAGGGTAGCGGGTGGGGCCCCAGGGCCGCACCCCTCCATCCCCCCTCGCCCCTCCCATGTGATCGCGGAGGCAGGCAGGAAGCTGTCGCCTCGGTGACGAGACCAGATTCCGGGTGGTCCAGCGATGCTCTCCATGAGTCACTGGGCCGGGGCGGGAGCCAAGCTGGGCCCGACACCCACGTGTCCTCACAGCCCGTTGTTCTCTACACGTCTCTGTGTGCACTAGCAATCCTGGAGGACTTCTATAAGCTTGTAAAAAGTACAGCCATCGATGGCAGAGAAAACCATGTCTAAGCTGAAAAGCTGTCCAAGGGCCAGAAGAGACCGGGCCCCGGATTAGGCAGAAGGGAGGGGCGTCCCCCGGCCTTGAGACATAGGAGGAGGGCCCTGGGATGGAGGCAGAAAGAGGGTCTCTGAGAGGCGGCCCCTGGTGGGCCCACCTCTTCCTGCTGGTGGGTGGCCCTCGAGTCCCTGGGGCTCAGCTCCCCTCTGCTCTCAGCCTCAGGGCCCTCCCGGGGGTGCAAACCCCACACCCACCCTGCCTCCCCACGTGCCATATTCCAGCCCGTGTGGTCTGACCGCTGAGCCCTGCTTCTCCCATGCTCGGGGGGGCCCTGGGGAGTAGTTCCTGGGGCTCCTGGGCCTCACGGAGAAGCTGCCTTCCAGGCACCGTCAGCTGGTCAACTTGGATCAATTCTTCTCCAGGTGGGTCCCATCCACTCTTGTTTCTAGAAATTCCTCTCCATACCCGGGAGGGGAGATTTTCCCAGCCTAACCATGGGCTGGCTCTTATTTCGAGCACTCTTCCGTCATTTCACTGGGATTTGGGGAGGAGGCGGTGGACACGTGGACACAGCCCGCTGTCTCTAGGGGACGCTCTTTCCTCTGCTCTTGGGGAGACAGGGGTTCTCTTCCTGGGTGTATCACCCACCAGGGCCTTGGCCATGAGCCTTGTATTGTGGAAATACAGTCCTCAGCCCTTGAAAAATAAGGCAAAATAATTCTCCCACCTTACGAAGGTGTTCCAGCCTCCTCTCGTGAATGAGAGGCTGGGGGGCATCTGATGTGACCCCAGACGTTTACAGAAAAGGGCACCAGAAGCCCAGTGACGCCGACACCTAGAATATTACTCAAGGAAATAACGGAGGATGTGGACTGCCATCCACTTACAAGGAAGTTTTCTTCTATTAGTAAAACAACGAAGCAGGTTAAATATCCGACAAAATGTCAGTTTTACAGAAATATATGATATGGAGGGAGTGTCAAGATAGCTAGTGATTTCCATGTTGACAAAAGTTTGAAAGTGTAATCATCAAAATGTTACCATTGGGCTTCCCTGGTGGCACGGTGGTTGGGAGTCCGCCTGCCGATGCAGGGGACACGGGTTCGTGTCCCGGTCCGGGAAGATCCCACATGCCGCGGAGCGGCTGGGCCCGTGAGCCATGGCCGCTGAGCCTGCGTGTCCGGAGCCTGTGCTCCGCAACGGGAGAGGCCACAAGAGTGAGAGGCCCACGTACCGCAAAAAAAAAAAAAAAAAAAAGTTACCATTAAGAAAAACTTATTTTTAAGTTCCCATAGTTTACCTCTACATGGCGAGTTTATTAGTGTATTTGAGTGTTTTCATTTCTGCTTTTCTAATCGTGCTTCTTAAAATTTCAACAATAAATGCATCTTGCTTTTTAATAAGAAAAAATGTTGTTCATTCAAAACAACCAGTGTTAAGCTGAGGTGATGGCAGGGCTGGGGCTGGACCCTAAATAGTGCTTGACCAAGTTCACCTGCAAAATCCACCTGACCCACAACCAGCTGGAGGTCGTCTCTGTCACCAAAGAGCTCTCAGATTCTACCTCCGAGGACTTTTCTGGGAAAAAGTCTCCCACTGGGAACGGCAGTGCTTGCTGAGACCAGAGCACGCCGGGGACCACAAACATCCGTGCAGAGGCGGACGCGGGGCCTGCCCTCGCGACACGTCCAGCCCAAGGAGCCACCGGCTGCGGGAAGAACAGAGCCCGGGCGGCCGCCCTGTGGAGAAAGGCAGGCAGGGGCCGGCACGGGCGGTCCAGGCAGAGACCTCATGCCCCACGAGGTGAGGGCCATGCTGTCCTGTCCATCTTCACGCCCAGTATCCAGCCTGGGCTGACACAGAAGAGGCCCCAGAAACGTTTGCTGAATGACTCACCGATGGACAGCCCCCCACCTTCCCTGCCCACCACACTCGGCGTCTGCCGGGGCTCCACTGCAACCTACGCAGGGGATGTGGCACTGCACAGAGGCCACCACACAGGGTGTGTCATCACTGCCCTCGGCAATGGGACCCTCCCCTCGTAGGCTGTGCCTCCCCCAAAGGGACGCCCAGACCTGGATAGGTGGGGGCTGGGAAAACTCTGCTCACGGTGCCGCGGGGAAGCATCTGACCCAACCCTGAACTTTTCTGGCAAGGAAGTGAAATCCACGAGGAAATCTGGGGAGTCTGGGCTTCCTCACGCTCTGCGGGGAGCCGCCTTGGGGCCGGTAAATCAGAGTGGGAAGGAGGCAGGAAGGTGGGAGGACGGGTGGGCGTGGGGCTCTGACTTGAAAAGGTTTGCTCTCCGGGAAGGGTAGCGCTCTGAAGAGCGTGCTCGTGTGAGCACGTGGGCATGCATGTGGTTGTCCGTGGCAGTGCACACGTGCGTGGGCACCAGTGTGTGTGTGCACACCTATGTGGCTGCACGCGTATGCACGTGTGCATGTGTGTGGCTGCGCGTGTGTGCCTGTGAGGCTGTGACCTTCCCGGCAGGAGGTGCATGTTTGCATCAAAGCCCATGGAGCTTGGCGGGGTGGTTGGGGGCATCCCCAAAAGGCCACTCAGCTTCCCTGGGAGGGGTGAGCGCTGCCTTCACCCACACCCACAGCGAGGGGTCCCTCAGGTCCCCCAGCCCTATCCTGGGCCTTTGGAGGTGGCTTGTCCCCAGCGAGGGGTCCGTGTGGGGGTCCCCAAGGAAGGACAGCTGTGTGTCCAGACCTGCACTGTCCCCTCCATCCCCTCGCCCACCTGCGCGCCCTCCTCTCCCTCCCCAGCCCCACCCTGTCTACAGCAGAAGCACATCCTGCCCGCCTCACCTGGCGGCTGGTTGGGGAAGCATCCCTGGGTCGGTGGTCTCTCTGAGTCTCTGTTTCTTCTCCTTGTGGGCTGGGGGTGCCCTTAGGAGAGGCAGGACCCGGGAAGAGCTTGGACAGACACTTGGAGACATGGCCCTGGTGCTCTGACCCCTCCCCACGTGGTGCAGGGGGCAGATGCGGTCCGGTTTTGAATCTGGCCCCCGGCCTCTCCTGTGCGGTGATTCACTCATCTCCGATGGACGCTCACGCCTCCCCTTAGAGGGTCAAGCTGTCAACCATGGGGGCCCATTCAGCTCGGGGTCACATCCTTCTGGGAGCCTGGGTGCGGGGGCAGCCCGGTCACCCCGGAGGGGCAGCAGGAGCTGTCCGAGGCCCTGAGGCCCAGCGCCCTCCCAGAATGCTCGGGGGGGCCCGTCAGAGGGCAACCGGTGACCGTCGCAGCTCAGGCCTATCCCAGGCCCTCTGCAGGGCCCCCACCACCGCACCCTTTGCTCCTGGGAAGTCCTCCTGCAGAGGGATGGCTTCCCGAGGGAACCTTGCAATGTCCTGACCTGTTTGCAGGGTCGATACTGGCAAGCATCAAACTTGGAGCTGCCGTCCAAGCGATTACCTCATGGCCCGAACAGACTCCAGCGCCCTGCAACAGCTCTGGAGAGTCGAGGGCAGCTGTCTGATTGGATGGGAACCGTGCAGGATGGGGATAAATGGGGCGAGGTGGGCGTGTGGGCAGCAGCGTCTCCCACGGCCAAACTTCAGGGTCAGGCCAAGTACTGGGGGCTGGGGTCTATCCTGGCTGGGGCGGTAGTTGCCTGGAATGCAAGCTAGCCCACACTCAGCCCTGCAGATACAGCCAGATGTTCGCGACGGGGAGGGATGCTGGCGTCGGCAGGGCAGGCAACAAGGGAGGCTGCCGGGACCTGCGGCCAGATTTCTGACATCCTCTCAGAAAAGCAACAGGCCAGGCCAGGGCCAAGACGCCCCCTTGGGGAGCGAGGATGGGGGAGAAGCACGGGAAGGCATGGGAGACAACATGTGGCAGGTGGAGGGCGGGCGGGAGGCTGCAGGGACTCAACGAGGGCCCTGGGCTCTTCCGCTGGGAAGGAGGAGGGGGGGAAAAGAAGTTTCAGGGTTTGTTTGATTTTATTTTGTTTAACATCTTTATTGGAGTATAATTGCTTTACAATGGTGTGTTAGTTTCTGCTGTATAACAAAGTGAATCAGCTATACGTATACATATATCCCCATATCCCCGCCCTCTCGCGTCTCCCTCCCACCCTCCCTATCCCTCCCCTCTAGGTGGTCACAAAAACCCTTGTCAGCTTGCGAGGGTGCTGTAGCCTTGTGCCAGGAGGAGGAATGTGCGGGGCCCCATGCAGGGAGAGGTAAAGGGGGACAGCACTCACCTTCACCCCTTCGCCACCTGTGACCCTCGCCCCTCCCAGGACGCACCTCGCCTATGGTCTCTCGTCCTCTAAGGACTGGACACAGCATCACTACCGTCCATCCACGTGTGGCAGGTGCTGTGCACAGAGATGACACAAGTTGTCCCCTCCCTGCACATCCGTTTCCGGGGTTATCACGGTAACCCGAGGGCCAGGGCTTGGAGGCCTGCCTTGCTCACCGGAGGGACGGAGTTCAAATCCACAGAGACGGCCGCTCTGCCTTGTTGAATCCCCGAGTCCACACTCCCAGCAGCAGGTCCACATGCTTCCTGGGCCCCACGCCGTCACTGGAGAGTGCCGGCTGCCAGTGTGGTTCAGTTCAATGAGCCTCTGTCTGGTACCTTCGACTCATTTTGTCCCTCTGCACCAGACACAGCCCGGATCTGCCCCTCTGCTCCCACTCAGAGACACCCTTCCTGTCTCCTGAATCTCCAAGCTGCCCCACCCCCAATTCCTCAAGCTGCTGTCAGCATGAAGGGGCTCCTCAGTCTACGGTTGCGACATGGCCCTACCCCTGGGACCCTGCACTCAACACCATTTCCCTCTGCCACGCCAGAGCACAGGCTCCCTGGGGCAGTGACCCAGCCCACGTCATGAGTCACATGACATTGGAGCTCGGGTCTCTGCACCGCAAGCCCAGTGCTTTTCTGCCAACCAGCAGGGGCTGAACATCATTTCCCCCAGGGAGGGACACATTTCTTCAAGAGAAGCCTTGATGGGAGGATCCACGCCCACAAGCTGCTGAGGGCGGCAGGGGACAGGCAGCCGCAGCCACGTGTCGTGCCCCGCCCCCACTAGAAAGGTCATCCCTGAGGTCACGCCGAGGACCTGCCGTGGTCCCGGCACCGGGACTGAAGAGCCCCAGGCTATACTGCTGCGTATCGTATGTTTGTGTTCACCATTATTTCATGACGCTGTTTATCGGGTTCTAGTAAACACCCTGGTCCTTTTTAAGGACTGCGCGGCACACCTTTGCCCGCGTACACCGCAAGCGGTGTGAATTTCCTTCGGTGCCGGAGGTCTGAGCTATTTCCACGCCGCACCCCCGACCTTCTTCAACGTTTCATTGACGCTGTACACACATGCACATTTCCCATCAGTTTTTAAAAGAGCCTTTAAACAGCCAAATAAATGCCTGTCCTTGAGGAAGAAAATAAAGCAACTTTGAGGTCACGTATGTTCCTCCTCCATCCCCAATTTCAGCAGAAAAAGTATGTATGTTTGGATTTGCCCCCATAAGTCAAATGCTTAATGCACAGCTCTTCTTCGTAGAGGGGAGAGTTCTGTCTCTTTTATGAATCGTCCGAATCCCAAAGGTGGAAATACTTCGCTGAGCGTATTAAAATGATTCAAGATTAACTAACCTGCGTTGGCTGGGAAGAGCCGCTCCTGCGAGGAAATGGCAAAGGGGTCACTTCAGAGCCTCGTCTGCGGCTGGCTCACCTCGTCATCAGGAAACGCAGGGTGGCCAGATGGGTCGCGCAGAACCTCTGAGCTGGGGCCCCGACTCCCCCCAGTTTCCCCGGACCCCCCCAACTCAATTCACCTGTTTCCCTGGACCCCCAACTCCCCCCTGGCTTGCTCCAGCCTCCCAACTCCGCCCGTTTTCCCTGGACCCCCAACTCCCTGCTGGCTTGCCCCGGCCCAAGGTGGCCATCCCCAGGAGTAGCTAGGACCGGCCGCTCTCCATCCCAAGGTCCTTCCCTGACACATGGAGGAGCTGGGGCTCTGTGAGCACCGCCCCACCAGGCTCAGCACCTTAAGGAACCTGTGACCCAGGGGGGTAACCCGGGGCAGCCTCAGGTCACCCCCTGGTCGGAAGCCTAGGGGCTGTGGGTTCTGAGCCCGGCTGACCATCACCAGGGCATCAACCTCCTTTCCAACTTCATTGGTCCTCCAGCCGGCAGCCACCCTGCCATGGGCTCCCCACCCCCGCCCCTCCCCGGGACCCTCCTTCCACCTCAGGCTGGGCCTCTTCCCTCTGCCGGGAATGGCCATCTCCAAAGGGCCACAGCCCAGGCCCAGCCCAAGGCCGCCTCATCCCGGGCTCACCTGGGCATCCTCCCTCCAGCCTCCCCAGATTTCCCTTTGTCTTGCACAGTGATGAACTTGGCGTTGATGTTCTGGGTGTACACGTCCTGACTCCCCACCTACCAGACAGCCAGCTGGAGGGCAGGGCTTGGGGTCGGGGCAGCGGTAGGGGCAGCTGGATGAGTGGGGACCTGGGGGGCAGATCCGACTTGATTCTGGTCCCTGAGAACAATCTGAATGTGGAATTTTACTAGAGGAAAGGGCAGATTTCCCAGCGGAGGGGAGAGCAACGGTGAGGTTCTCACTGAGTACACGAGACTGTGTAACTGGCGTGGGTACCTGTGTGACTCGGGCAGGTGGGGCCTGAGGAAGACGTTGCCGGAGAAGACACGGGGCTTGAGAGAACCGTCGACCCTCCCGTGGCTATCAGGTCTCTCCACGAGGACGTGCAATCTCACCTTCTCAACAGCGTCTTCTCTCTCTCTGCCTCCTCCCTCTCTTTATAGGTGAAATCATTGTGAACGGTTGTATATACTAGAGGAAGGCACTAGCTCAGGGGAAGGAGCTGTTAGATGACGTCATGCCCACTGTCTTTTTGAATCTACTTATCACCCTCCACTGCCTGGTCTTCTAAAGAATTTCCCCAAACATATGAGATGATTTGTTCTCCCCTGAGAAAGAGAGATGATCCAAACAAGGGCTTCTCACTGGGGTTCCCTGAAACACTGGTCCCCTGGGTGGTTAACAGTTTTCTTACTCACACAGGTTTGCTGCACCGAAAGGGTTTATGGTATTGGTTGAAGGGCTTCTCAGAACCTTTGGTGCCCCGTGGTGAGCCGGGGCAGCCTCCCAGGGATGCAGCATAAGGCTTCCCCTGCACTTTTGAACAAGGACTGACCTCCCCTGCTTTCAGGGGAATGTCCACCAGAACTGTGCTCCCTGTGGCATCTGGTGCAGAGAAGAGTGAAATGCCCTGGGTGATGCGCAGACGCACCACTTTGAGGAGATGCACGATGCCAGGCGCTGACGCCTCAGGTGCCTGCACAGCACCGGGTCCCTGACGGGGTGAACGAAGCTGCTTCTACTGGGACCAAGCTTGGCATCCTGACAAGTGAGCTGCCTTTAAAATCATGCTGGAAGCCCCTCCCCCCCCGAATGGCCGCGGGCAGTGCCCACCTGTACCTGGCAGTCCCCACACGTCCCCAGCAGCACCCAGCCTACCCCGCAGCAGCTGGCAGTACCTACAGGTACTTGGCCGTACCTACGGGTCCTCACCAAGCACCAAGCGTCAGTACTCACCGGCACGGCTGGACGCGGCAGCCCCCGGCTCCCCGCGGCCGGCTCTCCAGCAGCGGCCGCTCTGCGTCTTCCCGCTCTTTCTACAGTTGGGGGGGGGGGGTGGCCCTGGACCAGCCCAGCCCCGCAGTGGGCACAGGTGACCCCAGTGTGGGCCTTGCCGGGAGCTTGGACTTTACTGTGCCGCCTCTCCACTCTGGCCGCTCCCCAAGCCCTGGGGAACCTGCACTTGGCTGGCACAGGGCTGGCCGCGGGGGCCTGGGGTTAGAGAGCCGCTTCACCCTTTAGCCCCAGCTCAGGTGTACAGAGCTCTGCCCACCAGCCCTTTCTGCCCGTGGCCTGTGCACTCTTCCCGAGCGCGGCTTCTGCCTGCCCCCCACGCACCCGGGTCCCTTTAAAGGCCCATGCAGCCCAGAACAGCCTGTGCCGGCCACACGGCCCCTCTCTCCATGGCTCCGCCCCCTGCACCCGCTCTCCGGGGCTCACATTCCCTGCCAAAGCTGCAGAGAAGGGGGAGTCCTGGGGCGGAGGTGGAATGACTGGGCCAAAGTCGGTCGGAGATAAGTGAAGAGCACATGCCCCGCCTGAAGCTAAAGCAATGAGTGTCTGTGTAACCTGTGTCTCTGGTGTGAGAGCCCAGCCACTTTCCGACCAGACCACACGTGCACAGAAAGAAAGCTCCTTAAGAAACCAGCCAGCACCCACCCAAGCCCCTGCATGTCCCCTCGAGCAGCCCTGCTAGGCCTTTCCCTGCCCAGGCCTGGGTGAGCAGCTCACTCTGGTCAGGAAACATCAGCGGCAGAGTGATTTGAGAGGGAAAGTTTACTGTGAGGAATTATGATCTGGTAACGGGGTGAACTACCGAGGGCCCGAGAGAGCCCTGAAGAGAGCAGGGACCAGAGAACCTGCCTTCGGGGGCGGGGCACGGCAATTCCCAGGAGACCTGCACTCCAGGGGGCTCGCCGACCGGCTGGGAGGCAACCCCCATGTGGTGGTGTCCACGCCCTGCTGGGAAGGACACGCTGGGGCCAGGAGCAGAAACCCCTTCCTCTGCTGAGCCTCATGGCATCCCAACAGCTCCCGCATGACAAAGCCTAACGTGAGCCAGTGGAAAAGGGATGTGTTTGCAGGGTGCAGCCCCAGGATCACAAAGCCAGAAAAACAAGGGAGGATTTGGAGCTGAGGGAGGGGCAGTCGTACGATGCCCGGCCAATACATTTTTTATTACTGTATACACGTAGACGGTGGCACCCCTGTGCTTTAGAAACACGGCACAGAAATGTTTATCTTCAGTGTGAGCGGTGCTGTCGACCGTGTCTGGTTTAATAGCTTGTCACATCATGATTCAAGGTCTGTTTCTAACTTCATTGTATTGCTTACAAAGTTCTGTAGACACAAGCGGAATAATGCATTAATTGGCTCTACTTACTAAATCATGCAATCAAGTTTCAGTGCCATCCATCAATTATGCAAAGGTTTTTGTTAAAATTTTGCCTCGTCGATGTTCCTCTCCCCTGGTGTTAATACTTTGCTCTTGTAAATTAATTGGGTGGAGTTGTGTTTTTACATTATTTAGCCAATGGATTTAAATCTCACTCAATCCCATCATTTGAAAGATTTTCAAACAGGTTAGAAAATTCTGTCCTTAAGTCTTTAAAGCATTCAGATGTAAGAATTTTTGTAGATGACAAATATTAAGTCTCAAGATTACATAACAGTGGAAAAATTTCAAAACACTATTGTTCTAAGTACAGTCACCATAGAACCATTTTCTAAAGAAGCTATTTTTCTCACTCTTTACTAAAATTTCAACTTTAGCTTGAAGGGCAGACTGTGTTTATTTTTCCAAAAATATCTACAAATAGCATACAGCTTTCAGCTACTTGTCTTCTAGAAAAGGTCAGCAAATAGAAAACACTTGTGTTTTTTAAAAGAAAAGGGTGTCATATCATCCCGACAGTGGAGAGGAAGGTTAGGAGGGTGTTCAGGGATGACTAAGGCCTGAACGAGTCCCCTTTTTCTCCCAGCTCCTCTGCAGAGAGCCGTGGCCTCTGGGCCTGGGGCTTTGAGCTGTGAGGGGGGTGGGCACACTAACCCCCTGGGAACGGAGTGTTTAGCATTGGCAGAGTCAGAGCCCTTGGGAAGAACTGAGGGTCTGAGGGCAGCTCACCTGAGAAAAAGGGTCTCATGCAGAGCATTCAGGAGCTGAATGAGTGTATTGGGTCTTCTCTACCCATGAAGTGAGGGGGGCAAAGAGAGTTCCTCCAGGGTGGCTCAGGAGGGGCTGAGAGCCACAGGATGGGAGGTTCCTTTGCTTTTTCTACCAGTTGGATATTAAAGCTATTCCAGCAGCAGATCTGAGCCTCAAATTTCTGACAGAGGGAAAAAACAAAGAGCGGCCTGTATGCGGATGGGGTGAGGGAGGATGGGCTAGGGTGGGAGGGAGACCCTAGCTACCAGAGAGAAGACTGTCAGGGTGAACCGTCCGAAAATGTGACAAAGCAAAACAGAGCAGTGAGAATAGTCAGATGGGCACCTGCAAGACAAGTTTACATGTAGAAGGTCCAAATCCCAGCACTGAAAAGAATGCCAGAAGCTTAAAAACACAATTCGAAATGTAAACCTCCAGCAGATTGATTAAAGAAGAGATTGTGACGCAGACCTAAATGAGTGGCCCTGGGAGACAAGGACAAGAAATATCTCAACAGACAAAGTGGAAAGATAAAGAGATGCAACAAAGGAAAATACGGTTGACTTGGAAGATAGAGCAGGAGGTCTAATGCAAGAACCATAGAAGTTCTAGAAGTAGAGAAAAATAGCAGGTGGGAGAAAGGCAACAGCTAAACATTGGAAAACTCTGAGTTGAGGAAAGTCTGGAGGCTACACAATTAAGGGTTCATCAGTTCCAGGCTCGACCGGTGAGAAAAAACATAATCTGTGCTGTATCATGTGAAAAGTTACAGACTCTGCAAACATATGGTATTATTTCATTTATATGAAATTTCTAGAAACAACACATCGAATCTATAGTAACAGAAAGCAGACCAGTCATTGTCAGGGGCCAGGGGATTGTAATGGAAATTTTAATGAATATGTGATGCGTAAACTTATCAGAAATCATTGACATGTATAATTAAAATGGGTCGATTTTGTTGTATGCAAACTTTACCTAAATATATATGAATAAAAATGACAAATTCTAGGGTTTCTCCATAAAGGAAAATAATCCAACAAATTTTCAATCAAAAAGAATAGGTTACCTAAAAAAGCAAAGCAGTCAGGACAGTGTGAGACATCTCATCTGATACAGCACTAGATGCTAACAACAGTGGAGCAGCATCGACAGATATCAGAGCAAAGGGACCATGACCCAGGAACCCCTGTTCCCAGCAGTGATATTATTTTGTCATCAGAGTGAAAGATGTACAAAGATATAAAAATATCTCACAGGGTTTAGCACCTAAGTACTCCATCTAAGAAAATAAGCTCCCATTTATTTAAGAAATTATTAGTCATATATTCTGTTACTTGCTGTTGAAACATTCTGAGTGGATACAGGTATTAATATGGAAGTTCTTAGAAAACCAGGAATAAATGGAGTCTTTGTTTTTCTTTTTTTCCTTTTTTTTGGCCACGTCATGCGGGATCTTAGTTCTCTGACCAGGGATCGAACCCGTGCCACCTGCACTGGGAGCACAGAGTCTTAACCACTGGACCTCCAGGGATGTACCTCTTTTTCTTTTTTGAAAAACAACCTAATGATTCAGTATTTGTATGTACTGAGAAATGATGATCACAGCAAGTCTAGTTAACATCAATGAATTCTTTCCTAATCTGATCAAGAAAGTATATATTGTACCAATAAACAATATCACATTTAATATGTGGAAATTATTAGAAGTTTTCTGTTAAAGTCAGGAACGGGACATGAGTGCCCATGCCTGTCCATGAGTATATTCTGGAATCTTAGCCAACACAATAAGACAAGAAAAATAAAGCAGCCTAAATAGGAAAAAGTAGAGGAGAAAATAATCACCACTTGATGACGATTTAGCTGTCTGAAGGAGATCCAAAAAATGATCTGAAAGGTGTTACAACCTATGAGACAGTTTAGTATGTTACATATGGAATATGTGAAAATCATTTGCTTTCTTACACCGGGAAATATTTTATAATAATCAAAAAATTATATTGACAAGAGCAACAAAATATTTTGAAAGTAGGAATTCATTCCATTAGAAACATATAGGTCTTATAAGAAGGAGACCACACCATTTTTATGAAAGATATGAAAGAAAAATTTAATAAGTGGAGAAACATATCACATTCTTAGATATAAAAAGTCTTTATTGTAAAGGTATAAATTCCTCCAAGTTTCTTGATCTATATGTTTAATTAAATTTCAATTAAAATGTTATAGAACTTTTTTCTTTCTTTCTTTTATTTTCCTGAGGGAAACTTATAAAATACTTCTGAATGATGCTCATTGCCCACTGGAATGAAAAATTGAAAGGAGGAGCGACAGCTTTGTTTAAAGTTAGGATAATTGGAGAATAGAAATTTGAAATCTATTAAAATATACTGTGAAACTATAATAATTAAACTGTGTGGTAGTAGTGCACAGTTAGAAGGAGGCAACTCTAAAACGCCCAAGAAAGTCCAGATATGGATCATAACATGTCTGAATTTAGTATTTGATAGACTAATAAAGAAGGTGATTCATTCAACAAACGGTCTTAAACCCTAAAACAACTCGAACAAATGTATGTGAACATGGACCTGATATCAAGTAAGAAAATCCTTTCTAAGATTTTCTCTAAAGGAAAGGACCCCTTATATTCGATTATATAAAAACAAACAAACTCCCTTATATCTAAAGAAATTAAAACTGGCATGCTAGGGACTTCCCTTGTGGTCCAGTGACTAAGACTCCGTGCTCCCAATTCAGGGGGCCCGGGGTTCAATCCCTGGTCAGGGAACTAGATCCCGCGTGCCGCAACTAAAAGAGCCCACACGCCGCAACTACAGCCTGGTGCAGCCAGAAAAATAAATAAATAAAACCCGGCAAGCTAATATATGTCCATTATATCTCAATTTACAAAAAAAATAATAATAAAGCATACATTAGAAAAAACTGGCAACCTAAAAACCGAAATTATTTGCAAAATCTATGATAGACAAAGGGCACTGTGCTCAATCCTTATTTGGCTCTGAAAACTGATTCAAAAGCACAGTCCAGTAAAAAAGGACAACATTGACACTTGGAGCTAAGCTCTGTCACGGCCCAGGCCAGGTACCACGGCTGGAATCCCACGTGCCAGACCCCCTGACCCACGGCTGCCCTGGGAGGGACGGCCTGTTAACCCTCCTCACAGATGAGCAGACTGAGGTGCTGGCGGGAAGGCGGGTTTGAACCCAGAGCCTGCTTGCTTACGCAGGGTGTCATTCTCCCCTTCAGAGAGTGAGAGATGTAAAAAGCCCAGGGGGTCTCGAGAACTCGGAGCAAAAGCCGTGAAATGTAGTTTTACACCTATCAAGTGGGCGGAGTGTGGAGAAGCACATTGTCCCAGAGACCCAGGCCCTTCTTTGTCTGTCTTCCTCGCATAAGGGGCGGCTGGAAGCTGATTAGTAGCCCTCCAAGCACAAAATGATGCCCCCCAGCCTGCCGTACACGTTCAGGAGACGCCCTGGGACCAGCGGAGAGCAAAGCTGCGTGGCAGGTGCACCGCGGCTGGGCTCCCAGAGACGCCGAGGACAGCCGTGAAGCAGGCGGTTTCCCTCCCCGCCCTGATGCTCCCTTCGGGGTCTGTGGGGGTCTCAGGTCTGCGCACTGTGCTGCCTTCCATCCTGGGCTCTTCTGGGCCTTCCCACCCCTCCGCTTTCTGCCTGGAACCCGCTTTCTCGTGACGGTTCTCTGAGCTGTACCGCTGGACACTGGACACATGCCGGCTGGCTCTTGTTCGTCCCCCCTGCTTGCTAATCCCCTGGCGGCTTCTGATGACCCAGAGTAAACTAGGAAGTGCCCACGGGACGCCCCCGCCAGCCACCCACAGACACCTCAGCCTGCTGCTGCCCGCCTCCCCTGAGAGCCCCACAGCACTGCTCCCACCGCGACCCCAGGGCCCTTCATCTCATTAACACCTTCAGGCCTCAGATGCGGGGTCATCTCCTCGGAAGGCCTTCCCCCCACCCCACCCCTAGTCTCAGATGCACCCCCCCAACGAGCAGTCAGCCCCATTCAAATTCCCCTACATCTCTGTGTCTTGTTTGGGGAGCATCGGTCCTCCCCACTGGACTGTGAGACCCAGGAGGGCAGAGGCCACCTCCAGTGTGGGTTCTGCTGTGTCCAAGGGCCCAGCGCCATGCCTGACCTGTAACAGAGGCTCACCATCATTTGCTGAACAAAGCAGGAATTCCGGGATGCGTGCTGAGTCCGGTCACGTGGACACCTGGATTGCCCCTGGCATCAGAAAGACACCAGAAAGACAGCGGAGGGATTGCCGTCGATGGGCACAGGCTGAGGTACTGCCTGGGGGGCAGGATGGAGTGGCGGAGGTGGGGCCCCCCGGAGCCCAGAGAACCAGGGAACTCGGGGCCAAGCGTGCAGAGCTCCTTATTGTGGAGATTAAAAAAAATACATACACATTATCCATATAGGCAATAAAAGTGTTTTTTTTTTTTTTTTGGCTGCTTCGGTTGCAGTGCGCGGGCTTACTCTAGTTGTGGCGAGTGGTGGCTACTCTTCGCTGTCGTGCGCAGGGTTCTCATTGCGGTGGCCTCTCTCGTTGTGGAGCACGGGCTCTAGGAGCACGGGCTCAGTAGTTGTGGCTCGCGGGCTCTAGAGCGCAGGCTCAGTAGTTGGGGCGCACGGGCTTAGTTGCTCCGCGGTATGTGAGATCTTCCCGGACCAGGGATCGAACCCGTGTCCCCCGCATTGGCAGGCGGATTCTTAACCACTGTACCACCAGGGAAGCCCTAGGCAATAACAGTTTAAATGTGCTCCCATCCAAGCCTGTTATAATGGAGTAACAAATCCTCTTCAGGGCAAACGGAGAAGTCTGTTTGTAAAAAAGTATTTGATTCATGAAGAGCAGGGAGGAGATGGCTGTGGGGAAGATGAACACAGAGTCATGGGCCAGAGCAAAGAAGATGGATCATTCTGTAACCAGAGAGGGTTTGCCCAGGGCCCAGGGGGCCACACTGCCCTTATTTACCAACAAGAACTGAGATTGGTGGTGTTTCTGTCTCTACCCGAGCGTCTGTTTATTGATGCAGTGATTAATGGGGCACTGTTGCCAGGATATAGAAGTCCTTTCCTGAGTGGACTGTGACGGCGGCCCTGCCCTGTTTCTCCAGTGTATTTGTCCGGGACTTTACAGGACAGTGAAAGTGCATCTGGAGCCATTCAAGGCCGACGCACTCCCGCCATGAGCACTGTCCCTCCACCATCGTCATCAGCGCGTGGTATCTGCAGCCACCTACTGTGTGCGCTGTGTGCAGGCACTGGGCCCGGCACGGTGGGGACAGAAAGAGGGGTGAGGGCAGAAAGGACATACTAGAGGAGAGAGAGAAGCCACCTCTGTTCTCAGGAGTCTGCCATCCCCTGGTGTAGACAAGGCACGTGCAGAGGGACCAACTGTGATCAACAGCAGACCCTCCCAGACGAATGAAGAATATGGAGTCAAAAAATTCTACCGGTCCAGCACGGGCTCCGATTCAGTGATTCCTTCAAGAAGTAATCGCGGAGTCCCACTGCAGAGGCTGCCAGTTGTACCGTATTTCCTAGACATGAAATCTTTTTCAGCCACACGCATGGCTGCCTGCGATAAAACCACACTTCGTGGCCTCACGTGCGTCCCCGCAGGGCTCTGTGACTAGGGCCTGGCCGGCGGCTGTGAATGGGCATGTGATGTCACCTTCTGAGAGGTGTCCTCAGGGAATTGCCTCGGCCCTAAACCTTCCCTTTCCCTTTCCTGCCGGCCAGCACAGGGGCAGACTAGTCAGAGCTTGGACAGCTGTCTTAGGCCATGAAGGTTGCCTGGCAACACTGGAGCAGAGAGGAAGCAGCCTGGGTCCCCAGTGACCACGTGGAGCGAAGCTCCCAAGCATTCTGGACGATTGCTCCCGGAGCTCCGGCCTGCAAGAACAAAGCTGTGCACGGTGGAGCCAGGGCAATCCCAGGAGCTCCGGCCTGTAGGAACAAAGCTGTGCATGGTGGAGCCAGGGCAATCCCAGCGGATCCCTGCCGCCTGCAGTAAACCAGTTCTAATGAAAGCACCTGCTCTGTGTCGGGACGCCGTGTGAAGGACCGGAGCTGTGAGAACAAAGAAGATAGAGACAGTTCCTGCTCCCAGGCAGCTTTCACTCAAGCACGAGACACAGAGAACGACCAGGTAACAAACCAGCGAAGACGCATCTTTACAAAAGCTGATAGATTCAAGGAAGTAACGAAATAACTCGCAAAGTTAGAGAGAAGCAGAGACGGGAGAGCAGCTGGGGAAGTCTGCCTAAAGGAGGTGGGTTCTAGAAAAATGGGATGAGGAGAACATGGCATTGGTTACAGGGAACTGGTCAAAAGTCAGAACCGGAAGAGATGGGGGATCCACCTGTGACTGACCAGGGCATCACTGAAGGGATGGCACGGTACCTGAGCTGTGGAAGGTGAGGGGCTCTCGAGTGTGGGGACGTGGTCCCGGGGTGGTCCTCTGCTGGGGCAGCCCCTGGAGTTGCAGCTGGCTTTGGTCAGGGTGTGTCCATCTCAGGGAACGCCCAGTCACTGGCCCCGGGTCTCCACACCCAGGGTGATGCTAGCACTCTTGGCAAAAATGCAGATTCATGGGCCCTGCCTGCTGGAGGTTTCTGATTTCATGCGATTGCATTAGTGTTGATGGGATCTAACAGCCCAAGGGACACAGGCTTCCAGAAGCTCAGATTCAAGGGCCTCAAGGTCATCTGGTCCAACCCCTTCCAGCAGCCTGAGACCCCTCCCACCCTCTGGCAGAGGGCCCTGGACTTCCTGCAGGACAGCCCCCTCCCAGGTAAGAGATTGTATTGTATTGAACTGGAATCTGACCCCTTTTCTAGTACTTCCTCTGGACTCCTGAAGATAAGATGAATCTCTTTTCCAAACGAGAAGATTTCAACCACGTGAGGTCACTTACCACAACCCATAATTCCCCCCTTTTCCTGGTTGAATGTCCTCAAAACCTGCAGCCATTTCTCTTTATGAGCTTAACTGGCTGAAGCTCAGCCTTCTGGGGCAGCAGCTTAGCAAGGGCAGCCTCTTCTCCAAGCCAGCTCAGCACCACTAATCATTAGAGAAATGCAAATCAAAACCACAATGAGGTATCACCTCACACCAGTCAGATGGCCATCATCAGAAAGTCTACAAACAGTAAATGCTGGAGAGGGTGTGGAGAAAAGGGAACCCTCTTGCACTGTTGATGAGAATGTAAACTGGTACAGCCACTATGGAGAACAGTATGGAGGTTCCTTAAAAAACTAAACGTAGAATTACCATATGATCCAGCAATCCCACTACTGGGCATATATCAGGAAAAGACAAAAGCTCTAATCTGAAAGATACATGCACCCCAATGTTCATAGCAGCACTGTTTATAATAGCCAAAACATGGAAGCAACCTAATAGATAAAGAAAATGTGGTGTATATACACAATGGAATATTACTCAGCCATTAAAAAGGAATGGAATAATGCCATTTGCAGCAATATGGATGGACCTGGAGATTATCATACTAAGTGAAGTAAGTCAGACAGAGAAAGACAAATTCATATACCGCTTATATGCAGAATATTTTAAAAAATGGTACAAATGGACTTGTTTACAAAATAGAAACAGACTCACAGACTTAGAAAACAAACTTACGGTTACCAAAGGGGAAAGGTTTGGGGGAGAGATATATTGGGAGTTTTGGATTGATATACACACACTACTGTATTTAAAATAGATAATCAACAAGGACCTACTGTACAGCACAGGTAACTCTGCACAATATTCTGTAATACCTAAATGGGAAAAGAATTTGAAAAAGAATAGATATGTGTATAACGGAATCACTTTGCTGTACACCTGAAATTAACACAACACTATAAATCAACTATAGTCCAATATAAAATAAAAATTAAAAAATAAATAAAGTCACATGGAGAGCTAAATAAAAAGAACCAAGATAAGATGAGCTGATGATAACAGCAAGCTTTGTGCAAGGTCCCTCAGAGGTGTTCCCCAAGTACGACCCCATTTCCTACTTACAGACTGAGGATCCGAGAGGACCCTTTAAGACTATTTAGGTCAACCTCCAGTCTTAGTTTTCTAGGGCCGCCGTAACAGAAATTGATGCTCCCACAGTTCTGGAGGTTGGAAGTCCAAAATTACAGTCATGGCAGGGTTGGTTCCCTCTGGAGGCTCTGGGGATAAGCCACTCCGGGCCTCTCTCCAGCTCACAGAAGCTGCTGGCAATTCAGGGGGACCCTTCGGCTTGTAGGGCGTCGCTCCAGCTCTTCACATGGTCTTCTCCCTGTTCCTTTGTGTCCTTGCTCCTCTCTTCTCTTCTGAGGACTCTCATCATTGGATTTAGGGCCCACCTGAAACCAGGAGGATTTCATCTTGCGATCCTTACCTTAATTATATCTACAAAGGCCCTTATTCCAACTAAGGTCACATTCTGATGTTGCTGGTGGACACAGCTCTTGGAGGTGACTCTCTTCACCCCACTACTCCTCTGTACCTTACAGATGAATCTGTGGAGTATGAAAGGAAGGGGTTTGCCAGGGTGTCCCCAGTGAGTTAGTGAGGGGAATGTACAGCAATGCTATGAGGCCACAGGACAGATGCAGTGACACCTGCATTGCTGGTGTTTCCAAGAATTTCTCGGATGACTGAAGCTTACCTTTTTCAGAGACAAACTTCTAAGAAAAATACTGTTTTGAAGACAAGCATTCTAAACCATATAAAGGTACTCCCCCACTTACTAAACAGAATTTTTTAAAAAGTCCGTCACCATTTTGTCATTTTGTTGGTCATTTCGTCATTGCTGTGAGGAGGCATTAATAAGTGAGGTTGCAACGAGGTGATGCCTTCAGATCCAGCTCAGCCGGCCGGGCTGCAGCCCTACACATTCCTGAGCTTCCCCGACTGGGTGCCTGTCAGACCTTTCCCCAAGAGTTGTCAATTCTCAGAAAGACAGCTCATTCATTCATCACCGGCTCTTGTAGGACGTTCGTCTCTTACAGACATAAGCTTCAATGAGCCGTAAAATTCATAGACACGCCATATTTTTGGGGGGGATATTAATCCTTATTTGCTTTCTGTATTTCTCATCTTCATCCTATTTCAAGCATATCACTCAGCTCTTTGTAATTTTTTTGCCCCAGGGATTTTTTTTTTCCAGGCAGAAAGCCAAAGCAGCTTGAAGCCAAAGGCTCTTTCTGTCTTTTATAAAAACCTAAACCCATTTCATGAAGCCCTAATCCCGGAGGCTGAGTGGGAGGGAGAAAGAGCGAGTCCCTGAGATTTGGAAGAGGAGAGACATTGGCAGTCTCGAGGGCCCAGGATCTGAACAGAGCCCAGGAGAAGAGTCCAGGAAGGGGCCGGGCCGGCCAGGCTGTGCCCCCGGGGAGGCTAAACCCAGGCACTGTGGGTTTTGGTGAGGATTCCTGAGCGCAAAGCACGGCAGAGGAACAGCGGCTAACCCGAGTGCAGGAGAAGGATGTCAGTGAGGGGCCTCCACAGCGGACGATCACTAAAGGCGCTCCAGGCTCTGCTGGGCACCGTGGAAGCCTTATGATTCTGGAGTGACCCTGGGAGGGGAGGGGAGGGGTTGCATTTTCTGCCAGCCCCATAGGGTGGGGCTCAAAGTTGGGCTTAAGTTGACATAAGAAGATAAAGAAATGAACCTCCCGGATTTCTGGACAGCATGACATTGTAAGTTGGTGTTTTGAGGCCTCTTCTCTGCTCCAAGTCCATAGCAACCACAGATAAAACATATTTTTAAAAGTCACAGCCACACTGTAAACAAGACAAACATCCCAGAGACAGAAATAGAAGGCGTAAAGCAGTGAGTGGGGTGCGGGCTGGGTGTGCGCTGGGCTTCAGATTCAGAATCAGCAGAGACAGTAACAGTGACTGAAAGAGCCCCACCTGGGCGGGGGGATGGTGGGAAGACAGAGGCTGGCCCACTGCTCAGAACCCCCCCCACCCCTGAGAGGAAGCGGAAAGAAAGTTCCAGTTGACTACTTTCTATAGAGGTGAGGACCCAAGGTCAGGAAGCAGCTTCATATAGAGAACGTGGGTGGAGACCACCTGCACCTGTGATATACTCAGTGCTCAGGTGGATGAGAGCCCAGAGCCAGTGATGTGAGACCTGTGTCAGGGAGGGTGTCCCCGGAGGCTGGGCAGAAACCTGTAGAACCTCTAGGCAGACAGGATTGAGTGTGGGTGGGGTGAGGCATGGATAGGGAGAGAAGGAGGAAGGGTGGAGAGAGAAGGAGATATGTAGACAGAGGTGGGGGAGTGAGAGACAGAGAAGGAGAGAGGAAACCTCCTTCTACTCAAGATGCATCTGGAAACCCACATGCACAAATCTGTTGAAATAACTAGCACACCCCACCCCCAAGTAGCCAAGTAAAATCCACAAACTCATCCCCTATCAAATGAAAACATTAGAGCAATCTCCAGGTAGATTGTTAACATCTCGAAAAGCAACAGCCTATGAACGGCAATAAGCTATAAACAAAAAAATTGGCAGAAACAAAAAAAAGATCTGAACGGATAGAAATGGAAAAGATCTACCTAGAAACGTGGAAATGGAAAAGATGGTCACCAAAATAGAAAAGAAGCCAGTAGATGGAATAAAACCCAGTTAAACGCAGTCAGAGAGATAGTAGGTGAACTGGAAGACGGATGCAAGGGATTCACCAAGAATGCATCTCAGAAAAAGAGAGGTTCAGAGGTCACCCAACGTGAAAGAGCAGCTCAGAGCCATGCAGGCGTGGCTGGGCAGTTCTGGCCAGAGGAGAGGAGCTCAGGGAGGGGAGAGCAGGAGGAAGAGAGGAGAGGTCATATTTGAACAGACACCAAGAATGAGCCAAGACTGAAAAGACATGCAAGTCCTCAGACTGCAGCCCCCTCTGAGAATCGAGCAGGAGAATAAAACGGACCTTCATCTATCTCTGCTGTACATTGTAGGGTACATCCAGAAAATGAACTGTTGGGACTTCCCTGGTGGCGCAGTTGTTGAGAATCTGCCTGCCAATGCAGGTGACAGGGGTTCGAGCCCTGGTCTGGGAAGATCCCACATGCTGCGGAGCAACTAAGCCCATGTGCCACAACTACTGAGCCCGTGCACCAAAACTACTGAAGCCCACTCACCTAGAGCCCATGCTCTGTAACAACAGAAGCCACCGCAATGAGAAGCCCACACACTGCAATGAAGTGTAGCCCCCGCTTGCCGCAACTAGAGAAAGCCCACGCGCAGCGACGAAGACCCAACGTAGCCAAGAATAAATAAATTCATCAGTTTGAAAAAATGAACTGTTCATTGTAAGACTACTATTCAATATATTTTGCATTTGTAAACAATCATAATGACAAAGATACAGTAAAAGATATCAAATCTCTTTCCTTGTTCAGAAAGATGTAAATACTTTAGACTTCACTAGAAAAAAGTTAGAGTTAGGAATGTAGACTGAAAATAAACGGTAGTCAGTACAAGCCTGGAAAAAAACCCTATAGCCTCCACACCACTGCAGAGAAGAAAAGAAGGATTCAAAAGACATCCCGACGTCTGGAAGAGGCAGAAAAAATCAAAGAAAGCGAAGGAAATTCACAGTACATGAAATAGCACATAAAATGGGAGAAATAATTCTATGAATTTAGTAGTCACTGTAAATAAAAGGGATTAAATTCATGCATAAAGGCTGGAGACTATAGGACTAAATCTCTCTCCCCCAAATTCGGCTAAATGCCTCTTACAAAGATACACATAAAACAAATGACAGAGACAGGCCAAAAACATGAATGACAGAAGGATATAAAGCAAACACAAATGAAAGAAAACTGATGGATCAGTAATAAGACAGTTCAGTTTAAGGCAAGACCTTTGCAGGCCCTCGGACAGGATGGGCCAAGTCATGCTGAGACCCCAAGGCTTGGCTCTCAGCCAGCCTCCGCACCTGCTTTGGCAGGTGGCAGCCCGTTGCCTGTCATCCTGGCCCTGGGACCAGGACCCAGGGAGTCAGAGTGGCCTCTACCTGCGCCGTTGCTGGACAGAGACACCCAGAACCACAGGCTGACTCTGAGCACTTCTGCCCAGAAGGGTCCGATGTCACCGCCCACATGTCACTGGCCGGAGCAGGTCACCAGGGCTCCTGAGGTCAGCGGGCGGGACCCTCTAACTCACCTTGGAGAGGAGAAGCAAAGGACTGTGAACAGCAACGGCTCACCCCACAGTGACAACGAGGGCCACCACGCGGAAAGGGAGCCCGGCCGGTCCGAAGGCTGAACGCACACCTAAGAACCAGCATTCGTGCACCAACGTGCTCTTTCACCCCATGGGTCCTGGCACTTTGGGAGGTTTGCTCCCCTTCCTGTTCCTCCCGCTGACCTCTGAAGGTCACCCTCGGAGGAAGTCAGAGCACCCACTCTATTCCTTCTGGGGGCCCACCGGGCCCAAATCTTCCTCCCGAGGGTGTTGGCCCCATGACAGAACCACACCGGCTACGGCCACCTGGACTAGCATGACCACTGGCCTGGCCTGGCCTGAGAGCTCTGCTCGAAGGGAACATCACATAGTGGGTCACAACAGAGGCCATCAGACCTTCATGAGGGAGTAAGACCTCAAGATACACATCAGAAGCTGAACACAGCAGAGGGAAAACACAGACGGAGGCCGTGTGTGGAGACTGCAGGCCGGGGAGAAGGGCCGTCTGCGGCGGCCAGGGCCTGACCCGGGAGTCCCCCCAGCGAGTGACAAGCAAGCGTGTCCTGGGTGACCGTCGGTCCTCTGAGAGGTCTCCCCCGACCCGGAGCCCTGTCTCTTCTCCAACCGCCTGTGTGCCTCCGGCACCGCACGGAACCTCGTTATCTTGGTAACTGGGGCTCGTCTTCGCTCCCAGACAGGAACGAGGGCAGCAAACAGCAGGCCCGGTCCCTTCAGGATCTCAGTATCACACTTAACGCATCCCCTGGGGGCTCAGGGTGGGGCTGCCTGGCGGGCAGGGACTTCAAAAATTACTCCCCTTTTCATGGCCTCAGAGCAGCTCAGGGTTCCTGGAAGCCGGGTGCCGGTGCAGGAGCCCAGGGCCTGGAGGCGCCGGACTTGACTGTTATTCTGGCTCCTCCAGCTTTTAGCCTGTGACCTTGATCAGGATTTAATCTCCCAACTTCATTCTCTTCTTGTAACGGGAACACCTTCCCCACCTGCTTGAGGAGCCCTGTGTGCGCAAGCATCGTGCAGACACGGGGGGGATGGAGCTAATTTGGGGATCAGGAAGCTGGGTGGCCTCAGAGCCAGCCAAGACCACCACTTCCCAGCTCCGCCGTCACACAGTCACATGATTTCTCTCTTCTGGGGCCTTCCTCCCTCTCGGCCTCCACTTCTCAGAACCCACAGCCAGATTCTTCTCCTCCTCACACTTGGACAATGGCTACAATTAGAAGATATACAGCACTTAAATAATCTAATATTTTTAAATACCTATTTTAAAAACATAAAGCCACGCCTTGGCTGCTTTGGTGGGGAGCATGCACACGCACACAGGGGCTGCTCTTTCGTGGGGACGTGCTGCCAGGGCCACCCCACCGCCGGCCCTTCCCCCCACCCCCGAAGCCGACAGCGCGTCCAGCTCTGGTGAAGTTAAAGCAGGTGACGGCCCCCCCCACCCCCAAACGCAGAGGGCCTGGCTCCTCCCCGCTCCTCCCTTAACTGTGACTGAACTGGCCTCCCTTCCAGGGCTCCTGCCTTCATGGGAGGTTTTGCCATTTTGTTTGTTTGTTTGTTTGTTTTGCGGTACGCGGGCCTCTCACTGTTGTGGCCTCTCCCGTCGCGGAGCACAGGCTCCGGATGCGCAGGCTCAGCGGCCATGGCTCACGGGCCCAGCCGCTCCGCGGCACGTGGGATCTTCCCGGACCGGGGCACGAACCCATGTCCCCTGCATCGGCAGGCAGACTCTCAACCACTGCGCCACCAGGGAAGCCCAAGGTTTTGGCATTTAATTGCTCGGAGTTCACAAATGCTTCCAGCCTTTGGCTTAAAGGCACGGTGAACCCCTTCCTGTGCCTTTGCAGCCGGGCGTCAGGAAGAGTCACAGGCCATCCTGGGAGGAGGAGGTCCCGTGTCCCTCAGGAAGGGGCCTCTCCACCTTCATTTAACCAGCGCTTGTTTCCCTAAGTCTCTGGCCCTCCATTAATTACTCTCACTTTGTGAGAGCCAAGGGCAGCAGTTCTGGGTCCAGGATGGGATTAACAGTGTTAATCTCTTTGGTGTTACTAGAGAATTCCAAAGGCACTGGGTATAGATGAGAGAAGTGCTTTCCTGCAGGGTCCTCCGGGAACTCCAGCCGCACGGGGCTCCGGGTCTAAGCACAGGGCCTTGGTAGAAAAGCCCACCAAAGCTTCAGGGTTGGAGGAGAAAAGTAACAGAGCTTTTGAGCTCTCCGAGTGTTAATTTTAGGCTGCAGAACAGTCAAGTGGGCCCTTTCCAAAACAATAGGAATGTTATGACATCTCCTTGCTGTGCACGTTGACCGAAACAGCTAGCTTTGGAAATCAAGCCACGGATGATCTGTGAGTTCAGAAATTCTTACTATTAAATGTGGTAGAACGTCGAGCCTCCGGGCCCTGGCGAGTCTGCCAAGAGGCTGGCATGGTTTTTACAAGGCAGCCAGGAAGCCTCTGGGCACCAGCACTTTGCCATCTTCTATTCTTATACCACATTTCCCCCATTTTGTCCTTAAAAGGAATTCAGCCCAGCACCCCAGGAAGAAGCTCTCGCTGGACCACTGATGAAAGCCTGCTGGAGCAGAGAACCCGGAGCGGGTGAGGAGCCTGCAAACAGCCCGTGCTGAGCCTCCAGAGGTGACAAACAGGGGACATGGGGGGGAGGGGTGCAGGCTGCAGCTCTCTGACCTTGAGGGGACCAGGGACCGCAGAGCAGGGAACAAACAGACAAGTGACAGCCTTCCCAGTGGGGTGTTGTTACCGACTCCAAGCTCTTACTGCTCGCCGCACAACTGGCCAATAAATCGTGAGATGAGTTGTTGGGACAAGGAATAGCAACTTTATCTGGAAAGCCAGCAGACCAAGAAGATGGTGGGCTAGTGTCCCAAAGAACCATCTTACCCAAGTTAGAATTCAGATTCTTTTATACTAAAAGGGGAGGAGATGTGGCTGGTTGTTGCAGACCTCTTGGTGTCGGAATCCTTTGTTCTTGCAGCTGCCCAGGTAGGTCAGGTTGTGATGTACCTGTAAACCTCCAACAAGACAAATGTTATTCTCTGCTCTGCAACTTTGTATCGCTATATGAATGGAAAGTGTTATACTTGAAAGGTCAGAGCCTTGAGAACAGGCTATCCTGTATACTTCAGGCTCTAGGCAACATTCCTGTACAAAAGTTGCAGAGCCAGCAGGACTAAGCCCAGGCAACAGAGCACAAAGGTTAAAGTAAAAGAAATAGATCCAACATGGAGTCAGATTTGTTCTTCCTTATTACAGTGTTTTTAGGAAAAGAAACCCAGGGGCATGTCCTGCTCCCAGGGAACCCAGGTCACTCAACTTCCCCTGTGTAGGGATGTGCAGGTGTCTCTGGGAGCAGACCCCACAGATGCCCTCTGCAACATTCAAGCCACCAGGCAACCTTTGGAGGGCTGACATTGGCCAGGCCTAGGAGGAAGCAGTCTCTTGAAGCACCGGGAACACACTCGCCACTCCAGGCTGCCTCCCTGCCTTCCTGCCAACCTGCAGGGAGAGGGGGAGGGCAGCCTGGGGCCCTGGGTCTCTGCTCCGACGCCAGCTCTGATCTCCAACCTGGAGGAATGGGGTGGAGGAGGAGGTTTGGGGGTGTCAGAGACTGATTGCAGAGCCAGCCCCATCACTCACTGGGTAGATGTCTCAACCTTGGGCAGACCCCCTCCTCTGAAGTTCAGCCTCACTGTTCTCGTTCCTCTGGGGGCTGTGAGGGTGCCACAGTTCAAGGATGTGAAGCTCTAAACAGACACCCAGGGTGCTCATCAGCGACAGAAGGAGCTGAGATCTGCAGGTGTCCCTCTAAAGCTGTCAGCATCCATCAGCCTCCCAAGGGCAGCAAAGAGCTGGGTGGGCCCACCTGGGGGGCTTCCACCTTCTGGCTTTTGTGAATAATGCTGCTGTGAACGCGTGTCCTTTGTTTTCTATCATTGACATTTTTGAAGAGTATAGGTCAGCCATTTTGTAGAATGTCCTTCAACTTGGGTTTGTCTGATGGTTTCTTTATGATTCGATGTGTGTTTAGCGTTTTTGGCAAGGAAACAACACGATTGGTGTGTCCTCAGTGCATCACTTCAGGACACACGTGAACTCACATTGTCCCATGGTTAATGATGGACCTCAGTCACCTGGTCAGGGGGCATTTCCAGATTTCCCCACTATGAAAAGACATTTTCCCCTTAGTAGTTCATAGCCTGGGGGGGGGGGTACATTGAAATGACGGAAATAAACTATTTCCTAATATTCTCTGATTCAGTGGTCTTAGCATCCACTGATGACTCTTGCATGAATCATTCACTACTATATTGATTGCAAAACTATGATTTCCTAATTCTTGCCATTCCTTCCACATTTATTCATTGATATTCTACTGTAGAGAGGAAATTTCCCTTCTCGTTGGTTTGCTTTCTAAAATTAATATGGAAACTTGGTCTCTCTCTCTCTCTCTCTCTCTCTCACTCTCTTTAAAAACGTAATGCATTATAGTGCTTTGCTGTCACTATTCATCTTCATGCTCAAAGTGTCTCAGATTCAAGCAGTGGGAGCCCCTTCCTTCTACTCCACTTTCATCATATTTTGAGCCCTTTTTAACCTGCTGGCAGAACAAGACTTTCTAGGCTCATCTGGTTTGCTTCAGTCCTGGAATCAAACTTTTCCCCAGGGAAACCTCGTTGATTTCATTGGAGAATGGATGGCAGTTAGGGACAAAGTCTGAGTACTAGTGTGCTTATTGCTGATGGGAGTCACTGTTTCTAGGCTTTTGCAGTGTACAGAGCCAAGACACTGATACGAAAAAGGAAACACACACACACATTTTAAAATCATGATCTCCAACGAAGAAATCAAAGAGGAAATCAAAAAATACCTAGAAACAAATGACAGTGAAAACACAATGAAGCAAAACCTATGGGATTCAGCAAAAGCAGTTCTAAGAGGGAAGTTTATAACAATACAATCCTACCTCAAGAAACGTCTCAAATAAACAACTAAATTTACACCTAAAGCAATTAGAGAAAGAACAAAAACCCCCAAAGTTAGCAGAAGGAAAGAAATCATAAAGATCACATCAGAAATAAGTGAAAAAGAAATGAAGGAAACAATAGCAAAGATCAATAAAACTAAAAGCTGGCTTTTTGAGAAGATAAACAAAATTGATAAACCATTAGCCAGACTCATCAAGAAAAAAAGGGAGAAGACTCAAATCAATAGAATTAGAAATGAAAAAGAAGTAACAACTGACACTACAGAAATACAAAAGATCATGAGAGATTACTACAAGTAGCTCTATGCCAATAAAATGGACAACCTGGAAGAAATGGACAAATTCTTAGAAAGGCACAACCTGCCAAGACTGAATCAGGAAGAAATAGAAAATATGAACAGACCAATCACAAGCACTGAAATTGAAACTGTGATTAAAAATCTTCCAACAAACAAAAGCCCAGGACCAGATGGCTTCACAGGCATATTCTACCAAACATTTAGAGAAGAGCTAACACCTATCCTTCTCAAACTCTTGCAAAATATAACAGAGGGAGGAACACTCCCAAACTCATTCTACGAGGCCACCATCACCCTGATACCAAAACCAGGCAAGGATGTCACAAAGAAAGAAAACTCCAGGCCAATATCACTGATGAACATAGACGCAAAAATCCTCAACAAAATACTAGCAAACAGAATCCAACAGCACATTAAAAGGATCATACACCATGATCAAGTTGGGTTTATCCCAGGAATGCAAGGATTCTTCGATATATACAAATCAATCAATGTGATACACCATATTAACAAATTAAAGGAGAAAAACCATATGATCATCTCAATAGATGCAGAAAAGTTTTTGACAAAATTCAACACCCATTTATGATAAAAACTCTCCAGAAAGTAGGCATAGAGGGAACTTGCCTCAACATAATAAAGGCCATATATGACAAACCCACAACCAACATCATTCTCAATGGTGAAAAACTGAAACCATTACCTCTAAGATCAGGATTAAGACAAGGCTGTCCACTCTCACCATTATTATTCAACATAGTTTTGGAAGTTTTAGCCACAGCAATCAGAGAAGAAAAAGAAATAAAAGGAATCCAAATCAGAAAAGAAGAAGTAAAGCTGTCACTGTTTTCAGATGACATGATACTATACACAGAGAATCCTAAAGATGCTACCAGAAAACTATTAGAACTAAACAATGAATTTGATAAAGTAGCAGGATACAAAATTAATGCACAGAAATCTCTTGCATTCCTATACACTAATGATGAAAAATCTGAAAGAGAAATTAAGGAAACACTCTCATTTACCATTGCAACAAAAGAATAAAATACCTAGGAATAAACCTACCTAAGGAGACAAAAGACCTGTATGCAGAAAATTATAAGACACTGATGAAAGAAATTAAAGATGACACAAACAGATGGAGAGATATACCATGTTTTTGGATTGGAAGAATCAATATTGTGAAAATGTGCTACCCAAAGCAATCTACAGATTCAATGCAATCCCTATCAAACTACCAATGGCATTTTTCACAGAACTAGAACAAAAAATTTCACAATTTGTATGGAAACAAAAAAGACCCCAAATAGCCAAAGCAATCTTGAGAAAGAAAAATGAAGCTGGAGGAATCAGGCTCCCTGACTTCAGACTATACTACAAAGCTACAGTAATCAAGACAGTGTGGTACTGGCACAAAAACAGAAATATACATCAATGGAATAGGATAGAAAGCCCAGAGATAAACCCACGCACATATGGTCACCTTATCTTTGATAAAGGAGGCAAGAATATACAATGGAGAAAACACAGCCTCTTCAATAAGTGGTGCTGGGAAAACTGGCCAGCTACATGTAAAAGAATGAAATTAGAACACTCCCTAACACCATGCACAAGAATAAACTCAAAATGGATTAAAGACCTACTTGTAAGGCCAGATTCTATAAAACTCTTAGAGGAAAATATAGGCAGAACACTCTATGACATAAATCACAGCAGGATCCTTTTCTGATCCACCTCCTAAAGAAATGGAAATAAAAACAAAAGTAAACAAATGGGACCTAATGAAACTTAAAAGCTTTCGCACAGCAAAGGAAAACATAAACAAGACGAAAAGACAACCCTCAGAATGGGAGAAAATATTTGTAAATGAAGCAACCGACAAAGGATTAATCTCCAAAATTTACAAGCAGCTCATGCAGCTCAAAGTCAAAATTAAAAAAACCAATCCAATCCAAAAATGGGCAGAAGACCTAAATAGACATTTCTCCACAGGAGATATACAAATTGCCAACAAACACATGAAAGAATGCTCAACATCACTAATCACTAGAGAAATGCAAATCATAACTACAATGAGGTATCACCTCACACCAGTTGGAATGGCCATCATCAGAAAATCTACAAACAACAAATGCTGGAGAGGGCGTGGAGATAAGGGAATCCTCTTGCACTGTTGGTGGGAATGTAAATTGATACAGTCACTATAGAGAACAGTATGGAGGTTCCTTAAAAAACTAAAAATAGAGCTACCATATGACCCAGCAATCCCACTACTGAGCATATACCCAGAGAAAACCATAGTTCAAAAAGAGTCATGTACCACAATGTTCATTGCAGCTCTATTTACAAAAGCCAGGACATGGAAGCAACCTAAGTGTCCATCAACAAATGAATGGATAAAGAAGATGTGGCACATATATACAATGGAATATTACTCAGACATAAAAAAAAACAACACTGAGTTATTTGTAGGGAGCTGGATGGACCTAGAGTCTGTCATACAGAGTGAAGTAGTCAGAAAGAGAAAGAGAAATACTGTTTGCTAACATATATGGAATCTAAAAAAATTAAAAAAAAGGTCATGAAGAACCTAGGGGCAAGATGGGAATAAAGACACAGACCTACTAGAGAATGGACTTGAGGATACGGGGAGGGGGAAGGGTAAGCTGGGAAGAAGTGAGACAGTGGCATGGACATATATACACTACCAAATGTAAAATAGATAGCTAGTGGGAAGCAGCCATATAGAACAGGGAGATCAGCTCGGTGATTTGACCACCTAGCAGGGTGGGATAGGGAGGGTGGGAGGGAGACGCAAGAGGGAGGAGATATGGAAATATATGTATATGTATAGCTGATTCACTTTGTTATAACGCAGAAACTAGCACACCATTGTAAAACAATTATACTCCAATAAAGATGTTAAAAAAATAAAATAAAATCATGATCTCACTCTGACACTTCCGTGTAAGTCCAACACCACAGAGCTCTTCTTTGCCTTCTACTGTTCCACATTTGTTCCTGCCTTTCCCCACAATTTCAGTATAATTACTCATTTACACAAATATAGAATACATACGAAACAGTTTCAACAATAACTGTCCTGAGTAATGTTCAAGATTTATACCCAGCAAAAATATCTTTTTCTCTTTAGACTGAGGTTATCCTCAAAAGTTACTTAAATAAGTTCTTTCTTTCCCCGTCTATGCGGTTATTGCTCTGATCGTCTGCAGCCCTATAACAGACCACCCAAAGCTTAGAGGCTTTACAATGTTTTTATTACTGTCCCTGGCAGTTCTGTGAATTGCAGGTATTCAGCTGAGTGATTCTGGCTTGAGGTTTCTGCTGCAGGTGGTCAATTAGAGGTTGAGGTTGGCGTCATCCAACGACTCAACCCGGCTGTCTGTCCAAGGTGGCTTCAGTGATTCAGGTGAACACAGGCATATACTGTCTACCGGCCCCTCTCACATAGCAGCTCAGCCCTCTAAGAGGGAGAAAGTGGAGGCTGCCAGGTGAATTTTCAGCTACATAGGGAACTAGTCCCTATCTGGTAGCCCTTCTGCCAGATAGGGGCTGAGGCTAGGGTCCACCTGGGCTGGATGTCCAAGACAGCCTCATCACTCACACATCTGGTCCCTCAGGGCCCCTCCTCATGGCCTGATTCTCCAGCACAGGAGCCTAGATTTCTTATATGGAGTCTCGGGGCTCTGAGAGAGGAAGTGGAGGCTGCCAGGCCAATTAAGGCCTATTCCGGAGCTGGCCCAGCATCACTTCTGCCATAGTCTGTTCATCCAAATAATCACAGGAACCTCGCCTTTCCAAGGTGGTGGACAAATAGATGCCGCCTCTTGATAGGGGCCACGTCAGGGTCCATCACAGAAGGGTTTGTGGGGTGAGGGAGAAGGTCACAGTCATCTCTGGAAAATACAATCTGCCACTGTTATGTCAGCGATATGATGTGCAGTTGGATTCATTTGTCTGAATAGAATATGGCAGAAATGATGCGGGGCCAGCTCTGGAATAGGCCTTAATTGGCCTGGCAATTCCTTTGTCTGTTTGCATACAATTTTAAGTTGTTTCCTTCCTTCTTTATTGACTTAATTTAATTTTTTGAATATGTAAAAAACTTAACTTGATTCCAAAAGTCAAAAACTATGCCAAAAGGATATGGTATCCTCAGAGAAGCCTGGATCCTTCCTGATCCCACCCCCACAGCCCAAGCGCCCTTTAGGAAACTGATTTCATTTGTTTCTGTCTTATTTTGGTTTCTTTTTGCAAAAATAAGGATAGGTATTTTTTGTATTTCCTTTTATCTCTCACACAGAAGTTAGCACTACGCACACTGCTTTGCACTTTGCTTTTATCACTCAACACCTTTGACACCTGCTCCGTGTCTGTCCGTACGATCTTCCTCGTTCTTTTCCCAGCTGCACGGAACTACTGTACAGATGTTTCTTCAAAACATTTCCTATGTGGCATTTAGGTTGTTTCCAATGTTTTGTAATTATAAAAGCAAAAAATATAACGGCGCTCCTATATTAAATAACTTTGCATAAATGTATTTTTGTGTAGTTGGGGTATATCTTTGGGGTAAATTCCTGGAATAAGGTATAGTTCTGCTAGATATTGCCAGGTCTCCTGCAGAAGGGTACCCCAGTGTGCAGTCCTACCAACGATGCATGAATGTCTGTTTCCCCACAGCCTCATCGCCCACAGTGTGTATTATCAAGAGCTTCACTTTTTTTTTTTTTTGCCAGTCTGATAGATGAGAAATGGTAGCTAGTGTCATTTTAATTATTGTTTTAGTTAATCATGGGTAAAGCGGAACATCTTTTCCTGTGATTAAGGGCTGTTTATCTTCTTCTGAATGATCTGTTTATGTTTTTGCTCATTGCTCCACCAGATCTGTGGCTTCTTTTCCTGGGGAGTTTTAAGAGTTCTTTATACATCAGGGATATTGGCCCATTATCTGTGATGTATGTTGTGAATATTTTCCCTCAGTTTGCTATTTATCTTTTCAACTCCTCTTTTCTTTAAGAACATGTTTTCTCTCATTGTATCTGGGTTTTTAGTCATGGCCAGAAAGCCTTTTCCCACCCACGGTTCTAAAGAAAAAGCCACATGTATTCTTTTCTAGGACATTTTGAACTTTGCTGACTTCACTCCCTTTTCTCCATCCCTCCCTCCTAGGGTGAGGAAGGAAGTTTAAGGACACCTCACCCAGCTGGAATCCTGGCGAACCAGGAAACGCCCTTGGGGAGATGGAAGAAAGTCCAGGCAGCAAGAGCCAGTCCCTCTTTCAGGCCGAGCCTGTGAGATGCTCACAGATGTGAATATCCAGGTTGCCGCCTCCTGGTTGAGGAGGAGAAGCAAGTTTGAAGGAGAATATGCTAGAAACAGCAGCAAGTGACATCTGACCAGCCTGACACCACAGTTCTCCCTAGAAGGCAGGAAAAACGATACAAAACAGGAAAAAGAATTAAGATTTTTTATTATGAAAAATTCCAAACATGTAAAAAGTAGGGAATACCACAAACCTCCACTTACCCATCACCCCGCTTCAACAAACGTCTCTACTTTGCGATACTGATTCAGAGAGAAAAATTCAGGAAGCTCCCTGCCAGGGCGCCCAGCACCCAACGTCTCCCAAGGTCTTGGGTGAATCCCCATCAACTGAGGCCTGAAGTCATGGTGGTGCTCGGTCTCGGTCCTATAGAGGACTTGTGCTCATGCTGGCGACCTTGAGTCCTCGGAGAAAAGGATACTGTTTAGTTTGCTTCCCTTAAGAGGTGGGAAGCAAAAAAATTCCCTTTTGAAAGGAAGTTTTCCATCAAAATCCAACACAGTTTTGATGCTGAAAGTGATGGATGCCCAGCCATTTGGAATCCGTCTCACTGCAGAGGGTTCCAGAGTCACTGAGGTGTCCCCATGTTGGTTCCCTGCAGACCTGGGACCCGTGGTAGCTGCTGAGTCCACTCTTCCTGCCCTTATGGGTTTGGAATTAAAGCTGGTTTTCTGGGTTATCCTCTGACAGGCCTGGGGTTTCTATTGAAAAAACTAACAAAACCAGAAAACAAACAGAAAATAAACCAGTGCCAGCTGCTCGGTGTTGATATGTGAGAGAACAACACCCACCAGCGACAGATCAGAGCCAAGAGATGATTTTTATTTTGCGCAAACAACATTATAACAACAATAATGGCATTGAAAATAGAAAACTCTCTGTAGTCGTCCATTTCGGTTGCTATAATACATGCCACTGACGGGTGGCTTACAAACGACAGGAATTCATCACTCACCATCTTGAAGGCTGGGAAGTCTGAGACCAAGGCACCAGCAGTCAGGTTCTGGGGGGGGCCCGACTCCCTGTTCAGCCAGCTCCTTCTCACTGTGTCCTCACACACCGAAGGAGCAGGGAGCTCTCTGAACCACTTTTATAAGGGCACTAATCCCATTCCAGAGGTCTCCACCCTCAAGGCTTAAGCATCTCCAAGGGCCCTACCTCCTAACACCATCACACTGGGCATTAGGATTTCAACATATATATTTTGGAAGGAAACAAACGTAGCACCTTCACTTAACGGTTTTCATGTTTTGTCCCAATTCCTGTCCACAGGAGTACATAGCTTCCATATACCATGGTCATCACGTAAACATACCTCATTTCCTATGTTTTCTGGATATTCCTTCACGAGCCATCATCCACGTTGTCTTGTGGTCATCACATCCTTCACCTTTATCACCGCTGTTACCTCCATGGCCTCTGGGAGGGAGGAGCAGAAGGGGACCTTCTCTAACTTAGGGGCCACAGTGCGGCCACACCAAGGGGACACCACTGCAAAGAGAAGATGTGAAGACAACAGCATTTAGGACGGGCAGTTCAGAGGCGAGTGCAGAATGGTTGGGGAGAGGAGGTGTCCTCTGGGAGATGTCCTTCCCCCTCGGGTCGGTGGGGGCTGTCCGAGGATGACAGGTGGCATGAGTGGCGAGAGCCGGAGAAATTGATCCCAAAAGTCAGTGTCCGCACCCACCTGCTCAGGGGGCAGATCCACATGTGCGGGGTCACCACTGGGGCAGAGGGCAGAGTGGTAGCAAGAGAGGGAAATGGTGAGGTTCCACTGAGGTTAACCCTGGATCCTGCACAGGTGAGTGTGGCTGGGGAGAGCAGGGTGTGTGCGGCCAGCCTAAGGCTGACTTAGGGACCTTGGGTGGAAAGATGCTGTGTGGTGGGGATTCCCAGGGAAAGGGGGAGAAAGAACCAGCAAAAGAGAGGAGTGCTGGGCCTGGCATAACGCTGGAGGTGGGCACACTGTGCAGCTGCAGCTCCCCCGGGGCTGTGCTATGCCCGCCTCCCAGCAGCCCCAGCCGTCTGCATGGCCTGGGCAGGACAGGGCCATCCCCATCCGTGGTACCATCTCACTGCCGCAGGGGCAGGACACAGGCAAGGGTGCATGCCCCAAGTGGGGCCCATCACAGGCCCATCAGGTTTTCTGGCTTGAGCTGGCGAGATGGCCCTAGTTCCTCCTGCCAGAGGCTTCTGTGCCATCGTGGGAGGTCCTGGAGCGTATGAAGGCGACCCTGGGCCGACGCGGGGGGTGGTTAGAGTCCGTTGCTGGCAGCCAGAGGCCTGCCCCAAACGAGCTCCGGGTGCAAGTGGGCTGAGGATGGGGGATGAGGGAGCCAACGGGACAGGCGTGGCCGCAGCCCTGAGGTGTGCGTGGCAGGGTCTCATCACCGCTGCAGGGAGGGCGAGGTTACCCTCTGGGGACCAGAGAAGGCTCTGCAGCCCCGGGAGGTGTCTATCAGGATGAGCCAGAAGTTCCCACCCCCCTGAAGCCTCAACTCTGCAGCTGTGCATCCTAAACAGACAAACCCTTAATTTCCAGTCAGACAGCTGCCGCTACAGGCCCAAGAAGACGCGGTCAGTCGCCATCCACTTTTTGGTTACTTTTTCGTAACAGCTGTGTTGTTATTTTGTTTTAAATTTGGCAGTTCCAGGGTCTCTCTCTGATGGGAATAGAGGCTTTGGTTTCTTCTTTGAGCCTCTACAACTTTTTGAGTCCTGAATGAACAAGCAGACCATCCTTAAGTCCCAGAAGAAACGGGGGGTGAGGGGGTGGGGACAGAGGACACTTGCGCAGCTTTCCCTTTCGAACGCGGGCTGCACTGGTGCCCCCAGGTGGGGGGAGGAGGGATGGCAGCGCAGAGCGGGCCCAGCGCTGGCCCACGGGTGTCAGCCCTGAGGGAGAGCTGGCTTCACTCCTCACGTTTTGCTTGATGACAGACCTCAGAGAGTTTCTGGAGCAGAGGAAAAGAGCATAACAAGCTTAATTTTGGAATTGCGAAGGTTATTATTATCATCATTGCCCTTTGAAGAACTGTAAATAATTCATCTGCAGAACTCCACTTGAAGTCTCTAATTAGACCCTTGTTGGGCACTTACAGGCTGCTTCCTCGTCCAGTTGCGAAATCTATTTTGTTTGGGGTTTTTGTTTTGTTTTGACCGTCTCTCCACTGGACAAGCTAAGACAT
Source organism: Delphinus delphis (assembly GCF_949987515.2). Classification (NCBI taxonomy): domain Eukaryota; kingdom Metazoa; phylum Chordata; class Mammalia; order Artiodactyla; family Delphinidae; genus Delphinus; species Delphinus delphis. The sequence continues at coordinate 2,300,130 of NC_082689.1, forward strand.
CAGCTTCACCTTGTATATTAGGTTGCCAAATTATGTTTCAATAGAGCCCTGCCTCTCCCATCGCTCAGGGGGGCCCTGGTGATGGTGGGGACCATATAAGGTGGTTGGAGCGGCCTGCGTGTTAATTAATCTTTGGGCTCTTCTTGCACTTAAAGCGGACACATATTTCACAATATCAGAGGGGCTGGGGTATCTCAAAGATCAGCTGCTCTGTGGCCCCGGCCTGCCCGCGACTCCACCGCAGAAACCAGGCAGATGAGGCGTGGTCTCCCCAGAGGGACAGGCAGAGCCGCCTCAAGGTGATCAAGGAGCTCTGAAGCCCGGTGGGAGCTAAAGCACGAGGCGTGGGCCTCGGAGGCGTCACCAAATGGCCTGCTTCCCTCTTCCTGGTCCCGCCCAGGTGACAGTCCCCAGGTACACCTGGAAAGTGGTGCAGGTGCCAGTGTCACGGCAGGCCCTGCTGCGCACGAGAGGGTTTCTCGGGGTTGTGCCTGCCTCCACTCAGCTGGACTCCAAACCTCACCTGCCCTGAGCCTGGGGCTGGGCAGTCAGGGGGACGCAGGGCGTGGCATAGAGACGACCGAGCGCTTGGCTTCCTACTCAGAAGGACAAACGTGGAACCAGCTGCTGACCCCGCGGCACAGGAGTCCAAAAGGGGTCCTTGGGGGAGACTCCTGGATACACCACGCTCGTTGCTGGTCAGGTGCCCTGCGTGTGGGGTGCCCTCTGGGCCTGCCCAGGCCCCACCCCCCAGGTCCGCCCCACCCCCGCCCCCTCACCCCGGCCCCGCCCTTCACCAGCCTCAGGTCCTACCCCTCGCCTGACCCCGCCCCTTGCCCTTGCATGGGGCGCATCTTATGTGGCCCGGGCCAGCGTCTTTCCCTAAATTACCTGAGGTCCTCTTTAATTGGGGCTTTTGGGGTAACCTGAGCCCATCTGGATCACGGAGAAGGGAGGCGCACCTGCACATGTACCTGCAGAGACTGGACCCTGTGCACAGCCCACGTGGCCAGGGCTTTGCAGGGCCACCTGTCCCGAGTGAGAGCGCGTGGCGTCAGGCGGGGCCAGCCGAGGACGCCCTCCGGAATAATTACCTGGTGGGCCCATTCAAGGCCCCTCTTCCCGCACCTCCCACCAGCTGGGCAGGCTGACCACTGCCAGACACTGCCCACCGCCCCCTGTCCCCCACCTGCTGTTTTAATGGGAGGGGCTTGTATTTAAGTCCCGAGGGGAAGGGCCCCGAGGGGGCTGAGCTGGGACCGCAGGCCAGGGGAGGAGGTAAGGGTGGCGGCGATGGCAGAGGTGAGGGCGGTGGGCAGCGGGAAGGCTGTGGGGAGGACTGACATTTCTAGGGGGTCCAAAGTGCAAGGCTGTGGACCGTGTCCTGGGTCCTAGAAGCTTCCCAGGAACATTGTCCCTAATGGCCCCCTTTGGGCTGGAGTCCCATTGAGGCCCCGTGGCAGGCAGCCTTCCGCACACCTGGAGGGGCACCCTGGCTCCCCGGGGACCGTGTGCGTGGAGTCCCTGCAGGTTTGCTAGTAAGCGGTCAAGGTGCTCGCTATTGCACTGCAGGCTGGGGAGTGCAGGTGCGCCAGAGCGGGGCCCTTCCTCACGCTGCTTTCATCAGAGGGGGGAATGATTAGGGTTGGGGGGGTCATCCCCTGGGCCCCCACCTGAGCTCCTGGTGTGACACAGGTGACTTCAGATGATGACCTACGCGACAGCCATAGGAGGGCCCCTGGACGCTAACATTTGGTGGAAGTGGGAGAGAGGAGAGTTAAATTAGAAAATCCATATTTGCTAACCTGAATGAACTCAATCCAGATTTGTAGGGAACTGCTTGAAGGAGCACAGGGCAGCACACAGTAGTTCTTGGCGCAAGAGCGTCTCCTGGAGCCCAGCCCCCGGCCGGGCCCTGGTGAGCCCCTTAGGAACAGGCTCCAGGGTCCCGTCATTTGGTGGGTGTGGTGGAGAAGCCCCAGACGTGGCTCCCACAGTGGAGATGAGAGCAGGAAGGGCAAGACCCTCTCCAGAGGAACACATGGGCTCTGAGCACCGCACCCCAGGGCTGCCCCCGCCTATGGAGGTTAACTTCTGGGCCCAGACTCCGTGGTGGGGCCTCGTGCCCGAAGGTCAGGGACAGGCTGCCCAGATCCCCCGCATTCCTGCTCAGTTTCTGGATGGAAAGTTTCTGTCCGTATGTTTCTCACAAGGTCCGCCCGACTGGACCGCCTGTTGTTATGAAATGCTTGGGGCTGGGGAGTCAGAGGCTCAGAGGCTGACTTCATTTTTTCTGGTATGAAGGTAGCTGGCTTGCAAGGCACTAAACTCATAAACCTGGCCTTAGAAACGCCGGTCACTCCAGATGTGATGTCACCTCTATGCACATACATCTTCTTAAACTCACGTACATAGAAATAACTCCCAAGCAGTCGCCGCAAAGAGAGGATGATATGGAAGGAAAGGCCCCCTGGAACCGTGTTTATTTGCCATGAAAGGGGATGAAGTTGCCCTCTCTGGAAGTTTCTCTGGAGACACCGCTCTCTAATTAAGCTTTACCCCTGATTACTGCTCTGGAGGTACCTCTGAAGAGTCCTGGAGGGGACTTTTCTGGGCTGATACACTCCAGGAAAGTTCGATGAAAGCTAACCTGAATGAACTCAATCCAGATTTGTAGAAAAATGCTGTGTGATGTTTAGAAAAGAACCGAAGATGAAAACTGTTTGCACAAATCAAGATATGTATTTTTAAGTCGTGGTTAAGTACGTACTCATTTACCTGAATTGTACCAGTCTCAGCAATTCCTGTACTTTTGTTTTTAGGAAAAGCAGCTTTCCTCCCCCGCCCCAAAAAAGTGAATGTTGGTGTCACGATGGAGATATAACACATGAAAGCCTACTTCAGAAAGTGAGAGACCTTGAGTATTTGGTTTCCTCAAACTTCAATCTACGTTATTTTAAAATATTATTTCCCTAAGCAAAGTTCCTATCTTCAAATCATCCAGGCCCTTTTTTGGAAGTCACGTGACAAGCATTTAAGCCAATATGGACCACTTAGTACTTATCTTCCCCACCTTTGAGTCAGATGCCTGATCCTGACTTAATTTTACAGCTAAAAACCCATAAACCAGGCTGAACGCCAAGTGGGCTCTGTGCTTTCCTTAGTTACCTGCGAAGGAGCGACAGGCTGATTATAGAAGCAGACGATGGCCTGACCGTCCATATATGAAAACAGAACTCTGACCCACAACCTGCAGCAACTAGCCCAGGCAACCAACACCTTCTCTACAAAAACCATCCCAGGAAGGCAGCTTCCATCCACAAGTACCTTAGGAAGTCGGACCTCCGTCTCTAGTGATGATTCAGGCAGTGAAACAACCACCCCTGTAACAGTCAGCCCAAAATGACCAGGATGGGGTTAATAACTGACAGCTTCCCTAATTTTTGTCCCCGCTTCAAAATTAAGACCAACCAGAGGAAGCCAAATATGCACCCCAACCAATGACAGGGGACGCCCCACCTGTAGCTGGCCCACTCTTACTTTCCCAGGCCCCCAGCCTCTGAGCAGTGTGCTCGGGGGCCATCCCTCTGTCCACCATAAAGCTTCCCCAGTCCTCTGCCTGCTGTGAGTCCCTGCCAAACCCAGGTGGCACTGGTTGACTGTCTTGCTAAAGCCAGCCTTTACTCTTTTCATCTGGGTGGTCTTTGTTTATTTCCACAGGAGAGAGTGCTCTGAGGAAACAGGGGGACCAACTGGCTAAAAATAACAGCATTTGGGGGGCTCATCTAAGAGCAGAGTTGACAGGTCAGAAGACAATTGCAGTAAACATAACTGCCTGAGCATCACGCTTAATGTTGTGTGCCGACTTGACTAGGCTATGGTCTGCCCAGATAGTCGATAAAACATTATTCTGGGGATTTCTATGAAAGTGTTTTCAGTGAGCTTAACATTTAAATCAATAGGCTGAGTAAAGCAGACTGCCCTCCCTAATGTGGGTGGGCCTCATCCAATCAGTTGAAGGCCCGAATAGGAAAAAGATGGTTGACCCTCTCTCGCAAAGATGGAATTTCTCTTGCCTGACTGCTTTCAAACTGGAGCATCATTTTTGTAATAGAGAAGAACAAATCTGACTCCATATTGGGTCTGTTTCTTTTACTTTAACCATTGTATTCTATTGCTCTTGTTACAATTTAAGAATGTTGCCTATAGCCTGACATATACAGAATAACCCATTCTCAAGGCTCTGACCTTTAAAGGTATAACACTTTCCCATCTATATAGAGATAAAAAGTTGCAGAACAGAGAATAGCATTTGTCTTGTTGGAGGTTTACAGGAACGTCATGACCTGGCCTACCTGGACAGCTGTGAGAACAAAGGATTCCAACACCAAGAAGTTCACAACAACCAACAACATTCCCTCCCGTTTGAATATAAAAGAAGCCTGAAATCTAACTCGGGTAAGATGGTTCTTTGGGACACTAGTCCACCATCTTCTTGGTCTGCTGGCTTTCTGAATAAAGTCACTATTCCTTGCCCCAACAAATCATATCTAGATTTACTGGCCTGTTGTGGGACGAGCAGTACAAACTTGGACTTGGTAACATTTTCCCCCACGCCTTTGACTGACTGTTCCTGGGACTTGAACCTACCAGCCTTCAGACTGGGACTTACATCATTGGCTGTCCTGGGGCTCCAGCTCATCTTCTCACCCTGCAGACCCTGGGACTTGTCAGCCTCACAGTGTACTGGTTGTATTTCTCTGGAGAACCCTGACGGATATACCAAGGCATTTCTTGGAGAACATCCTCAGGTAGGCTGAGGCAGCCATGGGGGGAACGCCTACCTGGGCAGACACACTGAGCTCTGGACAGTGTCCTTAGGAGTCACCATTCTGAAATGGGAATGCCAAGGGAGGCTTATTTCAGTAAGGTAAAGTTTAACATAGAAAATTAATGAGCAGACTAAAGGAGACAGAGGACCACATCATAGTCTAGAAAACAGTTGTGGTAAAATCCAGCATCCATTAAAAACCTTTAGCAAACTAGGAATAGAAGGGAAAAATTTAACGTGATAACAAAATGACCTATATTTAAACATCATTCTTAATGATGAAAAAATGAAAACCTCTTCCTTAAGATCAGGAAGAAGGCAAAAATGCTCTCTCCCTTCACTCCTGGTCAACACTGACCTGGGAGTCCTAGCCAGTGTGGTAAAGCCAGGAATAGACAAGCAATAAGAGGACTGAAAGTCAAGAGACAAAACTGGGGCTTCCTTGGTGGCACAGTGGTTGAGAGTCCGCCTGCCGATGCAGGGGACACGGGTTCGTGCCCCGGTCCAGGAAGATCCCACATGCCGCGGAGCGGCTGGGCCCGTGAGCCATGGCCACTGAGCCTGCACGTCCAGAGCCTGTGCTCCACAACGGGAGAGGCCACAGCGGTGAGAGGCCCGCGTACTGAAAAAAAAAAAAAGAGAGACAAAACTGCTAACTCACAGACGTTATGATTTCATACCTAAAGCACACAAAAGAATCTAAGATAAATTTATTAGAATTAATAAGAATCTAACAAATTTGCTGGCTATAAAATCAATATACAAAAATCAATTACGTTTCTACCTACATACATTTCTAGAAAAAGACACAGCAAGAGATGCATTTCTAAATAGCATTTTTAAAGTGATATTCTTAGGAACAAGTTTAAAATGCAAAAGAATTTTATGGAGGAAAACTAGAATTTTTTACAAAGACATTTTTTAAAAGATATAAATAAATGGAAGCATATATTATGCTCACGGATCTGAAATACTTAACATGTAAAGATGTAAATTCTTCCTAAATAGGTAAGGTAGATTTCAGGCAATCCCAATAAAAATGTCCATAGTTTTTTTTTTTTTTGGGTGGGGGGCAGGGGTTGTGGAATTTGACACCAAATAACACTAAAATATATATGAAAGCACTAAGAGTCAAGAAAAATACATTTTTGAAAAAACAACCACACAGCGGGTACTTGCCTTATGAAATATCTATACTTATTATAAAGCAATAATAATGAATATAGTGTAATACTGGTCTAGGGATGAATAAATAGATCAATGTAATAGATGGCAACATCTCCAAACACAACCTCCCATCCTTGGTATATGCAAGAAGTGGCATTTCAGATAATTGAGAAAAGGATGAACTGTTCCATAAACAGTCCTGGGACAACTGAACAGTCACATGAAACAATGGAGCTGATGCCATTTTTCAAAGATGGCTGCACCGATATACCTCCCACCCCACATGCTCTTCTTTCCATGGGACATTGACACTCTCCATTGAGAGCTGGGTCTATGTTCTCTTCCCTTGGACCAGGGCACACCTTGGTAATTACCCTGACCCACAGCATGTGCAGAAGCTTCTCTAGGGGGCGCTGCTGAGGCTCGGTCATTATAGACAACACAACACCCACTCGGCTGTCGCTCTCTCATTGTCAGTATGCTCACCTTTGATACCCAGCCACCACGCTGAGAGGAAGCCAGAACTAGCCCGTATGGAGAAAAAACCCACCCCATGTGAAGGGAAACTGAGATCTCCAGCTCTAGCATCAAATGCAAGATACGTGAGTGAATGAGCCTCAGATGGTTCCAGCTTTCAGCCTTCCAAAGTTCCTCCAAACCCAGACACTGCAGGACGTCAAACGAAACAAGACATGGAAAATCTTTTTCTGCTGGCTCTTTATGAATTCCCTACCCACAAAATCTGCGCCCATAATATATGATTGTTTTACTCCACAAAGTTTGGGGATAATTTGTTACATTGCCCTAGTAACTAGATAGACCCCCTACCTCACGTCATACACAAAAATCGATTCCAGATAGATTATAAGCTAAAAACAAAAGATGAACTATAAAATTTTCGGAGGATGTTAGGGGAATTATCTTCATGACCTTGGAGTAGGAAATTATTTCTTAAATAAGACACAGGAAGAACTAACCGTTAAGGCAAAGATAGTTGTATTGCTCTACAATAAATGTAGGCCCTTCTACTTTATCATAAGATGTCACTAAGGGGTGAAAAGACAAGCCACAGAGTGACACGATCTGTGCCACACACATAATTGTTTAAACTGAAGTACAGCAAAGTGATTCCGTTATATCTATCTGCTCTTCTTCAGATTCTTTTCCATTATAGGTTATTACAAGATGTTGAATAGAGTTCCCTGTGCTATACAGTAGGCCCTTGTTGTTTATCCACTTTATATATGGTAGTGTGTATCTGTTAAGCCCCAATTCCCAATTTATCCCTCTCCCACTTTCGCCTTTGGTAACCATAAGCCTTTTTTCTGTCTGCGAGTCTATTTCTGTTTTGTAAATAAGTTCAGCTGTATCATTTTTTTAGATTCCACATTTAAGTGATGTCATATATTTGTCTTTCTCTGACTTACTTCACTTAGTACGATATTCTCTAGGTCCATCCATGTTGCTACAGATGACATTATTTCCCTCTTTTTTATGGCTGAGTAGTATTCCACTGTATATATGTGCCACATCTTCCTTATCCATTCATCTGTTGACGGATATTTAGGTTTCTTCCATGTCTTGGCTATTGTAAACAGTGCTGCTATGAACAATGGGGTGATGTATCTTTTCGAATTAGAGTTTTCTCTGGTTATATGCCCAGGAGCCACACACACAATTCACAAAGGGCTCGTATGCGGGATACATAAAGAATTTCTACGAAGTAATAATACTAAAAACCAGAGAGCCCAGGAGACAAAAGTGAGCAAAATTCTTAAGAGGCACTTCATAAAGGAAGACATTCAAATGCCAATAAATTGATGAGAATGTGCTCTACTTCCTCAGTGGTCAGAAAAATCCAATTTAAACCACAGTGAGATACCGCCACACACCCACCAGACTGACAGAAACAAGCCCAACAATGCCAGATGTCACTGAGGGTGTGGCCCACTATTGAGGCTACGCATCCTTGTGAACTGCTGTGTCACTCCCTATATGCCCTAGAGAAACGTGTGCCCATGGGTCCTAGGAGGTTGTTCCAGAATTTTCAGAGCAGTATTCCTCATAATTACCCCAAATGTCCTTCAGTGTATAATGGATACATAAATTTTGGTATATTCATTCAGTAGGTAAAACACTCAATGAACTATAGTTACATGCAACAATATAGAGGAACACACACACATGATGCGCTAAAGGGGCAAGAACCAAAAACGTACATACGATACAATTCCATTAATATACAGTTCAAAACCAGGTGAAACTGTACATGTTTGGGAACAAACAGAAAAGCAAGGGATGGTCTTTGCAAAAGTTAGGACAGTGGCCACCCTAACAGGTGGGTGGATGGAGGAGGTTGTAATTAGGAAAGGCTTCCGGGGGCTGACAATGCCCTATTTCTTGGTGACATAGGAATTAGCTTTGCAGTTATTTTTTGCCATTACATTTGTTTTTTTTATTAGAACTAATCTCTCTCTTTTTCTTATACAGTGTATGCTTATTGTAGAAAGTTAGAAAACAAAAATAAGTAAACGGAAACCTTATACTCCCATCACCTAGAAATTGCCACTGTTAGTAGTTTGCTATATCCTTCCACATTTTTCTAAATATGTATAATACACAAACGCATTTTCTACCCAAATGAGATCATACTGTACATAATGTTTTCACCCATCCATTGCACAATTCTGTGGTTTTTAAGTATATTCAGAAAGTTGTGCAACCATCACTCCTATCTAATCCCAGAACATTCCCATCACTTGAAAAAGGAGCCTCATACCCATTAGTAGTTACACTCACCTTCCACCTCCCCCAGTCCCTGACAATTACCAATCTAAGTTCTGCCTCTGGATTTTCCTATTCAGTATGTGGCCTTTTGTGTCTGGCTTGTTTCATTTTGTCTAATGTTTTCGAGGCTTATCCATGTGGTGGCATGTTATCAGTACACCATCCTTTTTATGGCTGAATAATATCCCAGAGAGGGAAGGGTGAGCTGGGACAAAGTGAGAGAGTGGCAGTGTACATGTGGACATATACACACCACCAAATGTAAAATAGATGGCTAGTGGGAAGCAGCCGCATAGCACAGGGAGGTCAGCTCGGTGCTTTGTGACCGCCTGGAGGGGTGGGATAGGGAGGGTGGGAGGGAGGGAGACGCAAGAGGGAAGAGATAGGGGGACATATGTGTATGTATAACTGATTCACTTTGTTATACAGCAGAAACGAACACACCATTGTAAAGCAGTTATACTCCCATAAAGATGTTAAAAAAATAATAATATCCCATTGTATGGATATGCCACATTTTATATTTCTGTTCATCAATTGATGGGAAATTGGGTTGTTTTCACTCTTTGGCTAGTATGATTAATGCTGCTATGAACATCCACGTGCAAGCTTTAATATGTACATGTTTTCATTTCTGTTGGGCATATACATAGGAGTGGAATTTGTCTGGGTCATATGGTAACTATATGTTTAACATTCTGAGGAGCTTCCAAACTGTTTTCCAAAGTACCTGCGTCACTTTACCTTCGCACTGGCTGCATATGAAGGTTCCAATTTCTCCACATCCTCGTCAGTACTTGTTAGTGTCCATCTTTTTGATATAGCCCCCCTAGTAGGTATGGTATCTCATTGTGATTTTGTTTGCATTTCCTAAATGACTTATGATGTTGAACATCTTTTCATATGCTTATTGACCATTTGTATATCTTCTTTGGAGAAATGTATATTCAGACCTTTTGCACTTTTTAAATTTGTTATTTGTCTTTGTTGTTGAGTTGCAAGAATTCCTTATATATTCTAGATACTAGTCCCTTATCAGATAGATGATTTGCTAATATTTTCTCCCATTCTGCGGGCTGCATTTTAACTTTATTAATAGGGTGCTTTAAATCACAAAAGTTTTAAATTTTGATGAAGTCCAGTTTGTGTATTGTTTTCTTTGGTTGCTTGTGCTTTTGGTGTCATATCTAAGAAACCCTTGCCTAATCCAAAGTCATGAAGATTTACACCTGTATTTTCTTCTAAATGCTTTATAATTTTAGCTCTTACATTTAAGCTAATCCATTTTTAGTAATTTTTTTTTGTATATGGTATGAGGTAGGGGTACAATTTTATTCTCCTGCATGTGACTATCCAATTGTCCCAGCACCATTTGTTGGAATGACTATTCTTTTCCCGTTGATTTGTTTCGCCATCCTTCTCTATATGTCTAATGTCTTTTTTGTTTCTCTATTTCTGCCTTCTTTCATGTATTAAAGAGGTGTTTTTCTGTGTACCATTTTAATTTCTTACCATTTCTTTTAGTGTATATTTTTGAGGTATTTTATTAGTGGTTACACTGAGGATTACATTAACATCTTAATGTATAGCAATCTAGTTCAGATTACTACAAACTTAATTTTAATAGTATACAAAAACTTTGCTCTTACATAGAACCATTACTTTCTCCTTCCTTTATGCTATGATTCTCATACAAATTACCTATTCATACAGTAATGCAGATATATTATTGTTGTACACAGTTGTTTTTAAGATAGAAAAAACAGTTACAAAGAAAGATACATGCATACCATCTTTTATATTTACTGATGTAGTTACCTTTATTGGTGTTTATTTTTTCATGTGGATTTCAGATACTGTGTGTTGTCCTATCATTTTAACCTGAATAATTTCCTTTAGTGTTTTTTGTAGGGCAGTTCTGTGAGTGAAAAGTTCTCTTATTTTTTTCTACCTAGGAATGTCTTATTTTTTTCTCATTTTTGAAGGTTCGTTTTGCTGAATATAGAATTCTTGGTTGACAGTCTCCTTTCAGCACATTGAGTGTATCACCCTAATGCCTTCTGGCTTCTATGGTATTTGATGTGAAATCAGCTGTCACTCTTGTCGAGGGTCCCATGCCTGTGATGAGTTGATCCTTTACGACTGCTTTCAAGATTCCTCTTTATCTTTGGCGTTGACACTTTTATTATGACGTGGCTAGGTGTGGATCTTTCTAAGTTTAACCTACTTAGAGTTAATTAAGCTTCGCAGATGGGTAGGCTGAGGGCTGTCCTCAAGTTTAGAAGCTCTGCACATTGTTTTTCAAAGGTTCTTTCTGCCCCTTTTCCTTCTCCTTTTCTTCAGGAACTCCCAGGATGCAAATGTTATGCTTGATAGCGTTCCTTAGGTCTCTGAGGCGCTGTTCATTTTTCTTCATTCCTTTATTCTTTCTGTCCTCAGACCAGAACAACTTTATTGACCTATCTCCAAGCTGCTTGATTCTTTCTGCTTATAGCCTGAATGTGCTGTGTTTCAGTTGTACTTTTCAATTACAGAAATTTTATGAGGTTCTTCTTTTTTAAATACTTTGTAGTTCTTTATTGGTCTTCTGTATTTCGTGAGACCAAGTTCTCATATTTTCTTTTAGTTCTTTACACATGGTTTCCTTTAGTTTTTTAAACATGTCTAAAATAGCTGACTTCAATTCTTAGTCTAGTAAGTCCAACATCTGGGCTTCCTCAAGGGCGATTTCTATTGGCTGCCTTTACTCCTCTGTATTGGTCATACTTATTTGTTTCTTTGCTTGCCTGATACTTTTTTGTTGTTAAAAACTGAATTTTTAAATAATATAATATGGCAACTCCAGAAATTAAAATCTCCTCCTCAGGGTTTGTGTTTCTATTTGCTTGTTTTGTGACTTTCCTGAGCTAATTCCGTATTCTTTATCACGTGTGACCACTGAAGCCTGTGCTCAGTTAGCTTAGAGGGCGGCTCATGATTGGACAGAGGTTTTCTTAAGTTCCTGGAACCAGTACATCTCACAGCCTTCTTCGAGGGACTCTGTGTGTCAGGGGCAATCCTTCAATTCTCAGGCAAGCAGGTTACACGCTGCATAAGACTTCACTTCCTGCTTGCGCAGAGCCTCAGTGCAGCCAGGGATGAGAACTAAGTCCTTGTCAGGTCTCTCCTGGGCATGTGCCCAGCTCTGAGTGTGCACACAACCCTGCACACGCATGTGGCCTTCAGATTCCCAGGAACATGTCAGAGTTTTTCCAAGCCCCATTCTGAACTTCTCTCTCTCCAGCTCTTCTTTGTACGTTTTTCCGTCATCTTATTTTTTGTCCTAATTGTTATCACCGCCTCAGGCTGTTGTGATGATAAACCATTACCATTTTCCAGGAAACTGCAATAAACAGGCTGAGTGATGACAGTTCTCAGGGAATGGGGCTCTGGAAGAGCTCCAACTCAATCTTGCCACCTGCAGTAGCTGCCAGGCTGCGGTTTTCATGGGGTTGTGGGACTATTGACTTTCAAAGCTACCACAGAGCTGGGACAAGGGAGATAGGAACAGGGCAATTGAAAATGCCACCAAGTTCTCTGTTCTTACTGAGATTCAGCTATGTTCTTGCATAAATGCCCCCTAGATTGTTGCAGGTCTTTGGTTAATTTCCAGAGTTCTGAAAGCATTGATTTGGACAATTTTGCCAGCGTTCTCATAGCTTGTATATCGAAAATGTTCAGAGGTCCTTGTGCTGATGTTCCCACTGACATCACCCTGCAATTATTCTCGGTTTTGCATATGGCTTACGTAGTCATCTGTGCTTATAAAAAGGAGAACATAAACAAAATCCGTGTGTCGTCCTCTTGTGCTCAGCCACACTAATAAATAATGCCATTCTGTCTTCGGGGTGTTCAAAGGAGTCTGCGACGCCGTATGGTAGCGGATCCAAATTTCATTGCTAGATACTGATGTCAGTAAATAATCCAGACAGAGGCAAGGCTATATGTGCAACAGTGCTCATTACAACATTAGTCATAGAGTAAAAAACTAGAATCAATCCCGAAGTCTGAGTTAGGGGAAAGGGTAGCTCAAGGACCCTGCATTTTCTCACTGGCATGGCACGTACCCATTCTCTGAAGTAATTATGAAGACTAAGAGTAGCATGGAGAACTTTTTAGGATGTGTTTATTGAAAAAGCAAAGTGCAAACTCCTATTTGCACCATAGTTATAACTTTGGAACAATTATATATGTGCATGTACAATCGCCAGAAGGGCAGAGAGAAAAATGAATACAATTTGTTAGGGTGGAGAGAACTGTGGGTGTTGTTAAATTAGATGTTTTTCCATCTTACTGTTGTGCTATGAGTGCAATAAATATGAAGTTTAAAAAAATAGGTCAGCGTGTCTCATAGAAAGATTTATTTCACCACCGCACTTCCATGCTGGAAGTGGCACAGGTCAGAGGCATCGATGGCAGGGGCTGCAAGAGGCCAAGGTGATTCCTTTGTGATGTGACCTGGGCACAGAGCTCTGCCTCCTCAGCTACAGAGATGGGCCCCAGGGACCAGGACGGGATGGAGTGCAGCTCCTTGCCAAGCTGCTTGGAGGGGGAGAAGGAGGAGGAGAAAGTTCTCGTCCCTTTCCTCCTGGCAGAGGAGATGTTTTTCCAATTAATAGCTATGAAGTCTCAAATGAAATATAAGCCTCATGAATTATTTGGCCTTTTGGGGATCCAGGAATCTTTCAGTGTCTGGACAGGGTCACCGAGGCTTCTGACGGAGGCCCACATCTCCTGCAGGGGCACTCCCTTCCTGATGATAACGGGTGACCACCCCACTCCACCCCTACTCCCCTTCCACTCCCTCCTCCTGATTTGGGAGTCTTTCGGCTGCAGTCAGTAGTCCAGAGCTGTCATCCTGTGTTTCTGTCCTTTTATTTATTTGTTTATTTAAAGTGTCTGAAGGGGAAGGAAGAATCAAATGGAATATTCTGTGGGAATCATTTGTTAGATGGGAAATAATTTCCCGAAGTGGGTTCCATGTAGGTTGACCAGCTGTCCTGGTTTGCCTGAGATTGGGTTTTTCTAGAACACAGAAATTTTACTGCTAAAATCAGCAGGTCCTGGGCCAAGTCCTGAGATGAAGGAGTTGGTCTCCCTGGTTCCATGAATCTCTAGCTTAGTGGGAGGCTCATAAGTAGTATTTGAAAATGGTTCCAGGATCACACCAGTTGGCAAAATACTGGACTGGGCAAAGTCACACAGGTATGTTGGGTTGTGGCCAAAAAGTTCTTTCGGTTTTAAGTAGAAATAAAAGACACGTTTTTCATTTTCACCAAGAACTTTATTGAACAATGTATTCATTAAGCAAATGAACTTTTTGGCCAACCCAATATTTGCTACAGGACCTGTGAGAGTCTCATGCTATGTGGTGTAGACACACACATATCCAAGGCAAACTGCCCCTGGTGTAACCGCTGAAATTCTCTCTCTCTTTTAAATTAAAGAAAGAGAACATTGATCTGGGGAACTTAAAGGCTTCTGGAGATGAGTGGGCTGTGGACATCTTCTGGAAGGGAGGGAATCGTGGCCGTCCTTCCCTCTTCCCGGGAGTAAGAGAGTGGAAAGCTGCCATGTGGCCAGGGTGGTCCTCTCCAAGGTGCTCTTAGGGGAGAGGAAGTCATGGGGTTAGCAGCTTAAGGGCCCTCCATCTGCACAGAACCGGCCGCGCTAAGGGCTGTGATGGCCAAGGATGAGTACTGGCCGCCCGCCCCAACCCAACCACCGGGCACAGGGAAGGGGCATGCGTGCTCCTGGTCCCAGGAAGGCAGACCCCTGGGCCCACAGAGGGGCCACAGGGAAGGTTGCCTTTCGCCTGGACACCCAGATTGTTTTGAGCTCTCATTCCCCAGGTGGTGTGGTGGGACATCCTTGCTGAGATGTCTGTAGGTGCAGCCCCTGACACCTTCATGGTTGGGGGCGTGCAGGATCTGGGGTTGCCTGCTGGCCGGGTGTTCTCACCTTACCTTCTCCACTCCTGTCTATAGAAGGCACAGTCATCCTGCCCCCTGCCACATGACCCGCAGCTGTCGTGAGCTGTGAACAAAACCCACAGGGAGCTTAGTACAGCCCTGCTTTGGTCTCCTTGTGTCTCCACAGCATGGGGCGTGCACACAGGGGCTGGGGGCTTTTCCACCTTCCAGGGACCGGGCTAGGGTGAAGGAGTCCTCCCCAGACAGGAAACTCAGGCTGCAAGGTTATGGGGTCTGAGGGGGGTCCTGGGGTCATGGGTGCTGGGCAACCGCTCGACTCCCCATGCCCTGACCTCTCATCCTCCCCGCTCCTAGGGCGACAAAGGGGTCCTGGGAGCTGCGTCTGCTGGGATTTGCACGCTCCTTCTCTGGACTCTGGGGTCAGGGACACAAGGGCTGCTGGACACCAAGAGTCAGCTGACAGCCTCACACGAAGCTCATGGTCCCCGGGGAGGGCAGACTGCAGGGGCTTTGCGACCCCGGCCTGGTCTGTGTGGACAGGAGGGGATGGGCTGTGGGTGAGCACAGGGCCGTCCTCAGCTTTGCACCAGGCAGGGGGCTTCTCCTCACTTGCCTCCAGCCTTGGCAGGAGATCTGTACCCACTGTGGTCCCACTGGAACCTGACCCAGCCCCTCCGGCTGTCCTGGGCGAGGCTGCGGGACCTTGAGGTCGCTGTCCTACAGGAGGGGCGTGGCCGTCAAGCTCTGGGAGCAGAGGCCGGTGGGCTCTGGGTCAGGCATGGACTAACGGCACGCTCACTGGCCCCCAGGGCACAAGGGCCGTGCCAGGCGCCAGGGACCCGTGGGGTGTGCAGTGCACAGCCTGCAAGTTCCTGAAACACATGATGTGCAGCAAAGACCATGGAGGGCCAGGGTCATCAGGGGACTCGTGTCAGGAATGCTGTGCGCACGGACGCTGGTTGGGCCTGGCAGGAGCCATGTGGATGGCATCTTGGGGCTGCTGATCGAGACTAAGATTTTTGAGTAAAGATGGGATGGAAGTCACTCTGTCTCTCTGGGGTCTTCCTAGGTGGATGGGAGGCCAGGGGCATGCGTGCTGTCTGGCTCTGGGGAATGGTTGTAGGGGCGATGAAGGCTCAGGGTGTGCACTGGGCGGGGGTCTGTCAGGCGCTCCAGGTTTTGCAGGCCTCTGATTTGCTCAGTGTGGAGCCTGAGACACGTCAGGGCACCGAGTAGGACAGGGCACCCAGGGCCAGCAAGACGGTGGAAAGAGAGGGCGCCTTTTGGGGCAGACAGGACAGCTTTAACCTCGGGGGCAAGAGAGTCCCTGCCCACCATCTAAAGGCAGGGGGCTCCACCCCGGCCACAGAAAAGCCACACAGCCTCTGTCGGCAGCTGGGGGTGTGCGGGCAATACTGCCCAGACTGGGGTAAGCAGGGGAGCCCCGGTCAGCCTCGCAGACCTGGAAGCGGCCCACAGGGTCGGCACCTCGGGCAGTGCGAGGCCGGCCACAGTTGCAGATGACAGCCACCAGGTGGCATAGGAGAGTCCAGCTTGGGCAGCCGTGGCCAAGTGTCCTGCCGGCTGCCCAGGAGGACACGGGAGCCCGGGGTTCCAGACTCGGCCGCTCCCTGCCCCTTGCCCACTGCACGGCCTCCCCAGGTGAGGCGAGGCCCGCCCGCCGGACATCTTTTGTGTGTTCTGGTGGCATCTGATTAACTGTGGGTCCTGGCATGACTGGGGTACTAGGGGCGTGGCGTGAAGATCCCGAGAATGGAGGCGACCAGGAGCCCCCTCCCCACACCCGGTACCAGAGGCAGAGGCAGGAGGCAAAGGAACAAAGTGGAAAAGCCCCAAAAGTAAAGGAGAAGGAAAGACAGGAGGGGAGGGGAGGGGACAAGCTGGGACCCCCCGTCCAGGATGTCCAAGTCCACGCCGTGTTCCGGTCATTGGAATGAATCCTGCGGAATCCTTTTCTGATTTTCCACATTATTGAACAGTCTTAACTTTATCAAGGAAATGTGGCACCTGTCAGTCCAAATCATTCATTCTCTGAGCAATCTGCCCTCGGGTCTGGAAGGGCTCCTCTTTCACCAGGAACTTGTGTGTTTCTGTGTCTGCGTGCGTGCGCACATGTGCACGTGTACTCAGCCCCGTGGTGGGTCACAGACGCGAGGACAGTTTACAAGATGTACTGCTTCTCTCTCTCTTTTTTCAGGTCCAGAGTCCCTGTGGGATCCACTCTGCCTGTGATTTCTGGGAGGCGGCTTCACTGTCTTGCAGAATCGTGGAGAATTGGTGACAAGGTGAGAAGCAGTTCCTGGAGGTGCGGCACCTCCATGGGGTCCTCGAGGATCTGGCTGCTGCCCTCCCAGGAGCGGGGCCCTCTGGGTAGAGGCACCCGAGGAGGACATTTCTGCCGGGGAAAGGTCTGGGGAGACGAGGCCGAAGGAGCAGGAATGCAGGGAGGAAGCTGGACGCGGCCCGGGGCCTCTGGGCGGCCAGGAACCTGGGGAGGATCCCACCTTTCCTTGGAGATCCAGGAAACGGGGGCCCCTGGGCTGCTGCTGGGGCCTGTGGCTGCAGCCTGGGGTCCCCCTCCCCAGGGTCAGGGCCAGGGCGGCAGAGGTGGCCCGTCAGGCCCCAGTTTGATGAATTCACTTTTAAACAAACTCACCACAGCCCCGACTCTTTCCTGGAAGGCCTTGTCCCATAAATTTTCATTTAGTGCCATTGCATTTTCATCCAGGGAGCTGTCAGGGGTATTTTGAGAAGGAACTGGGAGGTCAGATGATCGGGCTTCAGCGGCGGCGCGGATTACAGCTCGGGCTGGACGCCAGACTTGGGTAAGACAAAGGGGGCCCGGCCCACAGGCTGTGTCCTGCAGGGCCCTCAGGGTGGCGCTTCCAGAGGGTTGACCAAGGGCCTCCAGCCCCAGCCTCCGGGCTGACCCTGAAGGCGAGAAGCGACCACTGTGGTTTTACGTGGGAGGGGCCGCGAGTGTCCCCCCCTTTCCTGAATGTGCAGACCCACAGAGGGGAGGGCAGTGAGGACTTCAAGATGACCCTCCTTCGCCCTGAGGTCTGCGGATGGCGGCTTGGAAGCACGAGGCCCCCTGTTTGTAGGGACTTCCCGTGGTCAAGGTGCTTTCTCACACACCATCTTATCCGGTCCTCACAACCACCCTGAGAGGGAAACAGGGCAGGAGCGAGTATCCCCTTGTGCAGGTGAGGAGACCGAGGCTCCATGGAGGTGGGGGAGGCCCCGAGGTCACGTACGGAGAGGGGCCCGGAGTGGCTAGCTGCCCCCTGCCGATCTGATAAGCATTTCCTCAGGTAATGCGCACCCCAAGTCATCATTTTACGTGCACATAAACCCTTACGATATGCGCATAAACTAAAGACTTCTTTTCCCCACTAGGAACGAGGCAGCGGGAGCTCGTGGGTCTGGCGTCCCCACCCAGGACCCACACCCACAATGGACAAGAAGAGGGCTGTTAAGGCGCTGGGGTGTTGGCCTTCCCTACCACACCCTACAACCCCAAAGGGTCTGTCCCTCACCTTGAATGCTGAATCTGCCCTAGAACCTTCAACCCAGGAGGAGAGAGGCATAAGGATTTCCCCTGCCAGCCGGGCCTCTTCAACGTAAGCGATTAAATTCACCAGATATTTATGGAGATGAACACGTACCACAGGCTTGGGGCCGAGCTGGGTCTAAAGGCCCTGCAGTGGGAAAAGGGAGGTGGTCTGCCCCCGGGAATCCAGGAGGACCTCATGGAGGAGGTGTCCCAGGAGCCCAGCCTCGAAGGTGCCTGGCTGTGCAGGCAGAGACGGTGAGGAAGGCTGGGCAGAGCCGCGCTGAGCGAGGGCAGAGCGGGCGCCCTGAGAAGCGTGCTTCTGTTGGCAGCATAGCTGCTGGATCCATTCTCCATTGGATGGCTGCATGATAGGAGAATGTAGGTCAGTGGGTTTAAAAAAACACTTGCCCGGACTTTGAGTGTATGCGAGTGTGTGCAGAGAGGCTGAGAGGCTTGCCTGAGAGTCGGTGAGTATAAAGCCTTCTGTGGTTGGGAAGAGTGGAAACATCTAGTTATTTTAGTGGTGCTGGCGGGGGATGGGAGGTAGACGAGAGAGATAGACATACAATCACATGTCTTCGTAAGCCCATCACAGGCTCTGAGCACCAACCGTGAGCAAGTCCACGTGTACGTAACACAAATCTCAGTTCAGGAAGCCGCAGAGGAAAGAAAACGCCAACTGGTGAGAAAGTGCCGAGAACGGGGCCCATCGGTGGGGGGAGGTGACGGGGATTCGGAGGGGGAAGCCTGGGGCCAGAGGCCACAGACCGGAGCGGGTTAGAGAGAGAACTTGGAAACAACACAGCAGAGCCCCGTGGGCCCGCATCCAAGGAGCCGACACCCCCAGCTTTAGGTGAAGACAAGATGTTTGAACAGTGACTGCAATCACGATCTCCATGATGAAATACGGGACATTATTTCAATCCGGGTGGATTTTCTAATCATCTCCCAGCAGCAGTTGTAGCTCTGGAAAGCACAGCCCAGAGCTGGGGGCTCGAAGCACCCTGGGTGGCCTCGGGAACACTTAATTAAACAAAGAGCCAGCCACCGAGGGCTGATGACAGCCCCCTGCCTGTCCCGGGGCTCAGGACCCAGCTGACGCGGGCAAGCTTATGGTCCTTGCAAAGGTGGTCTTGCCTGCAGGAGCCCAAAAGACCCTGGAGGGTGGCGACAAGTGGGAGTCGTGCGGGGCTCACCGGGGCTGCACGGGGCCCACAGCTGTCCCCTCGGCACCACGGGAAGTTGGGCCGCATCGTGGCTGGCCACTCAGTGGTGCGGGTCTCAGCCTCTGCAAGCTTGTCTCCTAATTTTATGCTGGGGTTGTCATGGGCCCTCCCACGGCCCCTCCAGGAGGATTAAGGCACCGTGCCCCCTGCCCCTTCCCGCATTTAGCATGGAGCCTGGCCCTTCCCGCATTGAGCACGGAGCCTGGCCCTTCCCGCATTGAGCACGGAGCCTGGCCCTGCGGGGCTCGGAGTGGGCAGGTAGTGCGCTTGGACACCCGGGCGCTTTGCCTGCCTCTGTGACTCCAAGGCGCTTCCCCAGATGTGGCTTCTCCCTCACTCCCCTGCCTTCCCCTTCTAAGGAATTTCTTGGCTTCAGAGGGGAGGTGCTGTGGATAAGAAAAACACCTTCCCGAATACCAAATACTGAGGAGCAACCCTGTAAGTTAAATCACCTTGGTGGGAGTCCTGAACTGGCTTCCTCCACTGAAGTAATTAATGGGATGGAGAGCAGAGCAGGGGGAAGACAGAGCTCCGACTGCAGTGAGCACCAAAAATTTACAACACATTATTTTAGCCATAAAGAGCCCTTGGGGCCCTTCCACTTGCAGGTCAGCTGGCATGGAAGCCGATCCCAGCCCCGATCGGTATTTACTGAGAAAATATCACATGCCTCCCCATCTGCTATTACACTTAATATTTGAAACGGATCCACACGAAAACAAGGGGATATTTAGTAAAGGGGGCAGGCTTTCCTCTGCACATGAAGAACGTCTGATCTGAGTGAGCCGGAGGTTCCAGGAGCCTCACGCGGGCCGAGGAGGGGTGATAGCCCTCAGTGCCGTCGGAGAGCATTGCCGGCGACCCAGCACGTCGGGGGCTTCAGCCCCCAGCCACTAGACTGCCCTTCCTCTCCCTCTGGCTTCTCCCACGAGAGCCTGCTTCTTTGCCCTTGGACTTCTCATTCATTCATTCACCAGTGTTTACTGTGCACCTACTATGAGCTAGGCTTTGTTCCAGGTGCTCGGGACGCATCAGTGAAGAAACCAAAACAGATCAAGGTCCGTGTCCCGGTGGAACTGTGTTCTGGTGGGTGAAGGGGGTCGGCTCGCCAGCAAAGGGCACCAGTGACCTAGAGGGTGGTGAGTGCTGGGGACAGAGGCAAAGCTGCATCTTGGCCGGGGGGGGCCGGTGGGCCTCGGTGGGAAGGAAGCCACCATGTGGAAACCTGGGGAGGGACGTGGGGGTTTGGATGTGGGCCCCTCACCGTGGAGGAAGGCGACCAGCAGGACGGGGAGGAGAGGTGGCAGGCCAAGACCACAGAGGGTCCACGTATTAGTTTCCTGGGGCTGCTGTAACAAATGACCACAAACTGGGTGGCTTAAAACAACAGAAGTTTATTTTCTCACAGTTCTGGAGGCCAGAAGTTCGAAATCAAAGTGTCAGCAGGGCCGTGACCCCTCCAGAGGCCCCGGGAAGGACACTTCCTCGCCTCTCTCCGGCTTCTGGCGGGCAGTCCTTAGACGCGTCGCTCCGTCTCTGCCTCGCACTTCACCAGGCCACCCTCACTGGGTCTCTCCTCCACTTCTTCTCTTCTGATACGGTTACTTGTCATTGGATTTAGGGCCCACCCAGTTAAACCAAGATGATCTCATCTCGAGGGGCTTAACTAATCCTGTTTACAAAGACCCTTTCTCCAAACACGGTCACATACCGGAGGTTAAGACTTGGACACATCTTTTTGGGGGGCCACCATTCAATGCACTGCAGGTTTGTCGGATGAATGGGATTAGAAATCTGTGAGTCCTGGTTGGAGGTACCATGGTAAGTGTGGGAACCCTGGATTCTCAGCGGGGGAGGGTGGAGAAGGCTCTAGACCAAATTGGTCCAAGGTCCCACCCTAGTGTGAGCTGGGAGCTAGGTGGTCCTGGGCGTTGAGTCCCCCTGTGGGCTGTTCCCACACCCTAGTGTGAGCTGGGAGTTAGGTGGTCCTGGGCGTTGAGTCCCGCCGTGGGCTGTCCCCATCTGCTGGGCAGGTGCAGTCAGGGTACAGGGCGGTTAGGGGGTGCTCTGCTGGTCCTCATTTATGCTCAGATGACCCCAGAGGATTCTACGCAGTGAGAGCACTTGTGCACACGCTCAGTAGGCGTCAGCAACCTCCACCACGTGTGGGCACTGTGGTTACAACAAGAGGTGGACAAGCCCCGTCCAACGGGAGCGATGCTGCCTACCGCCCACTGGTGACGGCAATGGAGAAGGCTCGGGGCAGAGGGGGGTGTGCTGAGCCTGCAGAAGCCTGGGTGAGGGGCTCGGCCTGGTCCCCACAGGGGTCTGGGGGTCGAAGTCAGCTCTACAAGGACCAGCGTGTGGGAGGGTGTTGCAGGCAGTGGGGACACAGCGGGGAGCGTGGAGGTGACGGCGGGCTGGTGGTGGTGAGACATGAGACTGGAGAGGCGGGCAGGGGCTGATCTCGGGGATCCTGACCGGCAGGGCTGGGATGGGCCCTACCCTGGAGTCTTAGGTGGGATCCAGGCTCGGGTCCACTGTGTGATAGATGGGTCACCTGGGAGGATCATGAAGGATGCATTTGGGGTTAAGGGCACCAGAGGCCGGTGGTCCCATCCGTATATTAGAATCAGGACACAGATGCATCACAGCTGATGTCCAAAGCACTTTCCCACCATGGTCTGACTTAACCTCCCAAGCCATGCTCGCTGGGAGATGGGGAGGCCTCCCTGCCTTTCGTGGGAAGTGAAGGAAGGAGGGGACAGGTCGCCAAAATATTTTTTCATTTTGTTTCTCAGACACCTGGGTGTTCCGATCGTAGCTGGAACTGTGAAAGGTTTGAAGTCCCATCCCTGGTTCCGGCCAAGAAGCGGAGGTCAGGAGACTGCCAGCAGGGCCCAGGGCCTGGAAGGAATGTCTGGCATGTATTCTGTGCGGGATAAGCCACAGATTTACTTCCTAATGGCAAGAAAATGAAGCATGAAAAGAAACAGAGAAGAAAAGGTTACAGGTTGCAAAACAGAGCTGAGAAAGAAAACTTTTAATTGTCTTATTTGAAGCCAGGACAGAGGAAAAGAGAGACCTATAATTGTGTCCTTTCCATCAGACCTTTATAGAATGTGGGCAAATTACGTCCTTTCCGTATTAAGAGGTGAAAGAATCAGTTAAATGATTGGAATGATAAAATAGCATCTTCTCATGAGAACACCCAGTGCCAAGGATGTGCAAACTCACTTGCTGACTCAGTAAACATCTGAACAGGTAGGAGCTAAAAATCTGTCCGCCGTGGACAGAAAAAGGCAAGAAGATAGTAATAAGAAATGTGCAAGACCTTTGTGAATAGAATCACAGTACTTTGTTGTGAGCCAGCAGGACACTCGAAGGAAAGGAGAGGCACGCCCTGTCCATAAGTGGAAGACTCCATATTGAAAATACAAAAATTCCCCCAAATTAACCAGTAGATTTTCTACTATTTGAATTTAGGTCCCAGTGGGTTCAGGGAGAAAGACACAAGGAGAATTCTGATGATTCTAAAGTTCATTAGTCAAAAAAAAAAAAAATATATATATATATATTTTTTGGCAAGAAAGTTTCGTTTCACATCAAGCACAGAGGGGTTTTGTTTAATGCATGTGTGGCAGTAAGAACGTCAGCCCTCGTGGGACACTGAATGGGCAGACAGGAAGTTGCAAAGTGATGGGGCCAGGAGGCACCATGAAGCCCTGGAGGCGGCAGCGGTGGTGCCGACTCTCTGGTCCTCTGCCCTCGGGGACCCAGCCCGCCTCCCTGTCTGCATCTGCCCCTCGTGTCCCCATCAGCCTATTCCTCACCCTCTAGGCTGTGCATCTTTCCTTCCCTCGTGGCCTTGGCTGACTCCTCCTACTGTCCACTCTGAATGTCACCTACGTGGGGTAGTGGAAGACAAGCCTTTAGGGATATGCAAAGCACAGTTGGAAGGGGCTGCGGTCCAAACTAAGGAATGCATCTCCATCAGGAGGGCAAGGGGAAAACTGCGGAAGGGTTTCAAACAAGGAAATGTCAGTAAGATGATGCGGGCAGAGGATGGGGAAGAAGGGAAGGAGCCCGCCGTGGCTTCCAGGAGAAAGGGTGGTCCCCAAGGATGCTGAAACCTCCTCTGGGCGCCCTCCTTCCACCTCTCAGCGCATTTCACTGTCTCCGAGGGTTCAGGGCCAGATTCCAGACTGTGACTCAGGGGGTCAAGTTTTCAAAGGGTTAAAGGCTGGCTCACTGGGGTCTTTCTTTCTGGAGCGGACAGGCAAGCTGTGGATCCGTGGTCCTCAAACTTTCCTCTGAAAGATTTTGGAGAAACTGGGTACCCCTCATACGTTTTAAGTTGACATCTAAAAACTTTAGTGAGGTATTAAAAAGTTTCAAAGCCTATAATTTCCAGGATATTATAAATAATAGATTTAAGCAAAAACTGCTGCTTTTCTCTTTCAAACGTACTCATTAGAATGTAAATGACATAACGAATCCCTTACTAATATCAACTTAGAAAATACATAATAAGCTCTACCTATCAGAAAATGTGCATGTTTCCTTTTTCTTCTTTAACCCGTAATTCTTTTCCATTTCCTCCACCAATGTCTATCTTAATATAGCATATTCTCATGCTTGAAAGCCTCTTACAGATCACCCTGCTATTGTTTTGTTTCCTATTAATCCTATCACAAATGAAGATACTTACATATATTGTAAATTAAAAATACATTTTTTCCTATGACCATGAAGCTCTAAGTATTAAACC
The DNA here is from genome assembly GCF_949987515.2 of Delphinus delphis. NCBI lineage: Eukaryota > Metazoa > Chordata > Mammalia > Artiodactyla > Delphinidae > Delphinus > Delphinus delphis. The sequence goes on from NC_082689.1 coordinate 2,324,461, forward strand.
TTTTTTCTTGTAGATTAAAATATCATTGCAGTTAATATTAATTACTAATGATCAAAATTATATAAATATGATTTAAATATTGATAATTATTAAGCAAAAAAAAGGAACATTTTCTCACAAATTGTGCTCAAACTTTTTCTACGTATTTAATAAAGGAAAGATATGTATTGCCAAAAAGAATTGGCCTGACACCTGGACTATTCTTTTAGCCTTTTGCTAATATAAGATAGAAAAATTGGACAATTTTCTAAAACGGATAAGGTAACAATTAACTGAAGTCAGAATACATATTTAATCCAATGTATGGAAAATATGTTTTAACCATCTCATTAAAGAACAAATACCCCATCTGAAAAAATTCATGTGAAACATTTATCCACGGTGTTTCCAAAGTGGTATTCATCAGCTTCTGCTGGGTTAAGCCGCGTAACAAATGAGCTCAAAATGCTCACAGCTCTCATTTCTTGCTCAGGCTCCTCTGTGTGTCTTCACAGCCCAGGACCCAGGCTGAGTGAGGCGGCCCCTTTCCAGGACCCCCATCGTCCTGGCTGTGGACCAGGAGGAAGAGGGCTGGTGTGAGCAGGTTGGGTGGGGCACAGGACACGCACTCACACCTGAAGTCAGCAGTGTGTCTGCCAGGAAGGAGGGGCGAGTGATCACACCTGATGCAGTCATCTACCACAAACATAACTTAAACAAGTGGGGCTTCCTGGACCAGACTTCAGCTACATTTAGCAGAATCAGCCTGTTTCATCCACACTCCAGAGCTGCTCAAAGCTGCCTTCTCCCCAGCTAAGGACACATCCTAGCCAATTGTTTTTGCTTAATTAGATGAGATAAGACCTATTTTCAGTACCCGATAACCCTAGTGATGTTTTCTCTGCTTTCCCCAGATTCTTTCTCAGCAAGAATGTATTATTTGATAGCGCCTGAGGGATGAAAGAAGGAAGGTAGGAAACAGAAGTCATCATGGTTTCTGCCACCCCTTCGCAACGCCCCCAGTGAGCACATCACTAGCCACGCCTCACCTTTCACAGGTGTCTGGCTGGGAAATGCTTGCTGCCCGAGGGGCTGATGGTTCCTGGATTCATTATTAAAAGCAGGCTTCCTTGCAGGAGGGGTCCGGGATGTTTTCCCACCCTAGATGGGTGAGTGCCCTGGTTTTATTTGCAAAGGGGGAAAACAGCTCCTGGGGGCTCAGGCAGGGTCCAGGCAAATCCCCTTCAGCCCAAGGACTTCCACTTTGAGTGGCTCTGTCCTCGTTGGGGGCGCAGGGAATCAGCCTTTGGTTTGAGTCAGGCTTTCCGCCCATTGCCCTCCAGCCCCAGATGTATCTATCAGCGGCTGCACCTGCCCACAGCCTGGGGCCTTGATTGGGACAGGTCTGTTCTGAAGAGTCTCCCCTGGCAGGTGCCCACCCACCGGGAAATGTGAGCCCTTGCCCGGGTTCAGCTTCAATAGGTCAGACAATTGCCCCACATCACACAGACCCCTCTGACCAAATCTGGGCAGGGGAGGGGCTGGTTAGTTAGTGGAGGAGAGCAGGTCACCAGAGGAGGGTGCCAGGAAGGACCCACCAAAGTCACATCTCAATAGATGCAGAGAAAGCATCTGACAAAACTTAGCGTGTATTTATGATTTTTTTAAACCAGAAAACTAGGAATAGCAAAGAACTTTTCCACTCAACAAATGAGATTTACTAAAAATCCATGGCTGACATAATTTACGGTAAGAAAATAGAATGCTTTCTTCCTGTGATCAGGAACAAGGCAAGAAAGTCTGCTCTCACACTTCCGTTTAACATGCTCTGGGGGCTCCACCATGGCAACGAGGCAATCGAAAGAAATGAAACTCATACTGATGGCAAAGAAAGAAGAAGAACCATCTATATGCACAGGTGATAGGGTTGTCTATATAGAAAATCCTAAAAGATCTATAACAGAGCTACCAGAAGTAAGAAGTAAGTTTGGCAGGTTGCAAAATAGCAGATCAGTGTTCAAAAATCAATTGCATTTCTGTACACTATTGAGAATCAAATGGGAATTGAAAATTTAAAAAAATAGTGCCACTTACAAGAGCATAAAATATGAAATACTATGAATACATTTAACAAAAAAATGTGCAAGACTGGTGTGATAAAAAGCAGAAAATATTCACGAGTTAAAGGAGATCTATCTTTTTTTTGTGGTATGCGGGCCTCTCGCTGCTGCGGCCTCTCCCGCTGCGGAGCACAGGCTCCGGACGCGCAGGCTCAGCGGCCATGGCTCACGGGCGCAGCCGCTCCGCAGCATGTGGGATCTTCCCGGACTGGGGCACGAACCCGCGTCCCCTGCATCGGCAGGCGGACTCTCAACCACTGCGCCTCCAGGGAAGCCCAAGGAGATCTATCTTAGTGGAATGTTATATCCTGTTCCTGAATCAGAAGATTCAGTACTGTTGAGATGTCAGTTCTCCTCAAACTGATCAATGATCTAATGCAACCCCAATAAAAATTCAAGCAGATGTTTTGGGGGTAGAAATCACAAAGCTGATTTTCTATTTATATAAAAAGTACAAAGGACCTACAATAGCCTAAATAATTTTGAAAAAAGGTAAAAAGAACAGAGTTGGAGGATTCACACCACCTCATTTCAAGGCTGTCTATAAAACCACAGAAATCGAGACTGTGACATCGGCATACAGATGACAATACAGGTACATAGAACAGAAGAGAATCTAGAAAAAGCCTCGAGCAGATATGGTCATTTAATTTTCAAGAGAAGCCAAGATAATTCATTGGAAGAAAAGACAGTCTTTAAGCAAGGGTGCTGGAACCATTGGGTGTCTACATACAAAAAAATGAGCTCTATCCTTACCTCAAAACATACACAAAGTTTCTAGTGCAGCCAGACGGTTTTAGTGTTTTTGTGAACTTTCATCACTATTTCAGTGGGAGGCAGGGAAGGCCCTCCACCAGGTTAACCTTAGGCTTCACCCCGCATCCCAGATGAAAAACCTGAGAGTCCGATAGGTTAATGAACTTGTCCTAAGCAGAGAACGAATCTGTGGGGTAACCATTCAGCTCCTTGCCTCCAAGGTCAGCAGGCTTTCCACGGGGTCGTTTTGCTTCCCGGGACCCCTGCAGGATTAATCAGAGAGGACAGAGGTGTTCCAAAGTCCAAGGGGTGTCAGTGAAGTCATCTGCTTAAATCAGCGCCTTTGGGACCAGAAGGGCACAAAGCCTCAAATGCCAGAGTGGGCAGTGCCCTCTGCTATCCTGGGCAGGTGGGCGCAGGGACCAAGGACAGGGTGAGGGGCAGGTTCTGAAACTTGGGCCCTGGCTGGGAGGAGCGTGGATATGCCTGCAGCCTGGGACCATTTACTGGGATCCCCCATGCAGCACCTCCAGACAGTGCACCCCCATAACTGCAGTAAAGAGACCTTCCAAGTGCCCACCCATGGAGCCCTCGAGGGGCCCAACCAACCTGCAGACCCAAGCGAGGCCCGGACAGGCTGGGAGGGAAGCCGATCTCAGGGTCCTCGGGGCTCCAGGAACCAGATCACGGCAAAGCGTGAGCCCAGGATGCGTACGCCATGCCTCTGGGAGAAGACACTGACCCAACCCTAGAGGAAAGATGAGAGCAGATGACGTTCCAGGAAGGGCTCGGGGCCTTCTCCCTGGTGGGGAATTAGGGCCGATTCTTACTTTTGATTTTTTTTTAAAGGAAGGTACTTTTTTACTGTGTTCTTTAACATCGCTGGAAACAAAGTTTGTACGAAACAGCGATGCCTTTTACGACAGGAAGAGGACCCGAAAGAAGTGGCTGCCAGGATTTTGGCCATAGGGCTGATCTGAGAGGAAAGAGAAACGAAGCGAGTCAGGCTGCAGAGGGGCCGGAGAAGTGCGGTGGAGGTCTGCCCTTGCAGCCACCTGGGAGGCGGGGACCCTCGTCCCGCAGATGGCGGCTCTGATGGAAGCCTGCATCCTGGGCAAAACCCACGAGGTTCCAATCGGCGGCAGCATCTGTGGGAGCTGGCCAGACGCCCCCCAGGTGCTCAGCCCCCAAGGGGATACTGCACCCAGATTGCTAGGGAAAATCACCCTGTCCCAGCGACAGCTAGTGTTTCTGAGGGACCTCCCATTGCCAAAGTCCTTTTAGTAGCCACAGAGAGATAGAAAGAAACAGTCACTGCAAACATACCTGAAGGCTGCCTGCCGGGGTGGGGAAGCTGTGGAACGCAGGGTCAAAGGACCCGGGAAGTTACCACTGAGTGGCTGATGGTGGGTGATCCGGAAGGTTCTCTGGGGCAGTGCTGGCCCGCAAGATTTTCTGTCCCTGCCTCAAGCCGGGAAGGTCTGTCCAGCTCCTCCCGCCTTGCCGAGGGGTGGAGCCTCCAGGCACCAACCCTTCCTGGGCTCGGCCGAGAGCACCTGCTGGGCATGGCGTGGGCGGGCTTGCAAGGCACCCAGAGTTAAACCTGCAGACGTTTAGGTGACAACGAAGGGCACGCTCAGAACGGTCAGGTCACGGAAGGAGAGTGAGCTGTTTCTTGTGTTGTCCACTGGGAGACAGTTTGGGTCCACAAGTGTCAGGAGTGCAGGGGTGAACCTGGGACATCACCAAGGTGACCCTCACAGGCAAGAGGGTCCCGACCTCAGCAGCACTGTCTGTTCTCTTTGTTCGCTCGTGTGCACGGATATTCGTTTCCTGGGGCTGCTGTAACCAACGACCACAAACCAGGGGTCTTAAAACAGCAGAAATGTATCGTCTCCCAGCCGGGAGGCCAGAGCCCCCAGTCCAGGTGTGGGCAGGGCCACGCTCCCTCCCGTGGCTCCAGGGGAGGGTCCTTCCCTGCCTCCTCCAACTTCTGGCCGTTCGTTCCTTGCCTTGTGGCTGCATGTTTCCAGTTTCCGCCTTTTCTTCACGTGGCCTTCCCTCTGTGTCTGTGTCCTAGCCTCTTCTTGTAAGGACACGGTTTACCTCCAGGATAACCTTATTTCAACATTCTTACCTTAACTGCATCTGCAAAGACCCTGTCGCAGTCTGGTTCTGTGTTGACATGAATCTGGGGAGACACTACTGTTCAACCCACAGCGAGACACCTAAGCTTGCCGCGTGTCTGTTTTACCCATTTCTGTGTCAAGATGGAGAAAGTGGTATCTACCCAACCTTTTCTCAGGGGACATAGTTAATGCAGCTGGTGGGAACACCCCGATAGCCAGCTTGGGTGGGTGGTGAGAAACCGGGGCAACCTCAGCACCACTTACCGGTAACAGTAAGCCGCTGTTTTAAGGGGGCTGGTGAGGTTCCTCCAGGGTTTTGCAGGGTTGAGGCAGAGCCATATTACAGGGCCTGTAAGCAGCAAATCTCAGACTCAAGGAGGGAGGGAAGGAAGGGGCCCTCCTGATGGTGGCTCCGGAGAGCGAGGCAGGCAGGGGATCCCAGGAACTCGCCACTGGGAAGACTGGAGGAATCCCTCCCTCTGCCTTTGCCTGCAAAACCTTCAGTGACATCCAGGTTTTGCACTAATGCCTAGTGGGAGAGCGCTATCTCTGGGAATTTCCCGAGGCTTATTACAAGGAAGGTCCAGGACAAGAACAAAATTTTCATAGAGGGAAAGCTGCCATCTGGGACATTTCTCCTCTTTCCCAGCTGTGGAGCTGGGAGCTTGCAGCCTGCACCCCGGCTGGGTGGTAGGAGGTCAATTCCTGCCAGACAGTAGACCTCACATTAGAAGGGGCTCACATTAGAATAAACACGTGGAAGGGGCTTTTGTTCTCTGGGAAGACAATGCCCAGGGACATTTATAGTTGGGATTCTGGAGGGCGTGGACCTGAAGCAGCTGTCCTAATGCTGCCCTGGGGTGTGTCCTTGCCCTGGGGCCACATCATACAGTCCCCAGGAGCACTGAGAATGCCTCTCGCAACAAGTATGTAGGAAGGTTGGGTTGCCGTTATTATTACCTCCGTGTTCTGATGAGGAAACTGAGGCTCAGAGTGGACACCAGGGCAGCCCAGCCAGGACAGTGGAGGCGCCAGGCTGCAAAGCCGGGTCGGGTGGGATCTGCCGTCTCTCGCCCTCCTCCGATTCTCAGCTTTAAGCTTTACTATTCGAATGTGCGGGGCTCCCCACCTACACCCCATAAGCCGGGCAAGGGGCGGTGACTTGTAGGAAACGCGCAATGGCTGCCCATCTGTCTTGCCTGGAGGCGTCACGTTCTCCCAGCCACCCTGTGCCTGCAGCTGTCAGTGCAGCTCTGACTTCCCACTCACCACGTATTTGTGTCCCCAGCTTCTGACCTCCCAGGATTCTGCCATCCCCACAGCGATCTGGGGCCCCAGCTCTGAACTTCTGCCCCCATCACCCAGGCCCCCAGAGGACAGTCCCCCCAGCTCAGTGACGCTGGGGCCCCACCAGCAGGTGCACGTGCCTTCTGTCTTCGGTGCAGCGCGGCCCCCGGGTGGCTTTGCGGGCCTCAGCCTCCTTTGATGCCCCTGGCCCGTCTCCAACATCGTCAGGACCAGGGTTTCTCCAGCCTCTGCAAGAGCACGGCTGCCAGGGGCTTCTCCCAGTCCCCTCCTGTCACTACGCTTGCTCTCCAGCATCCACCCTGTGGTCTAGCTCCCACGGTGCCCTCCCGGCACCTGTGGGTCTTGTTGGCCAAGTTCCATGGCCCTGGTCAGGTGACATTGCGACTTGAATCTACTTACTGCTCTGGCGACGCTGGGGGGAAGGGCCTGGGGGGCCGTGCTGTCTCTGCAGGCAGAAGCCGCCGTGTCCTCTTCAGCCACAGACAAGCACTCGTGGTTAACAGGGAGGAGTGGGCTGCTTCTTCGGGAATCCGGAGCCTGCCTGCTTTCCAGGGCATCGACATGGCTGTCCCCATCCTGTATCAGGGCCCCGTCTTTGCTCCCGACAGGACCCTGACCTGGGTTGAGAAAGGAGGGCTGGCCTAGGTGTAGGCCCAGGTAGACGGGGCCCGCGGCGTGGCCCAGGAGGGGTGCGCATGACCTGGGTGGGACCTGGTCAGAGCGGATGGAGATTGGAAACACTGTCTCTGCCCATTACACGTGGTCTCATAGCATCCACGTGAAGGTAACTGCTGGGGGAGAACGAATAGATGTTCAGGAAAAGTGAGATAGGGCAAGACCACCCCCAGCTGATGGACGCGAGGACACACAGCACATCGGCAAACACAGAGGCCGGAGCGCACGCTCCCTTCGCTGGCCGCAGACGCTGAAACACACATTAGCACAAAGATGCAAACACAGCACCCGGCCACGTGGGGATGAAAGACACCAACCTCGGGAGCAAGTGGATCCACGAGGAAATGAAGAATTAATAAAACTATAGATGTAGAAAAATACAGTCCGACTTCTTAAGTTGGAAGATACTGAAAAAAACTGTGTGTAAAATAGAAGGTTATGGCCGTAGCAGCAGTTGGAGGGCTTGTGATGCCTTCTCTGCCAACCGAAGAAAATGATCACGCGGGGTCTACAATCTGTGATCTCAAAAGGGGTGAAGGAAATTGTAGGAAAAGTAATAAAAATGGCAACAGATCATATTAGTAGAAACAAACATACATTGTATGGAGAGTGGAAATAAACGTATCTGAATATGGAAAAAGCTGAACTCAGTCGCTAAAGCCAAGAGCTCATCCAAGCAAAACAAATGAGAGGATATTTGGAATTAACCTAGAACAGGGTTCCTCCGCCTCTGCACTACTGACATCATGTTTTGCTGTGAGGGCCGCCCTGTGCCCCGTAGGGTGTTGAGTAGCATCTACGACTGGCAACACCCCCGAGATGGGACGACCTAATACGAGTCCCGATACTGCCAAATGTCCCCAGGGGAAAAAACGCCCCGTGGCAGAGAACCACGCACGGCTCTAGAATAAGAAAAGGTCGCAAGCCCACGGAGCCTTTATCTGATGGGTCACCTTGTTGATCTCACCCTTTCAAGGACCAGTCATTTTCATGGTATGTCATTAGTTTCTGGACATTCTTTCAGGTACATATCATGGGGTAAGAAAACCAGAAGAAGATCTAAGGTGCAAGATTATTATTTAGAGAGAGCATGAGAGACCAGCGGGTACATCTTGCTTCCTTTTTCAAGCAAAATTGGGAAAAGACCCCAGGTTTTTTTTTTTTTTTTTTTTTTTTGCGGTATGCGGGCCCCTCACTGTTGCGGCCCCTCCCGCCGCGGAGCACAGGCCCTGGACGCGCAGAACCAGCGGCCACGGCTCACGGGCCCAGCCGCTCCGCGGCATGCGGGATCCTCCCGGACCGGGACACGAACCTGTGTCCCCTGCATCGGCAGGCGGACCCTCAACCACCGCGCCACCAGGGAAGCCCAAGACCCAAGGTTTTGAAACAAGGTGACGAAGGAATGTTTCTTGTCGATGAGCGATGACAAGAGACTCTCTGATAACACAACATCTTCGAGGTGGATCACATTTCGGAAGACAAGGCTGAGAACTTGTCACCAGATGTGGCCAGGAGCGAGAACTCACAGACACCAGCAGAGTCACGTTAGCATTAAGAGTGCCAAGTGCCCGGCAGGTGCCTCACTCTGCAGGGACCCACTACTCCTTCCAGGCATGGTCTGGGCAGGGTCCCTAGTCACGAAGACCCCTGTCTGGTACCAGTGCACTTGGGGTCTGTCCCCATGGTTGCTGCCTCCTGCTCCGGCCCCTGGCTGGTTCTCACCTCCTTCCATGGGGCTGGGAGTGGTCTCCCCGTTGGCCTCAGTGCCTGTGTCCCAGGGGCTCCAAGTCCCCAGGCCTCCAGCTGTCAGAGCCCGGCTGTGCCTAGCAGAGGTGAGCAAAGGAGCTCCTCCCCACACAGTTTGAGTGGCTGCAGCCCTGGGGACCTGGGCTTCCCGGTCCGTGGAAGTCCAGCGGGGGAAACGGGCTCAGCCAGGGGACAGGCAGGGAGACCAGCTTCCCCTTCTGGTCTTGCTGGGTCTGTGTTGCACCTGTAACCACAGCACAATCAGGACACAAACCTCCGGGACACAAGCAGGCGTCTCCCTGCTTCTGCGCAACGGCTGCAGCCAAGGTCGAGGATTTGGTCTCACTTTTCAAAGTAGAGTTTATTTATTTATTTTTATTTTTTTGCGGTACGCGGGCCTCTCACTACTGTGGCCTCTCCCGCTGCGGAGCACAGGCTCCGGACGCGCAGGCTCAGCGGCCATGGCTCACGGGCGCAGCCGCTCCGCGGCATGTGGGATCCTCCCGGACCGGGGCACGAACCCGCGTCCACTGCATCGGCAGGCGGACTCTCAGCCACTGCGCCACCAGGGAAGCCCTAGAGTTTATTTTTTAACCGTTCCCATAGTTAATTTAACTCCACAGGGGGTACTTCCCTGGTGGTCCATTGAGTAAGAATCCTTGCTCCCAATGCAGGGGGCCTGGGGTTCGATCCCTGGTCAGAGAACTAGGTCCTGCATGCCGCAACTAAGACCCGGCGCAGCCTGAGTAAATAAATAAAATAAAATAAAAATAATAATAAAAAACAACACCAGGCTCTCCAAACTGCAGAATAATAAAAAGGGAATAAAAACAACTCCACAGAGAGCAGCTCACCTGTCCACTGAGATGGTCCAATAGGTGAGTGGCCAGGACTTCAGTCTTCGTCCGTTGGCCCCGTGTAATCGTTATTTTACCCTTTCACTCTCAGGAGTGACCTGGTGTGTCAACCCCTCTGCTCACACCCTCCCAGTCATGCCCTGGGTCCCAGAAATCCTTCTCAAGACACCTGGCAAAGTTCACCCTTTAAGCACCAAAGCATGAAGACAGTTTCGGGCCATTTTGTGTAGAAATCCGAAGGTCACATGGAGTCTGGTTCGGAACGAGGACCAGGTCCTTGATGACTCCGGATTCTGCGCCCTGCCCTGCCCTGTGCCAGCCCCTGGGGCTCACCTGGGTCCCAGT